>NC_092106.1:43336135-43431135 GCF_045679555.1 Salvelinus alpinus | reverse complement strand
AGCTCTAGGACAAGAGATCAGGACATCTTCGATAGGCTATACCTTCTCCGCCTTAAGAAAACAGGATTTAAAAAAAACGAACGAAACACCACACTAAACTACACCATCATAAATACATATTGTTACGAAGAAAGAAGAAGAAATGTCCTCTTTTCATGTTCTTTCCTTTCTTCTTTGACATTATTTCTCTCAATTCCATAAAAGCAAGAACAAAATATCTCAAGCTTAAAGTTAAAGTCTATTTTTTTCCCTCTCCGTTTTAACTTTTCTGTTTATTTCCAGAGGGAGAAGAATAAACTGTGAAAAGAGGGATCCATAAGCGACAAGATGCAAATAAGGTGCCACAGAATCTCAGGAGCGATTAGAGATGAAGAGAGAAAGAAGAGAGAGGGACAAAGGAAACGAGGAGAAAAGAGAGAGAGCGACAGCAGGGGAATCACATGGCACTACAGGGACAGCCCTTCTCTCTGATATGAAAGCCATACTGCGGAGCGTGTCTCAGATTCACTGGCTGGGGCGGCAGGAGGGCGGCAGCGCACACCGAGCTAGCTAGGCCTTTGGGAGAAGGGAATAAGGCATCTGATGCATTTCACTAGATGTCATCACAATACATTAATACGTGATGGCTGCTGCGGCTGAGTGGGAGTGCTCCTGTGAATATGAGATGGATCCTGTGGCTGAGTGGGAGTGCTCCTGTGAATATGAGATGGATCCTGTGGCTGAGTGGGAGTGCTCCTGTGAATATGAGATGGCTGCAGTGGCTGAGTGGGAGTGCTCCTGTGAATATGACATGTCTGCAGTGGCTGAGTGGGAGTGCTCCTGTGAATATGAGATGGCTGCAGTGGCTGAGTGGGAGTGCTCCTGTGAATATGAGATGGCTGCAGTGGCTGAGTGGGAGTGCTCCTGTGAATATGACATGTCTGTTACGGCTGAGTGGGAGTGCTCCTGTGAATATGAGATGGCTGCAGTGGCTGAGTGGGAGTGCTCCTGTGAATATGAGATGGCTGCAGTGGCTGAGTGGGAGTGCTCCTGTGAATATGACATGTCTGCAGTGGCTGAGTGGGAGTGCTCCTGTGAATATGAGATAGCTGCAGTGGCTAAGTCTGAGTGCTCCTGTGAATATGAGATGGCTGCAGTGGCTAAGTGGGAGTGCTCCTGTGAATATGAGATGGCTGCAGTTGCTGAGTGGGAGTGCTCCTGTGAATATGACATGTCTGTTACGGCTGAGTGGGAGTGCTCCTGTGAATATGAGATGGCTGCAGTTGCTGAGTGGGAGTGCTCCTGTGAATATGAGATAGCTGCAGTGGCTAAGTCTGAGTGCTCCTGTGAATATGAGATGGCTGCAGTGGCTAAGTGGGAGTGCTCCTGTGAATATGAGATGGCTGCAGTTGCTGAGTGGGAGTGCTCCTGTGAATATGAGATGGCTGCAGTTGCTGAGTGGGAGTGCTCCTGTGAATATGAGATGGCTGCAGTGGCTGAGTGGGAGTGCTCCTGTGAATATGAGATGGCTGCAGTTGCTGAGTGGGAGTGCTCCTGTGAATATGACATGTCTGTTACGGCTGAGTGGGAGTGCTCCTGTGCTCTCTTTCCATTTGCTTCCCCCACTAACTAGGCCATATACAGCAGCTGTCTTGGCCAGATCTCCAATCAAAAAATTGTTTATTATTCTCAAATGATTTCCTGCTAAAAATGAAAAATACTCCTCACAGCTGATTTGGACCCATTGCATAATAGCATAAAGATTTAGAGGGATTTAACTACAGATAAAAACATGCTAATTGATAGTATGATTGATGGTTGGATAAAATATGTACCAGTGTTCCTCAAGACTAGTCCTGCTCTAGACAGGATGGATAACGTCTGTCCTAGTGTTCCTCAAGACTAGTCCTGCTCTAGACAGGATGGTAGGATAACGTCTGTCCTAGTGTTCCTCAAGACTAGTCCTGCTCTAGACAGGATGGTAGGATAACGTCTGTCCTAGTGTTCCTCAAGACTAGTCCTGCTCTAGACAGGATGGATAACGTCTGTCCTAGTGTTCCTCAAGACTAGTCCTGCTCTAGACAGGATGGATAACGTCTGTCCTAGGGTTCCTCAAGACTAGTCCTGCTCTAGACATGATGGTAGGATAATGTCTGCACCAGTGTTCCTCAAGCCTAGTCCTGCTCTAGACAGGATGGTAGGATAACATCTGTCCTAGTGTTCCTCAAGCCTAGTCCTGCTCTAGACAGGATGGATAACGTCTGTCCTAGTGTTCCTCAAGACTAGTCCTGCTCTAGACAGGATGGTAGGATAACGGTTTCTCATTGGACAAGTTCAGGTAGTCAGTTCCTCACAGTATCAATCTGTTTTTTTGTATTCTTTTTTTTTTTACTCTGTTTTCTCCCCAATTTCGTGGAATCCAATTGGTAGTTACAGTCTTGTCCCATTGCTGCAACTCCCATACGGACTCAGGAGAGGAAAAGATGGAAAGCCGTGCGTCCTCCGAAACACGACCCTGCCAACCGCACTGCTTCTTGACACACTGCTCACTTAACCCGGAAGCCAGCCGCACCAATGTGTCAAAGGAAACACCGAACACCGTGTGACCATGTCAGCGTGCACTGCACCCGGCCCGCCACAGGAGTCACTAGTGCGCGATGGGACAAGGGCATCCCTGCCGTCCAAACCCCCCCCTAACCCAGACGATGCTGGGCCCATGGGTCTCCCGGTCGCGGCCGGCTGCAACAGAGCCTGGGCTCAAACCCAGAATCTTTAGTGGCACAGCAATGTCTTAGAACACTGGCCTCAGTCTGTTTAATTCCGTTATAAGGCCGTAAGCAAACAAGAAAATGGTCCTAGTGACCGGGGATTTTAACGCAGGCAAACTTAAATCCGTTTTACCTAATTTCTACCAGCATGTCACATGTGAAACCTGAGAGGAAAAAAAACTCTGGGCCTCCTTTACTCCACACAAAGCTCTATACAAAGCTCTCCCTCGCCTTCCATTTGGCAAATCTGACCATCATTCTATCGTCCTGATTCCTGCTTACAAGCAAAAACTAAAGCAGGAAGTACCAGTGACTCGCTCAATACGAAAGTGTTCAGATAAAGCAAATGCTAAGCTACAGGACTGTTTTGCTAGCACAGACTGGAATATGTTCCGGGATCCATCCTATGGCATTGAGGAGTATACCACATCAGTCACCTGCTTTATCAATAAGTTCATTGACGACGTCGTCCCCATAGCGACTGTACGTACATATCCCAACTAGAAGCCATGGATTACAGGCAACATCCACATCGAGCTAAAGGCTAAAACTGCCGCTCTCAAGGAGTGGGACACTAATCTGTACGTTTATAAGAAATCCCGTTATGCCCTCAGACGAACCATCAAACAGAAAAAGTGTCAATACAGGAATAAGATTGCATCCTACTACACCGGCTCTAACGCTCGTTGAATGTGGCAGGGCTTGTAAACTATTACGGACTACAAAGAGAAACCCAGACGCGAGCTGCCCAGTGAAGCAAGCCTACCAGACGAGTTGGATGCATTTTATGCTCGCTTCGAGGCAAACAACACTGAAGCAATCATTAGAGCACCAGCTGTTCTAGATCACACTTTCCGTAGCCGATGTGAGCAAGACCTTTAAACAGGTCAACATTCACAAGGCATCGGGGCCATACAGATTACCAGGGCGTGTACACAGAGCATTCGCGAACCAACTGGCAATTGTTTTCACTGACATTTTCAACCTCTCCCTGACCGAGTCTGTAATACCTACATGTTTCAAGCAGACCACCATACTCCCTGTGCCCAAGGATGCGAAGGTACCCTTCTTAAATGACTAGCACTCACGTCGATAGCCATTAAGTGCTTTGAAAGGCTGGTCTTGGCTCATATCAACAGCATCCTCCCGGTCACACTAGACCCACTCCAATTTGCACACCGCCCCAACAGATCCACAGATGACGCAATCTCAATCGCACTCCACACTGCCCTTTCTCACCTGGACAAAAGGAACACCTATGTGAGAATACTGTTCATTGACTACAGCTCAGCGTTCAACACCATAGTGCCCATGAAGCTCATCACTAAGCTAAGGACTCTGGGACTAAACACCTCCCTCTGCAACTGGATCCTGAACTTCCTGACGGGCCGCCCCCAGGTGGTGAGGGTAGGTAACAATACATCTTCCACGCTGATCCTCAACACAGAGGCCCCTCAGGGGTGCGTGCTCAGTCCCCTCCTGTACTCCCTGTTCACCTACGACTGCGTGGCCAAGCACGACTCCAACAGTGGTAGGCTTGATCATCGACAACGATGAGAGCCTATAGGGAGAAGTTCAGAGACCTGTCAGTGTGGTGCCAGGACAACAACCTCTCCCTCAATGTGAGCAAGACAAAGGATATGATCGTGGACTACAGAAAAAGGAGGCCCGAGCACACACCCATTAACATCGACAGGGCTGAAGTGGAGCGGGTCAAAAGTTTCAAGTTTCTTGGTGTCCACATCACCAACAAACTATTATGGTCCAAACACCTTTCCCCCTCAGGAGACTGAAAATATTTGGCATGGGTCCCCAGATCCTCAAAGTTCCACAGCAGCACCATCGAGGGCATTCTGACCGGTTGTAACACCGCCTGGTATGGCAACTGTTTGGTATCCGACTGTAAGGCACTACAGAGGGTAGCGCGTACGGCCCAATACATCACAGGGGCCAAGCTTCCGGTCATCCAGGACCTCTATACTAGAGGAAGGCCCAAAAAATTGTCAAAGTCACCCAAGTCATAAACTGTTCTCTCTGCTACCGCACAGCAAGCGGTACCGGAGCGCCAAGCCTAGGTCCAAAAGGCTCCTTTACAGCTTCTACCCTCAAGCCATAAGACTGCTGAACAATTAATCAAATGGCCACCCGGATGATTCACATTGACCCCCCCTGTTTTTACACTGCTGCTACTCGCTGTTTATTATCTATGCATAGTCACTTTATCCCTACCTACATGTACAAATTACCTCGACAAACCTGTACCCCCGCACATTGGCTCGGTATCGGTACCCCTTGTGAATAGCCTCGCTATTGTTAGTTCATTTAGCAAATATTTTCTTAACTCTATTTTCTGAACTGCATTGTTGTTTAAAAGCTTGTAAGTAAGCATTTTACGGTGAGTTAATTTAATGAACAAGACCATGTTGACTCACCTGCCGTCAAAGAGGTTAGCCCCGGGGATGACGTGTGTGCTGTCCCGTCCCACCAGGAAGCGGACGCGGTCGTAGAAGGACTGCAGATTGTTCTGGGTGGAGGAGAGCTGTGTCTCCTGGATGATGTCCAGGGGGTCTGGAGAGCCTACACATAGACCCGTGGTGTGGCACGACGCCTGCAGACAGCAGTCAGGGTCCATACAGTCCACCAAACCATCTGGAGGGGAAATATAGTGTTACACAGACAGCAGTCAGGGTCCATACAGTCCACCAAACCATCTGGAGGGGAAATATAGTAGATACAGACAGCAGTCAGGGTCCATACAGTCCACCACACCATCTGGAGGGGAAATATAGTAGATACAGACAGCAGTCAGGGTCCATACAGTCCACCACACCATCTGGAGGGGAAATATAGTAGATACAGACAGCAGTCAGGGTCCATACAGTCCACCAAACCATCTGGAGGGGAAATATAGTAGATACAGACAGCAGTCAGGGTCCATACAGTCCACCAAACCATCTGGAGGGGAAATATAGTAGACACAGACAGCAGTCAGGGTCCATACAGTCCACCAAACCATCTGGAGGGGAAATATAGTAGACACAGACAGCAGTCAGGGTCCATACAGTCCACCAAACCATCTGGAGGGGAAATATAGTGTTACACAGACAGCAGTCAGGGTCCATACAGTCCACCAAACCATCTGGAGGGGAAATATAGTAGACACAGACAGCAGTCAGGGTCCATACAGTCCACCAAACCATCTGGAGGGGAAATATAGTGTTACACAGACAGCAGTCAGGGTCCATACAGTCCACCAAACCATCTGGAAGGGGGAACATAGACAGGCACCCTTTTTAAAACAACTTCAGCACCTACATGCACTTATAATCACATCTTAGTGAAATGATTCGTCGTCGTGAAACAAGTCGTTGCGTAATCCCAGTGGTCACTGTTATCAGCCGTCTATTTCCTAAAGACACACCTCTACAACTCAACACATCCTAACAACTAGGATATCCTCAACCCTCCTTTGGCTCTTTCTGACAACAACTTCCACAGGCTTTCATAGCGAGAGTGAGCTGAGAGGCTGTGGTAGAGGCTATCTGAGTGGTAGAGGCTATCTGATAGAGGCTATCTGAGTGGTAGAGGCTATCTGATAGAGGCTATCTGAGTGGTAGATACTATCTGAGTGGTAGAGGCTATCTGATAGAGGCTATCTGAGGGGTAGAGGCTATCTGATAGAGGCTATCTGAGTGGTAGAGGCTATCTGAGTGGTAGAGGCTATCTGATAGAGGCTATCTGAGTGGTAGAGGCTATCTGAGGGGTAGAGGCTATCTGAGTGGTAGAGGCTATCTGATAGAGGCTATCTGAGTGGTAGAGGCTATCTGAGTGGTAGAGGCTATCTGAGTGGTAGAGGCTATCTGAGTGGTAGAGGCTATCTGAGGGGTAGATGCTATCTGAGTGGTAGAGGCTATCTGAGTGGTAGAGGCTATCTGATAGAGGCTATCTGAGTGGTAGAGGCTATCTGAGGGGTAGAGGCTGTCTGATAGAGGCTATCTGAGTGGTAGAGGCTATCTGAGGGGTAGAGGCTATCTGAGTGGTAGAGGCTATCTGATAGAGGCTATCTGAGTGGTAGAGTGGTAGAGGCTATCTGAGGGGTAGAGGCTATCTGAGGGGTAGAGGCTATCTGAGGGGTAGAGGCTATCTGAGTGGTAGAGGCTATCTGAGTGGTAGAGGCTATCTGAGTGGTAGAGTGGTAGAGGCTACCCTTAAAGAGAGACTACCCGTAAAAAGCAACCTATGTGGCATCGATATGAGTCAGAAAAATGTATTCTAGTATCAACATTTACTACAAAGGGTAAATAGTTTACTACAAAGGCTAAATAGTTTACTACAAAGGGTAAATAGTTTACTACAAAGGGTAAATAGTTTACTACAAAGGGTAAATAGTTTACTACAAAGGGTAAATAGTTTACTACAAAGGCTAAATAGTTTACTACAAAGGGTAAATAGTTTACTACAAAGGGTAAATAGGATACTACAAAGGGTAAATAGTTTACTACAAAGGGAAAATAGTTTACTACAAAGGGTAAATAGTTTACTACAAAGGGTAAATAGGATACTACAAAGGATAAATAGTTTACTACAAAGGGTAAATAGGATACTTTTGGACGTACAGTTAGTCTCATCTAAAATGGACATTTGCGAGTCACTTTATCCCTACCTATATGTACATATATCTACCTCAAGTACCTCGTACCCCTTCACATCAACGTGGTTCTGGTACCCCGGATATATAGCCAAGTTATCATCAACTTTATACTGGTACCCCGGATATATAGCCAAGTTATCATCAACTTGGTTCTGGTACCCCGGATATATAGCCAAGTTATCATCAACTTGGTTCTGGTACCCCGGATATATAGCCAAGTTATCATCAACTTGGTTCTGGTACCCCGGATATATAGCCAAGTTATCATCAACTTGGTACTGGTACCCCGGATATATCGCCAAGTTATCATCAACTTGGTTCTGGTACCCTGTGTATATAGCCAAGTTATCATCAACTTGGTTGTGGTACGCCGGATATATCGCCAAGTTATCATCAACTTGGTTCTGGTACCCTGTGTATATAGCCAAGTTATCATCAACTTGGTACTGGTACCCTGTGTATATAGCCAAGTTATCATTAACTTGGTTCTGGTACCCCGGATATATAGCCAAGTTATCATCAACTTGGTACTGGTACCCCGGATATATAGCCAAGTTATCATCAACTTGGTTCTGGTACCCCGTGTATACAGCCAAGTTATCATCAACTTGGTACTGGTACCCCGGATATATAGCCAAGTTATCATCAACTTGGTTCTGGTACCCCGGATATATAGCCAAGTTATCATAAACTTGGTACTGGTACCCCGTATATATAGCCAAGTTATCATCAACTTGGTTCTGGTACCCCGGATACACAGCCAAGTTATCATCAACTTGGTACTGGTACCCCGGATATATAGCCAAGTTATCATCAACTTTATACTGGTACCCCGGATATATAGCCAAGTTATCATCAACTTGGTTCTGGTACCCCGGATATATAGCCAAGTTATCATCAACTTGGTTCTGGTACCCCGGATATATAGCCAAGTTATCATCAACTTGGTTCTGGTACCCCGGATATATAGCCAAGTTATCATCAACTTGGTACTGGTACCCCGGATATATAGCCAAGTTATCATCAACTTGGTACTGGTACCCCGGATATATAGCCAAGTTATCATCAACTTGGTTCTGGTACCCTGTGTATATAGCCAAGTTATCATCAACTTGGTTCTGGTACGCCGGATATATCGCCAAGTTATCATCAACTTGGTTCTGGTACCCTGTGTATATAGCCAAGTTATCATCAACTTGGTTCTGGTACCCCGGATATATAGCCAAGTTATCATCAACTTGGTACTGGTACCCCGGATATATAGCCAAGTTATCATCAACTTGGTTCTGGTACCCTGTGTATATAGCCAAGTTATCATCAACTTGGTACTGGTACCCTGTGTATATAGCCAAGTTATCATTAACTTGGTTCTGGTACCCCGGATATATAGCCAAGTTATCATCAACTTGGTTCTGGTACCCCGGATATATAGCCAAGTTATCATCAACTTGGTTCTAGTACACAGGATATATAGCCAAGTTATCATCAACTTGGTTCTGGTACCCCGGATATATAGCCAAGTTATCATTAACTTGGTACTGGTACCCCGGGTATATAGCCAAGTTATCATCAACTTGGTACTGGTACCCCGGATATATAGCCAAGTTATCATCAACTTTTTACTGGTACCCCGGATATATAGCCAAGTTATCATCAACTTTATACTGGTACCCCGGATATATAGCCAAGTTATCATCAACTTGATACTGGTACCCCGGATATACAGCCATGTTATCATCAACTTGATACTGGTACCCAGGATATACAGCCATGTTATCATCAACTTGATACTGGTACCCCGGATATACAGCCAAGTTATCATCAACTTGGTTCTGGTACCCCGTGTATACAGCCAAGTTATCATCAACTTGGTTCTGGTACCCCGGATATATAGCCAAGTTATCATCAACTTGGTACTGGTACCCCGGATATATAGCCAAGTTATCATCAACTTGGTACTGGTACCCTGTGAATATATCCAAATTATCATTACTCATTGTGTATTTATTCCTCGTGTCGTTATTTTTCTATTATTTCACATTGTCTTTCTCTCTGCATTGTTGGTGTAACAGTATAACTTTAGTCCGTCCCCTCGCCCCGACACGGGCGCGAACCAGGGACCCTCTGCACACATCAACAACTGACACCCACGAAGCATCGTTATCCATCGCTCCACAAAAGCCGCGGCCCTTGCAGAGCAAGGTGCAACACTACTTCTAGGTTTCAGAGCAAGTGACGTAACTGATTGAAACGCTAGTAGCGCGTACCCGCTAACTAGCTAGCCATTTCACATCCGTTACATTGGGAAGGGTCTGTAAGTAAGCATGTCACTGTTAGTCCACACCTGTTGATTATGAAGAATGTGTCAAATACATTTGATTTGATTAAAATTTGTGAAATAATTTGGCTAAATCTTCCCACCTTGCGAACACACACACATACACTCTCATCAAACCACACCCGCAAACACACACACACACACACACACACACACACACACACACACACACACACACACACACACACACACACACACACACACACACACACACACACACACTAACATCTGAATTTCAGTCACGGCTGATAGCATTTCTTAATGAATCAAATCTAAAACCAGGAAGTGCAGCCATCCTTTAGCACCTCCAGCCCACAGCTGACTTCCTGCTGTAATTAGGGACTGTAATGATTCACCACTCCAGAACCTGCTGATGTGTGTTAGCGCTGCACTTTACTTCCTGTCTGTGTGTTAGCAATTCCCTTTACTTCCTGTATGTGTGTTAGCGCTGCACTTTACTTCCTGTCTGTGTGTTAGCCCTGCACTTTTCTTCCTGTCTGTGTGTTAGCAATTCCCTTTACTTCCTGTCTGTGTGTTAGCCCTGCACTTTTCTTCATGTCTGTGTGTTAGCAATTCCCTTTACTTCCTGTATGTGTGTTAGCAATTCCCTTTACTTCCTGTCTGTGTGTTAGCAATTCCCTTTACTTCCTGTCTGTGTGTTGGTGTGTTGGCACTGCACTTTACTTCCTGTCTGTGTGTTAGCGCTGCACTTTACTTCCTGTCTGTGGGTTGGCGATGCACTTTACTTCCTCTCTGTGTGTTAGCGCTGCACTTTACTTCCTGGCTGTGCGTTAGCGCTGCACTTTACTTCCTGTCTGTGTGATAGCGCTGCAACTTTACTTCCTGTCTGTGCGTTAGCACTGCACATTACTTCCTGTCTGTGTGTTAGCGCAGCCCTTTACTTCCTGTCTGTGTGTTAGCGCTGCACTTTACTTCCTGTCTGTGTGTTAGCGCAGCACTTTACTTCCTGTCTGTGCGTTAGCTCTGTAGTTTACTTCCTGTGAACTGGGTCATCAACACTTTCTTGCCCTCTGCTTCCAGGAGCTCCTATCCCCCCATACCTATATCCATACCTATATCCATACCTATATCCATACCTATATCCATACCTATATCCTAGCCAGATACAAATACTAATACCTTCTTCCTTCCTTTACTGTCTGCCTGGCTCAATTCCCTGGTGCCTAGACTGGCATTACAGCTCTCTCTTTTCTGCCATTGAGGGGCCAGGCAGTGGGTACAGCGTTGGTCATGATAGTCACACTGTCTCTCTCTCTCTCTCTCTCTCTCTCTGCCATTGAGGGGCCAGGCAGTGTTATAGGTACAAACTAGGGAATATATCCTAGACAACATAACATATGCCATTTAGCAGGCACTTTTATCCAAAGTGACTAACAGTCATAGGTGCATAAATGTTTTCATATCGATGGCTCCAGCGGGAATCAAATCCACAAACCTTGGCAATGCAAGCATCATAACCTTCCAACTGAGTCACACACAGGACTGTATCGCTCTGCAGTTGTAGAGGATCTGGGTCATAACATGGCTGGCTAAATCAGGGCTGTGTCTGGGTCATAACATGGCTGTTGGAATCAGGGCTGTATCTGGGTCATAACATGGCTGGCTGAATCAGGGCTGTATCTGGGTCATAACATGGCTGTTGGAATCAGGGCTGTATCTGGGTCATAACATGGCTGGCTGAATCAGGGCTGTATCTGGGTCATAACATGGCTGGCAGAATCAGGACTGTAATCTGGGTCATAACATGGCTGGCTGAATCAGGGCTGTGTCTGGGTCATAACATGGCTAGCTGTATCTGGGTCATAACATGGCTGGCTGAATCAAGGCTGTATCTGGGTCATAACATGGCTGGCTGAATCAGGACTGTATCTGGGTCATAACATGGCTGGCTGAATCAGGACTGTATCTGGGTCATAACATGGCTGGCTGTATCTGGGTCATAACATGGCTGGCTGAATCAGGACTGTATCTGGGTCATAACATGGCTGGCTGAATCAGGACTGTATCTGGGTCATAACATGGCTGGCTGTATCTGGGTCATAACATGGCTGGCTAAATCAGGGCTGTATCTGGGTCATAACATGGCTGGCTGAATCAGGACTGTATCTGGGTCATAACATGGCTGGTGGAATCAGGACTGTAATCTGGGTCATAACATGGCTGGCTGAATCAGGACTGTATCTGGGTCATAACATGGCTGGCTGAATCAGGGCTGTATCTGGGTCATAACATGTCTGGCGGAATCAGGACTGTAATCTGGGTCATAACATGGCTGGCTGAATCAGGACTGTATCTGGGTCATAACATGGCTGGCTGAATCAGGGCTGTATCTGGTCATAACATGGCTGGCTAAATCAGGGCTGTATCTGGGTCATAACATGGCTGGCTGAATCAGGACTGTATCGGGTCATAACATGGCTGGCTGAATCAGGGCTGTATCTGGGTCATAACATGGCTGGCTGAATCAGGGCTGTATCTGGGTCATAACATGGCTGGCTGAATCAGGGCTGTATCTGGGTCATAACATGGCTGGCTGAATCAAGGCTGTATCTGGGTCATAACATGGCTGGCTGAATCAGGACTGTAATCTGGGTCATAACATGGCTGGCTGAATCAAGGCTGTATCTGGGTCATAACATGGCTGGCTGAATCAGGACTGTAATATGGGTCATACCATGGCTGGCTGAATCAAGGCTGTATCTGGGTCATAACATGGCTGGCTGAATCAGGACTGTATCTGGGTCATAACATGGCTGGCTGAATCAGGACTGTATCTGGGTCATAACATGGCTGGCTGAATCAGGACTGTATCTGGGTCATAACATGGCTGGCTGTATCTGGGTCATAACATGGCTGGCTGAATCAGGACTGTGTCTGGGTCATAACATGGATGGCTAAATCAGGGCTGTGTCTGGGTCATAACATGGCTGGCTGAATCAGGGCTGTATCGGGTCATAACATGGCTGGCTAAATCAGGACTGTATCTGGGTCATAACATGGCTGGTGGAATCAGGACTGTAATCTGGGTCATAACATGGCTGGCTGAATCAGGGCTGTATCTGGGTCATAACATGGCTGGCTGAATCAGGACTGTATCTGGGTCATAACATGGCTGGCTGAATCAGGGCTGTATCTGGGTCATAACATGGCTGGCTGAATCAGGACTGTATCTGGGTCATAACATGGCTGGCTGAATCAGGGCTGTATCGGGTCATAACATGGGTGGCTGAATCAGGGCTGTATCGGGTCATAACATGGGTGGCTGAATCAGGACTGTATCTGGGTCATAACATGGGTGGCTGAATCAGGGCTGTATCTGGGTCATAACATGGGTGGCTGAATCAGGGCTGTATCTGGGTCATAACATGGCTGGCTGAATCAAGGCTGTATCGGGTCATAACATGGCTGGTTGAATCAGGGCTGTATCTGGGTCATAACATGGCTGGCTGAATCAAGGCTGTATCGGGTCATAACATGGGTGGCTGAATCAGGGCTGTATCTGGGTCATAACATGGCTGGCTGAATCAGGGCTGTATCGGGTCATAACATGGCTGGCTGAATCAGGACTGTAATATGGGTCATAACATGGCTGGTTGAATCATGGCACGTCTCCAACATGTTCTCCAGAAGGCCACGGGTCTCCTGCTGGGTGTGAGGTGTGCCTGGCCATGCCCTGGGATGATTAGAGGGCCCGATGGGGCCTAGCAAGAGGTCTGTACTGGGGGGGGGGGGGGGGGGGGGTCAGAGCCCGGTGGGGTGCTGACGCTCTGGGGCTCAGACATGCCCACTCTGGGCTCTAACACAGCTTCCTGTGTACGTGGTACTACGGATCAACTCACAAGCCCACTACTCATTCTCACCAGGACAAGGTGTTGCTGTTCTTTGTTTTCTAAGAAGCTCAGGTTCTAAGTGGAGCAGGATATGTACAGGCCTGTCTGGACCCTTTCAAGAGGGTCTGGATCGACATTCAGTTATAACTCACAGTAGATAGACTGGTTGTTGTTGCTCTACAGTACTAGTGGAGTCATGAACAGTTTGTTGAGACCTCCCAGACAAAGCTAAGGTTCTCAATTCTCAGAACCCCTAAGCCAGTTGGGGCTTCCCGAGTGGCACAACGGTCTAAGGCACTGCATCTCCACGCTAGACGCGTCACCACAGACCCTGGTTCGATTCCAGGCTGTATCACAACCGGCTGTGATTGGGAGTCCCCTAAGGCGGCGCAAAACTGGCCCAGTGTTGTCCGGGTTAGGGTTTGGCCGGGGTAAAATAAGAATTTGTTTGGCCGTCATTGTAAAATAAGAATTTGTTCTTAACTGACTTGCCTAGTTAAATAAATAAAAAACGAATGGTTAGCTGGACACCAGGGCCTTCCGAGTGGCGCAGTGGTCTAAGGCACTGCATCGCAGTACTAGCTGTGCCACTAGAGATTCTGGGTTCGAGCCCAGGCTCTGTCGAACCCGGCCGCGACGGCACACAGTTGGCCCAGCGTCGTCCGGGTTAGGGAGGGTTTGGCCGGCAGGGATATCCTTGTCTCATCGATCACTAGCGACTCCTGTGGCGGGCCGGGCGCAGTGCACGCTGACCAGGTCGCTAGGTGTACGGTGTTTCCTCCCACACATTGGTGCGGCTGGCTTCCGGGTTGGATGTGCGTTGTGTCAAGAAGCAGTGCGGCTTGGCAGGGTTGTGTTTCGAAGGACGTGTGGCTCTCGACCTTCGCCTCTCCCGAGTCCGTACGGGAGTTGCAGCGATGAGACAAGACTGTAACTACTACCAATTGGATACCACGAAATTGGGGAGATAAAATAAATAAAAAGTAGACACCGGGTGCTAAAAGTAGGAGTTAAGCTATGGTGTTATAGTATAGTCATCGGTGTTATATAATAGTCATTGGTGTTATAGTATAGTCATTGGTGTTATAGTATAGTCATTGGTGTTATAGTATAGTCACCGGTGTTATAGTATAGTCAATGGTGTTATAGTATAGTCATTGGTGTTATAGAATAGTCATTGGTGTTATAGTATAGTCATTGGTGTTATAGTATAGCCATTGGTATTATAGTATAGTCATTGGTGTTATAGTATAGTCATTGGTGTTATAGTATAGTAATCTGTGTTATATTCATTGGTGTTATAGTATAGTCATTGGTGTTATAGTATAGTCATTGGTGTTATAGTCATTGGTGTTATAGTATAGTCATTGGTGTTATAGTATAGTCATTGGTGGTATAGTATAGCCATTGGTGTTATAGTATAGTCATTGGTGTTATAGTATAGTCATTGGTGTTATAGTATAGTCATCGGTGTTATAGTATAGTCATTGGTGTTATAGTATAGTCATTGGTGTTATAGTATAGTCATTGGTGTTATAGTATAGTCATTGGTGTTATAGTATAGTCATCGGTGTTATAGTATAGTCATTGGTGTTATAGTATAGTCATCGGTGTTATAGTCATTGGTGTTATAGTATATTCTATGGTGTTATAGTATAGTCATTGGTGTTAAGCTATGGTGTTATATTATAGCCACTGGTGTTACGCTATGGTGTTATAGTATAGTCATTGGTGTTACGCTATGGTGTTAAAGTATATTTATTGTTATTGATCTAAATATAGTTTACAATTTACCTCCATCGTTGTCCTTTCCGTCGCTGCAGGCCGTCTCCATGGACGTGTCACATCCTGTTCCTCTCCAACCAAGCTGACACACACAGTACCAGCCGTTATTACCCAGGGTACACCTGCCGTTCCCGTTACACAGACCAGGGCAGCCCTCTGTTAGAGAGACATACAGGTACACAGTCAGACACAGAGCAGAGAGGTACCACCACACACATGTTGGCACAGAATATCAACTAATTATAGCAAAGTTTAACAACAAAACACACGGATGGAAAGATGGTAAGACAACTAAGAAGAGAATGAAAAACATAGGAGACAATAGAAGGAGACAATAGACAGAGACAATATGAGACAAAAGGAGACAATAGGGGACAATAGACAGAGACAATATGAGACAAAAGGAGACAATAGGGGACAATAGACAGAGACAATATGAGACAAAAGGAGACAATAGGGGACAATAGACAGAGACAATATGAGACAAAAGGAGACAATAGGGGACAATAGAACACAATAGAAGGAGAAAATAAATATATATACTGTGCATTCAGAAAGTATCAGACTCCTTGACTTTTTCCTCATTTTGCTCCGTTACAGCCTTATTCTAAAATTGATTAAATATTACTTTTCTTCCTATTCAATCTACACACAATTAATTGAATTTACCACAGGTGGACTCCAATCAAATTGTAGAAACATCTCAAGGATGATCAATGGAAACAGGATGCACCTGAGCTCAATTTTGAGTCTCAAAGCAAAGGGTCTGAATACTGATGTAAATAAGGTATGTAGTTTTTTTGGTGTGTTTTTTTTTAAACCTGTTTTTGCCTTGTCATTATGGGGTATTGTGTGTAAATTGATGAGGGGAAAAAATATTTAACACATTTTAGAATAAGGCTGTAACGTAACAAAATGTGGAAAAAGGGAAGGGGTCTGAATACTTTCCGAATGCACTGTAGAAGAAGACAATAGAAGAAGACAGTAGAAGAAGACAGTAGAAGAAGACAATAGAAGAAGACAATATAATAAGTCAATAGAAGAAGACAGTAGAAGAAGACAATAGAAGAAGACAATAGAATTAGACAATAGAAGACAATAGAAGAAGACAATAGAAGAAGACAATAGAAGAAGACAGTAGAAGAAGACAATAGAATAAGACAATAGAAGAATATAATAGAAGACAATAGAATAAGACAATAGAAGAAGACAGTAGAAGAAGAAAATAGAAGTTTGAAGAGTAGTTTTGTTTCTTTGTTCTATTGTCTGTTTGTTTTTTCATTTGACAGGGACGATGTACAACAGACATTTCTCCATAGCTGATTCTCATCTGCAGTCCCTCAAATGAGTTTGTTGTGGCTGATGTTACGTATTCCCCAGCTAGAGTATTTTTTACAGTGATCCTAAGGACACTTAAAGATTGTAAAGTGGTACGATACCATAGCAGCTATACCAATTGATTTGATACACCTGCACTGAAGATTCTCATATCCCCCAGCAGCAGCACAATCAGGAAACAAGGGATGCTCCTCTTATAACTCATTACTACAGCATATTGGACTCTTTTATTATGGGTCTGTAACAACTGGCACCATATTCCCTAAATAGTGCACTACTTTTTAACCAACGGTATGGGCTCTTGTCAAAAGTAGTGCCTTATATAGGGCATAGGGTACTATTTGGGACGCTCACCCTATATATCATTGCTACAAATACTGGCTTACCAGAGCTATATTCTGCATCACAAAACGGTTTATGTGTACGATAATATCCAATGCCGTCCAATGTAATATCATTATGATTATATTACAATTCTCAATAAATAAATAAATAAATATTCACAGCGAAGCTATTGGTATTCTCTCTTTTTATTGTTATTTTTTACATTTTTAATGGTCTAAAATAATGTCACCAATTAGCCTATAGGTGGTGCTCTTATAAGCAGTCTCACTTAAACCCTCATATCTGTCGCCCCGTTTGACCGAGATACCTTGTATGTACCGTAGCTCTTCTCTCATCCTGAAAAAATACGCCTCAAGTATTGCCTGAATGTGGTAAGGATATAAAAAAACAAGGAACCTATTATCAATTCATTATTTACGTACGTATGTAACACTGAAGCTCAAAATCATCCGTAATCATCTCCTCCTCCTGAACCGTACGTCAGATATCACCTTCTCCTCCTGAACCATACGTCAGATATCACCTTCTCCTCCTGAACCATACGTCAGATATCACCTTCTCCTCCTGAACCATACGTCAGATATCACCTTCTCCTCCTGAACCATACGTCAGATATCACCTTCTCCTCCTGAACCATACGTCAGATATCACCTTCTCCTCCTGAACCATACGTCAGATATCACCTTCTCCTCCTGAACCATATGTCAGATATCACCTCCTCCTTCTGAACCATACGTCTGATATCATATTGTCCTTCTGAACCGTACGTCAGATATCACCTTCTCTTCCTGAACCATACGTCAGATATCACCTCCTCCTGAACCATACGTCAGATATCACCTTCTCCTCCTGAACCATACGTCAGATATCACCTTCTCCTCCTGAACCATACGTCAGATATCACCTTCTCCTCCTGAACTGTACGTCAGATATCACCTTCTCCTCCTGAACCATACGTCAGATATCACCTTCTCCTCCTGAACCATACGTCAGATATCACCTTCTCCTCCTGAACCATACGTCAGATATCACCTTCTCCTCCTGAACCATACGTCAGATATCACCTCCTCCTTCTGAACCATACGTCTGATATCATATTGTCCTTCTGAACCGTACGTCAGATATCACCTTCTCTTCCTGAACCATACGTCAGATATCACCTCCTCCTGAACCATACGTCAGATATCACCTTCTCCTCCTGAACCATACGTCAGATATCACCTTCTCCTCCTGAACCATACGTCAGATATCACCTTCTCCTCCTGAACTGTACGTCAGATATCACCTTCTCCTCCTGAACCATACGTCAGATATCACCTTCTCCTCCTGAACTGTACGTCAGATATCACCTTCTCCTCCTGAACCATACGTCAGATATCACCTTCTCCTCCTGAACCGTACGTCAGATATCACCTTCTCTTCCTGAACCGTACGTCAGATATCACCTTCTCCTGAACCATACGTCAGATATCACCTTCTCCTGAACCATACGTCAGATATCACCTTCTCCTCTTGAACCGTACGTAAGATATCACCTTCTCCTCCTGAACTGTACGTCAGATATCAGCTTCTCCTCCTGAACCATACGTCAGATATCACCTCCTCCTCCTGAACCGTACGTCAGATATCACCTTCTCCTCCTGAACCATACGTCAGATATCATATTGTCTTCCTGAACCATACGTCAGATATCACCTTCTCATCCTGAACCATACGTCAGATACACCTTCTCTTCCTGAACCATACGTCAGATATCATATTGTCCTCCTGAACCGTACGTCAGATATCACCTTCTCCTCCTGAACCATACGTCAGATATCTCCTTCTCTTCCTGAACCATACATCAGATATCACCTTCTCCTCCTGAACTGTACGTCAGATATCATATTGTCCTTCTGAACCATACGTCAGATATCACCTTCTCCTGAACCATACGTCAGATATCACCTCCTCCTGAACCGTACGTCAGATATCACCTTCTACTCCTGAACCGTACGTCAGATATCACCTCCTCCTCCTGAACCATACGTCAGATATCAGCTTCTCCTCCTGAACCATACGTCAGATATCACCTCCTCCTGAACCGTACGTCAGATATCACCTCCTCCTGAACCGTACGTCAGATATCACCTCCTTCTGAACCGTACGTCAGATATCACCTCCTCCTGAACCATACGTCAGATATCACCTTCTCCTCCTGAACCATACGTCAGATATCACCTTCTCCTCCTGAACCGTACGTCAGATATCACCTTCTCCTCCTGAACCATACGTCAGATATCACCTTCTCCTCCTGAACCGTACGTCAGATATCATATTCTCCTCCTGAACCATACGTCAGATATCACCTTCTCCTCCTGAACCATACGTCAGATATCACTTTCTCCTCCTGAACCATACGTCAGATATCACCTTCTCCTCCTGAACCATACATCAGATATCACCTTCTCCTCCTGAACCGTACGTCAGATATCATATTGTCCTCCTGAACCATACATCAGATATCACCTCCTCCTGAACCGTACGTCAGATATCACCTTCTCCTCCTGAACCATACGTCAGATATCACCTTCTCCTCCTGAACCATATGTCAGATATCACCTTCTCCTCCTGAACCATACATCAGATATCACCTTCTCCTCCTGAACCATACATCAGATATCACCTTCTCCTCCTGAACCGTACGTCAGATATCATATTGTCCTTCTGAACCATATGTCAGATATCACCTCCTCCTGAACCGTACATCAGATATCACCTTCTCCTGAACCATACGTCAGCTTCTCCTCCTGAACCGTACGTCAGATATCACCTCCTCCTGAACCATACGTCCGATATCACCTTCTCCTCCTGAACCGTACGTCAGATATCACCTCCTCCTGAACCATACGTCATATATCACCTCCTCCTGAACCGTACATCAGATATCACCTTCTCCTGAACCATACGTCAGATATCAGCTTCTCCTCCTGAACCGTACGTCAGATATCACCTCCTCCTGAACCATACGTCAGATATCACCTTCTCCTCCTGAACCATACATCAGATATCACCTTCTCCTCCTGAACCGTACGTCAGATATCATATTGTCCTTCTGAACCATACGTCAGATATCACCTTCTCCTGAACCGTACGTCAGATATCACCTCCTCCTGAACCGTACGTCAGATATCACCTTCTCCTGAACCGTACGTCAGATATCACCTCCTCCTGAACCGTACGTCAGATATCACCTTCTCCTGAACCGTACGTCAGATAACACCTTCTCCTGAACCGTACGTCAGATATCATATTGTCCTTCTGAACCATACGTCAGATATCACCTCCTCCTGAACCGTACGTCAGATATCACCTCCTCCTGAACCATACGTCAGATATCACCTCCTCCTGAACCATACGTCAGATATCAGCTTCTCCTCCTGAACCGTACGTCAGATATCACCTCCTCCTGAACCATACGTCAGATATCAGCTTCTCCTCCTGAACCGTACGTCAGATATCACCTCCTCCTGAACCATACGTCCGATATCACCTTCTCCTCCTGAACCGTACGTCAGATATCACCTCCTCCTGAACCATACGTCAGATATCACCTCCTCCTGAACCATACATCAGATATCACCTTCTCCTGAACCATACGTCAGATATCAGCTTCTCCTCCTGAACCGTACGTCAGATATCACCTCCTCCTGAACCATACGTCAGATATCACCTTCTCCTCCTGAACCATACATCAGATATCACCTTCTCCTCCTGAACCGTACGTCAGATATCATATTGTCCTTCTGAACCATACGTCAGATATCACCTTCTCCTGAACCGTACGTCAGATATCACCTCCTCCTGAACCGTACGTCAGATATCACCTTCTCCTGAACCGTACGTCAGATATCACCTCCTCCTGAACCGTACGTCAGATATCACCTTCTCCTGAACCGTAAGTCAGATATCACCTCCTCCTGCACCGTACATCAGATATCACCTTCTCCTGAACCGTACGTCAGATATCATATTGTCCTTCTGAACCATACGTCAGATATCACCTCCTCCTGAACCGTACGTCAGATATCACCTTCTCCTGAACCGTACGTCAGATATCATATTGTCCTTCTGAACCATACGTCAGATATCACCTCCTCCTGAACCGTACGTCAGATATCACCTCCTCCTGAACCATACGTCAGATATCACCTCCTCCTGAACCGTACGTCAGATATCACCTTCTCCTGAACCGTACGTCAGATATCATATTGTCCTTCTGAACCATACGTCAGATATCACCTCCTCCTGAACCGTACGTCAGATATCACCTCCTCCTGAACCATACGTCAGATATCACCTCCTCCTGAACCATACGTCAGATATCACCTTCTCCTCCTGAACCGTACGTCAGATATCACCTCCTCCTGAACCATACGTCAGATATCACCTCCTCCTGAACCATACGTCAGATATCACCTTCTCCTCCTGAACCGTACGTCAGATATCACCTCCTCCTGAACCATACGTCAGATATATCCTTCTCTTCCTGAACCATACATCAGATATCACCTTCTCCTCCTGAACCGTACGTCAGATATCATATTGTCCTTCTGAACCATACGTCAGATATCACCTTCTCCTGAACCATACGTCAGATATCACCTCCTCCTGAACCGTACGTCAGATATCACCTTCTCCTCCTGAACCGTACGTCAGATATCACCTCCTCCTCCTGAACCATACGTCAGATATCAGCTTCTCCTCCTGACCCATACGTCAGATATCACCTCCTCCTGAACCGTACGTCAGATATCATATTGTCCTCCTGAACCATACATCAGATATCACCTCCTCCTGAACCGTACGTCAGATATCACCTTCTCCTCCTGAACCATACGTCAGATATCACCTTCTCCTCCTGAACCATACGTCAGATATCACCTTCTCCTCCTGAACCATACATCAGATATCACCTTCTCCTCCTGAACCATACATCAGATATCACCTTCTCCTCCTGAACCGTACGTCAGATATCATATTGTCCTTCTGAACATACGTCAGATATCACCTCCTCCTGAACCGTACATCAGATATCACCTTCTCCTGAACCATACGTCAGATATCAGCTTCTCCTCCTGAACCGTACGTCAGATATCACCTCCTCCTGAACCATACGTCCGATATCACCTTCTCCTCCTGATCCGTACGTCAGATATCACCTCCTCCTGAACCATACGTCATATATCACCTCCTCCTGAACCGTACATCAGATATCACCTTCTCCTGAACCATACGTCAGATATCAGCTTCTCCTCCTGAACCGTACGTCAGATATCACCTCCTCCTGAACCATACGTCAGATATCACCTTCTCCTCCTGAACCATACATCAGATATCACCTTCTCCTCCTGAACCGTACGTCAGATATCATATTGTCCTTCTGAACCATACGTCAGATATCACCTTCTCCTGAACCGTACGTCAGATATCACCTCCTCCTGAACCGTACGTCAGATATCACCTTCTCCTGAACCGTACGTCAGATATCACCTCCTCCTGAACCGTACGTCAGATATCACCTTCTCCTGAACCATACGTCAGATATCACCTCCGCCTGAACCGTACGTCAGATATCACCTTCTCCTGAACCGTACGTCAGATATCATATTGTCCTTCTGAACCATACGTCAGATATCACCTCCTCCTGAACCGTACGTCAGATATCACCTCCTTCTGAACCGTACATCAGATATCACCTCCTCCTGAACCATACGTCAGATATCACCTTCTCCTCCTGAACCGTACGTCAGATATCACCTTCTCCCCCTGAACCATACGTCAGATATCACCTTCTCCTCCTGAACCATACGTCAGATATCAATCACCTTCTCCTCCTGAACCATACGTCAGATATCATATTGTCCTCCTGAACCATACGTCAGATATCACCTCCTCCTGAACCGTACGTCAGATATAATATTGTCCTCCTGAACCGTACGTCAGATATCACCTTCTCCTCCTGAACCATACGTCAGATATCACCTTCTCTTCTTGAACCGTACGTCAGATATCATATTGTCCTCCTGAACCGTACGTCAGATATCACCTTCTCCTCCTGAACCGTACGTCAGATATCACCTTCTCCTCCTGAACCATACGTCAGATATCACCTTCTTCTCCTGAACCATACATCAGATATCACCTTCTCCTCCTGAACCGTACGTCAGATATCATATTGTCCTCCTGAACCATACATCAGATATCACCTCCTCCTGAACCGTACGTCAGATATCACCTTCTCCTGAACCATACGTCAGATATCACCTCCTCCTGAACCGTACGTCAGATATCACCTTCTCCTGAACCGTACGTCAGATATCATATTGTCCTTCTGAACCATACGTCAGATATCACCTCCTCCTGAACCGTACGTCAGATATCACCTCCTCCTGAACCATACGTCAGATATCACCTCCTCCTGAACCATACGTCAGATATCACCTTCTCCTCCTGAACCGTACGTCAGATATCACCTCCTCCTGAACCATACGTCAGATATCACCTCCTCCTGAACCATACGTCAGATATCACCTTCTCCTCCTGAACCGTACGTCAGATATCACCTCCTCCTGAACCATACGTCAGATATCAGCTTCTCCTCCTGAACCGTACGTCAGATATCACCTCCTCCTGAACCATACGTCCGATATCACCTCCTCCTCCTGAACCGTACGTCAGATATCACCTCCTCCTGAACCATACGTCAGATATCACCTCCTCCTGAACCGTACATCAGATATCACCTTCTCCTGAACCATACGTCAGATATCAGCTTCTCCTCCTGAACCGTACGTCAGATATCACCTCCTCCTGAACCATACGTCAGATATCACCTTCTCCTCCTGAACCATACATCAGATATCACCTTCTCCTCCTGAACCGTACGTCAGATATCATATTGTCCTTCTGAACCATACGTCAGATATCACCTTCTCCTGAACCGTACGTCAGATATCACCTCCTCCTGAACCGTACGTCAGATATCACCTTCTCCTAAACCGTACGTCCGATATCACCTCCTCCTCCTGAACCGTACGTCAGATATCACCTCCTCCTGAACCATACGTCAGATATCACCTCCTCCTGAACCGTACATCAGATATCACCTTCTCCTGAACCATACGTCAGATATCAGCTTCTCCTCCTGAACCGTACGTCAGATATCACCTCCTCCTGAACCGTACATCAGATATCACCTTCTCCTGAACCATACGTCAGATATCAGCTTCTCCTCCTGAACCGTACGTCAGATATCACCTCCTCCTGAACCATACGTCAGATATCACCTTCTCCTCCTGAACCATACATCAGATATCACCTTCTCCTCCTGAACCGTACGTCAGATATCATATTGTCCTTCTGAACCATACGTCAGATATCACCTTCTCCTGAACCGTACGTCAGATATCACCTCCTCCTGAACCGTACGTCAGATATCACCTTCTCCTAAACCGTACGTCAGATATCACCTCCTCCTGAACCGTACATCAGATATCACCTTCTCCTGAACCGTACGTCAGATATCACCTCCTCCTGAACCGTACATCAGATATCACCTTCTCCTGAACCGTACGTCAGATATCATATTGTCCTTCTGAACCATACGTCAGATATCACCTCCTCCTGAACCGTACGTCAGATATCACCTTCTCCTGAACCGTACGTCAGATATCATATTGTCCTTCTGAACCATACGTCAGATATCACCTCCTCCTGAACCGTACGTCAGATATCACCTCCTCCTGAACCATACGTCAGATATCACCTCCTCCTGAACCATACGTCAGATATCACCTTCTCCTCCTGAACCGTACGTCAGATATCACCTCCTCCTGAACCATACGTCAGATATCACCTCCTCCTGAACCATACGTCAGATATCACCTTCTCCTCCTGAACCGTACGTCAGATATCACCTCCTCCTGAACCATACGTCAGATATCACCTCCTCCTGAACCATACGTCAGATATCACCTTCTCCTCCTGAACCGTACGTCAGATATCACCTTCTCCTCCTGAACCATACGTCATATATCACCTCCTCCTGAACCATACGTCAGATTCACTCAACATTTTGGATTTAGACTCATGACATACGTCTTTAATGGTTTATAATGTGCTGTATTAAAATATGGCTGTACTGTACATATAGCTCAGGTTTCTCAATTTAACCCGCAGCGGGGTTTATTTGGCCCCCCAGTTTTCTGAGCAAAAAATGTAATAAATGTTTTTATATTGTTGGGACATAAAAGACTGTAAAAACACCAGGAAATCAGCTCCAAGTGATTTACATTTTGGAAATCCCAACTACAGTAACAGAGATCTACTATATACTATACAATGACAGGTGACACATTCCTCTCTCTCTCTCTCACTCTCTCTTTGTCTCTCTCTCTCTCTCTCACTCTCCCTCTCTCTCTATCTCTCTTTGTCTCTCTCTTTCTACCTCTATCTCTCGTTGTCTCTCTCTTTCTACCTCTCTCTATCTCTCTTTGTATCTCTCTTTCTCCCTCTCTCTCCCTCTTTCTTTCTCTCTTTCTCCCTCTCTCTCTCTTTGTATCTCTCTTTCTCCCCCTCTCTCTCTCTCCTCTCTCTCTGCCTTTCCCATATCACATGATTATTTCTCATCCTGTTTTTCTCCTTCTCCCTCTCTTTCTCTCTCTCTCTTCTTGGCATTATATCTGCTGTTGTGTGATTAAACCCCATTCAATCTCCACGTCTGCCCCACACTAACTTAGCATAAAAGACCAGACACGTAGCCACAAAATCGATTATTGTCATCGTAGTTAATTACCACATTTTCAAATCAAATCAAACTTTATTTGCCACATGCGCCGAATACAACAAGTGTAGACTTTACCGTGAAATGCCTCCTTACAAGCCCTTAAACAACAGATGCAGTTCAAGAAGAAGAAGTAGACTAAAATAAAAAGTAATAATAAAAAGTAACACAATAAGAATAATAATAACGAGCACCGGTACCGAGTCAATGTGCAGGGGTACAGACTAGTTGATATAATCTGTACATGTAGGTGGGGGCGAAGTCAATGTAAATTGTCCGGTGCCGATTTTATGAATTGTTCAGCAGTCTTATGGCTTGGGGGTAGAAGCTGTTGAGGAGCCTTTTGGTCCTAGACTTGGTGCTCTGGTACCACTTGCTGTGCAGGAGCAGAGAAAACAGTCTATAACTTGGGTGTCTGGAGTCTCTGACAATTTTATGGGCTTTCCTCTGACACCGCCTATTATATAGGTCCTGGATGGCAGGAATCTTGGCCCCAGTGATGTACTGGGCCGTTCACAATAGCCTCTGTAACGCCAAACGGTCAGATGCCGAGCAGTTGCCATACCAGGTGGTGATGCAACCGGGTCAGGATGCTCTCGATGGTGCAGCTGTAGAACCTTTTGAGGATCTGGGGACCCATGCCAGATCTTTTCAGTCTCCTGAGGGGGAAAATGTATTGTCGGGCCCTCTTCACGACTGTCTTGGTATGTTTGGACCATGATAGTTCGTTGGTGATGTAGACACCAAGGAACTTGAAACTCTCAACCGGCTCCACTACAGCCCCGTCGGTGTTAACGGGGGCCTGCTCGGCCCGCCTTTTCATGTAGTCCACGATCAGCTCCTTTGTCTTGCTCATATTGAGGGTTGTTGTCCTGGCACCTGGCAGGTTGTTGAGGGTTGTTGTCCTGGCAGGTTGTTGTCCTGGCACCACACTGCCAGTTCTCTGACCTCCTCCCTATAGGCCGTCTCATCGTTGTCACTGTTGTGTCATCAGCAAACGTAATGATGGTGTTGGAGTCGTGTTTGGCCACGTAGTCGTTGGTGAACAGGGAATACAGGAGGGGACTAAGTACTCACCCCTGAGGGGCCCCAGTGTTGAGAATCAGCGTGGCAGACGTGTTGTTGCCTACTCTTACCACCTGGGGGCGGCCTGTCAGGGAGTTCAGGATCCAGTTGCAGAGGGATGTGTTTAGTCCCAGAGTCCTTAGCTTAGTGATGAGCTTCATGGGCACTATGGTGTTGAACGCTGAGCTGTAGTCAATGAACAGTATTCTCACATAGGTGTTCCTTTTGTCCAGGTGAGAAAGGGCAGTTTGAAGTGCGATTGAGATTGCGTCATCTGTGGATCTGTTGGGGCGGTATGCGAATTGGAGTGGGTCTAGGGTGTCCAGGAGGATGCTGTTGATGTGAGCCATGACCAGCCTTTCAAAGCACTTCATGGCTACTGCCGTGGGTGCTACGGGCGGTAATCATTTAGGCAGGTTACCTTAGCTTCCTTGGGCAGAGGGACTATGGTGGTCTGCTTGAAACATGTAGGTATTACAAACTTGGTCAGGGAGAGGTTGAAAATGTCAGTGAAGACACTTGCCAGTTGGTTCGCGCATACTTTGAGTACACGTCCTCGTAATCCGTCTGGCCCTGCGGCTTTGTGAATGTTGACCTGTTTAGAGGTTTTGTTCACATCGGATACCGAGAGCGTTATCACACAGTCATCCAGAACAGCTGGTGCTCTCGTGCATGCTTCAGTGTTGCTTGCCTCTAAGCCAGCATAAAAAACATTTAGCTCGTCTGGTAGGCTCGCGTCACTGGGCAGCTCGCGTCTCGGTTTACCTTTGTAACCCATAATAGTTTTCAAGCCCTGCCACATCCGACGAGCGTCGGAGCCGGTGTAGTACGATTCAATATTAGTCCTGTATTGATGCTTTGCTTGTTTGATGGTTCGTCTGAGAGCATAGCGGGATTTCTTATAAGTGTCCGGATTAGTGTCCTGTTCCTTGAAAGCGGCAGCTCTAGCCTTTAGCTCGATGCGGATGTTGCCTGTAATCCATGGCTTCTGGTTGGGATATGTACGTACAGTCACTGTGGGGACGACATCATCGATGCATTTATTGATGAAGCCAGTGACTGATGTGGTGTATTCCTTCAATGCCATTGGATGAATCCCGGAACATATTCCAGTCTGTGCTAGCAAAACAGTCCCGTAGTGTAGCATCCGCGTCATCTGACTACTTCCGTATTGAGCTAGTCACTGGTGCTTCCTGCTTTAGTTTTTGTTTGTAAGCAGGAATCAGGAGGATATAATTATGGTCAGATTTGCCAAATGGAGGGCGAGGGAGAGCTTTGTATGCATCTCTGTGTGTGGAGTAAAGGTGGTCTAGAGTTTTTTCCCCCCCTGGTTGCACATGTGACATAAAAATTGTGTAAAACTGATTTAAGTTTGCCTGCATTAATGTCCCCGGCCACTAGGAGCGCCATCTCTGGGTGAGTATTTTCTTCTTTGCTTATGGCCTTATACAGCCGGTTGAGTGTGGTCTTAGTGCCAGCTTCATTTTGTGGTGGTAAATAGATGGCTATGAATAATACATATGAGAACTCTCTTGGTAGATGGTGCGGTCTACAGCTTATCATGAGGTACTCTACCTCAGGCGAGCAATACCTCGAGAATTCTATAATATTAAGACATCTTAGACACCAGCCTTTTTCTGAGCTAAACTATGTAGAATATTGGCCTGTTGGAAACTACAACTCTCTACTACATCACACAGTTCAGGCTGGATCTGATTTATCTCTAGAGAAACTACAACTCCCTACTACATCACACAGTTCAGGCTGGATCTGATTTATGCCTAGAGAAACTACAACTCCCTACTACATCACACAGATCAGGCTGGATCTGATTTATCTCTAGAGAAACTACAACTCCCTACTACATCACACAGTTCAGGCTGGATCTGATTTATCTCTAGAGAAACTACAACTCCCTACTACATCACACAGTTCAGGCTGGATCTGATTTATCTCTAGAGAAACTACAACTCTCTACTACATCACACAGTTCAGGCTGGATCTGATTTATCTCTAGAGATACTACAACATCACACAGTTCAGGCTGGATCTGATTTATCTCTACAGAAACTACAACTCCCTACTACATCACACAGTTCAGGCTGGATCTGATTTATCTCTACAGAAACTACAACTCCCTACTACATCACACAGTTCAGGCTGGATCTGATTTATCTCTACAGAAACTACAACTCCCTACTACATCACACAGTTCAGGCTGGATCTGATTTATCTCTACAGAAACTACAACTCCCTACTACATCACACAGTTCAGGCTGGATCTGATTTATCTCTAGAGAAACTACAACTCCCTACTACATCACACAGTTCAGGCTGGATCTGATTTATCTCTAGAGAAACTACAACTCCCTACTACATCACACAGTTCAGGCTGGATCTGATTTATCTCTAGAGAAACTACAACTCCCTACTACATCACACAGTTCCGGCTGGATCTGATTTAATTCTAGAGAAACTACAACTCCCTACTACATCACACAGTTCCGGCTGGATCTGATTTAATTCTAGAGAAACTGGAATGGAAAATGGAATTCAAATAATTGAACTGACGTTGATCAATTAGTTGTTTAAAAAAATAAAAAATAACCGAAATGTTGGTAAATCCCTGTGCACGGAGTAGACAAAACATTAAGAACACCTGCTCTTTCCATGACATAGACTGACCAGGTGAATCCAGGTGAAAGATATGATCCCTTATTGATGTCTCTTGTTAAATCCACTTCAATCAGTGTAGATGAAGGAGGAGGAGACCAGGTTAAAGAAGGATGTTTAAGTCATGGGACAGTTGAGGCATGGATTGTGTATGTGTCTCATTCAGAGGGTGAATGGACAAGACAAAATATTTCAGTGCCTTTGAACAGGGTATGGTAGTAGGTGCCAAGGGCACCGGTTTGTGTCAAGAACTGCAACGCTGCTGGGTTTTTCACACTCAACAGTTTCCTGAGTGTATCCAGAATGGTCCACCACCCAAAGTACATCCAGCCAACTTGACACAACTGTGGGAAGCATTGGAGTCAACATGGACCAGCATCTTTTCGACACCTTGTAGAGTCCACGACCTGATGAATTGAGGCTGTTCTGAGGACAAAAAGAGAGGGGGGAGGCGCAACTCAATATTAGGAAGGTGTTCCTAATGTTTTGTTCACTCAGTGTATAGTGCACTATTTTTTACCAGAGTGCACCATATCGAGAATGGGTTGCCATTTGAGACGCATGATATCTCTTATTTAAATGTCGAGCTTCGAGAACATTTGGCTTCCTAAAGAGCCATCGTGACAAACAGCTCTGGTTGGATCAACACACAGGAGGTGGATGATTAGCTGCTTATTACAAGGATTAATAAATAAAGATGCTCTCTCTGCTGGCGTCGGTTCAAACTTAAATGGGCCTTTCAGAAGGGCCCCAGGGGCCCACGCTCCCACAGCCCTGCCCAACGCTCTGAAAACACAGTTACCCTCTCTCTCTCTCTCGTTCTCTCGCTCTCTCTCCATCCCATCCCTCCCTCCATCCCTCTATCTCCCTCTGTCCTTGGTAATGGAACACCTGCAACAAGAGAGGCTGGTACATGAGATCTGGACCACCTGCAATGAGAGAGGCTGGTACTGGAGTTCTGGGCCACCTGCAACAAGAGAGGCTGGTACTGGAGTTCTGGACCACCTGCAACAAGAGAGGATGGTACAGGAGTTCTGGACCACCTGCAACGAGAGAGGCTGGTACTGGAGTTCTGGGCCACCTGCAACAAGAGAGGCTGGTACTGGAGTTCTGGGCCACCTGCAACAATAGAGGATGGTACAGGAGTTCTGGACCACCTGCAACAAGAGAGGCTGGTACATTAGATCTGGACCACCTGCAACAAGAGAGGTTGGTACATTAGATCTGGACCACCTGCAACAAGAGAGGCTGGTACATGAGTTCTGGGCCACCTGCAATGAGAGAGGCTGGTACTGGAGTTCTGGGCCACCTGCAACAAGAGAGGCTGGTACTGGAGTTCTGGGCCACCTGCAACAAGAGAGGCTGGTACTGGAGTTCTGGGCTACCTGCAACAAGAGAGGCTGGTACTGGAGTTCTGGACCACCTGCAACAAGAGAGGCTGGTACTGGAGTTCTGGGTACGCTTGCTCACGGCATCACGTTCCCTCTCTAGCACTCATCTCTATCTGTTTATCTCTCCCCTTTCTCATATCCTGTCTCCCCTCCCTCTCTCTATCTCTCTCCCCCCCTCTCCCTATCTCTCTCCTTATATCACTCTCACCCTCCCTCCCCCCATCCCTCGGCCTCACGTTTGGAGTGATAGTCGGAAGGAGAGAGAGAGAGCGAGAGAGAGTGACAGAGAGAAAGAGAGATAGCGAGAGAGAGAGTGACAGAGAGAAAGCGAGATAGCGAGAGAGAGAGTGACAGAGAGAGAGAGAGCGGTAGATATGGTATTCAGCCTCCACCCCTGCCCGTGCTGCACCAGCCAGAGCATCGAGCCGTTTAATTAGCAATGCTGTAGAGTGGCTGTGGCCCCAGCACCTATCCAGGCTGTATCACATCCGGACTATCACATTGGGAGTCTCATAGGACGGTGCACAATTGGCCCAGCGTCGTCAGGTTTGGCCGGGGAAGGCCGTCATTGTAAATAAGAATTTGTTCTTAACTGACTTGCTTAGTTAAATAAAGGTTATATATAAAAAAATATAAAAAAATGTAATAACATATCAGATCCTCTTCACAACAGCATATCATCCATAATGATAGGTTACAGAGAACCCCATATCCCCTTCATCTTCCCACCTCCCTCACCTAGCCTCCTCCCCATCTCCTCCCTCCTTCAGGTTACAGAGAACCCTCCCTCCTCCTCTCCTTCTCTCCTCCTCCCCATCTCCTCCCTCCTTCAGGTTACAGAGAACCCTCCCTCCCCCTCTCCTTCTCTCCTCCTCCCCATCTCCTCCCTCCTTCAGGTTACAGAGAACCCTCCCTCCTCCTCTCCTTCTCTCCTCCTCCCCATCTCCTCCCTCCTTCAGGTTACAGAGAACCCTCCCTCCCCCTCTTCTTCTCTCCTCCTCCCCATCTCCTCCCTCCTTCAGGTTACAGTTAACCCTCCCTCCCCCTCTCCTTCCCTCCCCTCCTCCCCATCTCCTCCCTCCTTCAGGTTACAGATAACCCTCCCTCCCCCTCTCCTCTCCATCTCCTCCCTCCTTCAGGTTACAGAGAACCCCCCGCCCCCCCCCCCCCCCCCGCCCCGCCCCCCCCGTCCGTCTCCATCTCCTCCCTCCTTCAGGTTACAGATAACCCTCCCTCCCCCTCTCCTCTCCATCTCCTCCCTCCTTCAGGTTACAGAGCACCCTTCTCTCCTCCCTCTCCCATCCTAATAGCCCCATGATGAGAGGGAGTGTGGGGGGGGGGTCATATCATACACCAGAGAACAGTCTAACCCCAGTAGTGTCCATTAGGCCTCACAACAGAGGAGGAGGAGGAAGGACAACGGTGTGATTCACCAGGAGTGACAGAGAGAACATTCTAAGTGGAGACTGTTAGTCAGGTGACCAGGAGTGACAGAGAGAACATTCTAAGTGGAGACAGTTAGTCAGGTGACCAGAAGTGTCAGAGAGAACATTCTAAGTGGAGACTGTTAGTCAGGTGACCAGGAGTGACAGAGATAACATTCTAAGTGGAGACTGTTAGTCAGGTGACCAGGAGTGACAGAGAGAACATTCTAAGTGGATACTGTTAGTCAGGTGACCAGGAGTAACAGAGAGAACATTCTAAGTGGAGACTGTTAGTCAGGTGATCAGGTGTGACAGAGAGAACATTCTAAGTGGAGACAGTTAGTCAGGTGACCAGGAGTGACAGAGAGAACATCCTAAGTCGAGACAGTTAGTCAGGTGACCAGGAGTGACAGAGAGAAGATTCTAAGTGGAGACTGTTAGTCAGGTGACCAGGAGTGACAGAGATAACATTCTAAGTGGAGACTGTTAGTCAGGTGACCAGGAGTGACAGAGATAACATTCTAAGTGGAGACAGTTAGTCAGGTGACCAGGAGTGACAGAGAGAACATCCTAAGTGGAGACTGTTATAGTCAGGTGACCAGATGTGACAATAATGGAGAAGATGAGAGTACAGGTGGAGGTGGGACATTTTTGTCACACCCTGAATGGCCCCTTAATCCCTAGGTAGTGCACTACTGCTGACCAGGACACTTAGGGCTCTGGTCAAAGTAATGCACCACATATGGAATATATAGACACAGCCTGTGACTGGGAATTTGAGGTGGTTTGAGGAGCATGCGGTGCCATATATGGACGTGGGGGAGGAGGAATTAGTATGGCCACTGGACATGACTGTTGCCTGGTGAATGCTGGGTAGTGTAGTTGTGATGAGAGGAAGGGAGGAGGTGTGCCGTACCTTTCACTACCTTTTCCAGATAGTGCGCTTGGGGAGATAAGAGACACACATATAAGGGAGAGGTTGAACAGCAGCAGCTTCCATGACAGACACAGTAAGACTAGGTGTTGTTTTACTACAAAACAGGAGAACAGAAACAGAGCAGTGTGGTGACACAAACACACCACGTACATTACAAGCAGCATCACACACACACAAGCCAAGGCAAGACACAGGCAGATGAATGGAGAGGTAGAGAGAGAGAGACAGATGAGTGGAGAGAGATAGGGAGAGGAATGGAGAGGTATAGAGAGAGAGGGAGAGGGAGAGAGAGAGAGGGGGAGAGGGAGAGAGAAAGATGGAGAAAGAGAGAGAGAGAGAAAGAGAGAGAGAGAGATGGAGAAAGAGAGAGAGGGAGAAAGAGAGAGAGAAAGAGAGAGAGAAAGAGAGAGAGAGAGAGAGAGGGAATAAGAAGAGATGTGAAAATAACATTTCAATCGGTTTCCAATGACCAACTGAAGACATCAGCAAAATATACAGTGTATTTACATCCTGAAACTATTCAGACCCCTTGACCCCTTGACCCCTTGACTTTTTGTTACGTTACAGCCTCATTCTAAAATGGATTAAAAAAAAACATTTCCTCATCAATCTACACACAATAGCCCATAATGAGGAAACGAAAACAGATTTTTTTCGGGGGCAAATTTCAAATTAAGATAAAATAAAAAACTACATTTTTACATCAGTATTCAGACCCTTTGCTATGAGACTGGAAATTCATCTCTGGTGCATCCTGTTTCCATTGATCATCCTTGAGATGTTTCTACAACTTGATTGGAGTCCACCTGTGGAAAATTCAATTGATTGGACACGATTTGTAAAGGCACACACCTGTCTATATAAGATCCCACAGTTGACAGTGCATGTCAGAACAAAAAACAAGCCATAAGACTGAAGGAATTGTCCGTAGAGCTCTGAGACAGGATTGTGTCGAGGCACAGATCTGGGGAAGGGTACCAAAACATTTCTGCAGCGTTGAAGGTCACCAAGAACACGTCAGCCTCCATCATTCTTAAACGGAAGAAGTTTGGAGCCACCAATACTCTTCCTAGAGCTGGCCGCCTGGCCAAACTGAGCAATCGGGGGGAGAAGGGCCTCCACCCTGGACATTGGATCTAATCCCAGAGGCCCAAAACAACGTTGTCACTGCAGGAGAGGCAGACGGAGTGGCATACTGGTCAGACTGAGAAGGCGAGCACACCACCCACTGCTTTCGAGCATATTAGTCGCCAATGTCCAGTCGCTAGACAACAAGGTGGACGAAATTAGGGCAACGGTTGCCTTCCAGAGAGTCATCAGAGATTGTAACATTCTCTGTTTCACGGAAACATGGCTCTCTCGGGATATGTTATCAGAGTCGGTACAGCCACCGGGTTTCTTCACACGTCGCTCCAACAGGAACAAACATCTCTCTGGTAAGAAGAAGCGCAGGGGGTGTATGCTTCATGATTAACGACTCATGGTGTAATCACAACAACATACAGGAACTCAAGTCCTTCTGCTCACCCGACCTAGAATTCCTTACAATCAAATGCCGACCGTATTATCTAACAAGATAATTTTCTTCGATTATAGTCACAGCCGTGTATATCCCTCCACAAGCCGATACCACGACGGACCTCAAGGAACTCCACTGGACTGGAAACCATATATCCTGAGGCTCAGACACGAGACATACAGTGAGGGAAAAAAGTATTTGATCCCCTGCTGATTTTGTACGTTTGCCCACTGACAAAGAAATGATCAGTCTGTAATTTTAATGGTAGGTTTATTTGAACAGTGAGAGACAGAATATCAACAAAAATATCCAGAAAAACGCATGTCAAAAATGTTATAAATTGATTTGCATTTTAATGAGGGAAATAAGTATTTGACCCCCTCTGCAAAACATTACTTAGTACGTGGTGGCAAAACCCTTGTTGGCAGAGGTTTGGCAACTCGAACCTTCAGCTCCCTCCACAGATTTTCTATGGGATTAAGGTCTGGAGACTGGCTAGGCCACTCCAGGACCTTAATGTGCTTTTTCTTGAGCCACTCCTTTGTTGCCTTGGCCGTGTGTTTTGGGTCATTGACGTGCTGGAATACCCATCCACGACACATTTTCAATACCCAGGCTGAGGGAAGGAGGTTTTCACCCAAGATTTGACGGTACATGGCCCTGTCCATCGTCCCTTTGATGCGGTGAAGTTGTCCTGTCCCCTTAGCAGAAAAACACCCCCAAAGCATATTGTTTCCACCTCCATGTTTGACGGTGAGGATGGTTTCTTGGGGTCATAGGCAGCATTCCTCCTCCTCCAAACACGGCAAGTTGAGTTGATGCCAAAGAACTCCATTTTGGTCTCATCTGACCACAACACGTTCACCCAGTTGTCCTCTGAATCATTCAGATGTTCATTGGCAAACTTCAGACGGGCATGTATATGTGCTTTCTTGAGCAGGGGGACCTTGCGGGCGCTGCAGGATTTCAGTCCTTCACGGCGTAGTGTGTTACCAATTGTTTTCTTGGTGACTATGGTCCCAGCTGCCTTGAGATCATTGACAAGATCCTCCTGTGTAGTTCTGGGCTGATTCCTCACTGTTCTCATGATCATTGCAACTCCACGAGGTGAGATCTTGCATGGAGTCCCAGGCCGAGGGAGTTTGACAGTTATTTTGTGTTTCTTCCATTTGCGAATAATCGCACCAACTGTTGTCACCTTCTCACCAAGCTGCTTGGCAATGGTCTTGTAGCCCATTCCAGCCTTGTGTAGATCTACAATCTTGTCCCTGACATCCTTGGAGAGCTCTTTGGTCTTGACCATGGTGGAGAGTTTGGAATCTGATTGATTGATTGCTTCTGTGGACAGGTGTCTTTTATACAGGTAACAAACTGAAATTAGGAGCACTCCCTTTAACAGTGTGCTCCTAATCTCAGCTCGTTACCTGTATGAAAGACACCTGGGAGCCAGAAATCTTTCTGATTGAGAGGGGGTCAAATACTTATTTCCCTCATTAAAATGCAAATCAATTTATAACATTTTTGATATGCGTTTTTCTGGATATTTTTGTGGTTATTCTGTCTCTCACTGTTCAAATAAACCTACCATTAAAGGTATAGACTGATCAATTCTTTGTCAGTGGGTAAACGTACAAAATCAGCAGGGGATCAAATACTTTTTTCCCTCACTGTATGTGGCAGGAAATCACAGACTACAAAAAGAAAAACAGCCATGTCACGGACACCGACGTCTTGCTTCCAGACAAACTAAACCCCTTCTTTGCCCTCTTTGAGGATAACACAGTGCCACCGACGTGGCCCACTACAAAGGACTGCGGGCCCCCCCATCCGGTACGGCAACTGCTCCACCCACAACCGCAAGGCTCTCCAGAGGGTGGTGAGGTCTGCACAACGCATCACCGGGGGCAAACTACCTGCCCTCCGGGACACCTACAGCACCCGATGTCACAGGAAGGCCAAAAATATCATCAAGGACACCACCACCTGAGCCACTGTCTGTTCACCCCGCTATCATCCAGAAGGCGAGGTCAGTACAGGTGCATCAAAGCTGGGACCGCGAGACAGGTTCTATCTCAAGGCCATCAAACCGTTAAACAGCTGCTGCCAACATACACTCAAATCACTGGCCACTTTAGTAAATTGATTTGATAACGGTATCACAAGTCACTTTAAATAACGTCACTTTAATAATCTTTACATACCCTACATAACTCATCTCATATGTATATACTGTACTCTACACCATCTACTGTATCCTGCCTATGCCGTTCGGCCATTACTCATCCATATATTTATATGTACATATTCTTATTCATTCTTTTACTCTTGTGTGTATAAGGTAGTTGTTAAGAATTTGTTAGATATTACTGCACTGTCGGGAACTAGAAGCACAAGCATTTCGCTACACTCGCATTTGCTAACTGCTAACCATGTGTATGTGACCAATACAATTTGATTTGATTTTGATTTGATTTTTGGTCAGGGAGGTAACCATGATACCGATGGTCACTCTGACAGAGCGCCAGAGTTCCTCTGTGGAGATGGGAGAAACTTCCAGAAGGACAACCATCTCTGCAGCACTCCACCAATCAGGCCTTTATAGTAAAGTGGCCAGACGGAAGCCATTCCTCAGTAAAAGGCACATGACAGCCCACTTGGAGTTTCCCAAAAAGGCACCTAAAGACTCTCAGACCATGAGAAACAAGATTCTCTGGTCTGATGAAATCAAGATTGATCTCTTTGGCCTGAATGACAAGTGTCACGTCTGGAGGAAACCTGGCACCATCCCTACGTTGAAGCATGGTGGTGGCAGCATTATGCTGAGAGGATGTTTTTCAGTGGCAGGGACTGGGAAAGTAGTCAGGATCGAGGCAAAGATGAACGGAGCAAAGCAAAGAGAGATCCTTGATGAAAACCTGCTCCAGAGAGCTCAGGACCTCAGACTGGGGCGAAGGTTCACCTTCCAACAGGACAACGACCCTAAGCACACAGCCAAGACAAAACAGGAGTGGCTTTGGGACAAGTCTCTGAATGTCCTTGAGCGGCCCAGCCAGAGCCCGGACTTGAACAAGATCGAACACCTCTGGAGAGACCTGAAAATAGCTGTGCAGCGACGCTCCCCATCCAACCTGACAGAGCTTGAGAGGATCTGCAGAGAAGAATGGGACAAACTCCCCAAATACAGGTGTGCCAAGCTTGTAGCGTCATACCCAAGAAGACTCAAGGCTGTAATTGCTGCTAAAGGTGCTTCAACAAAGTACTGAGTTAAGGGTCTGAATACTTATGTAAATGTGATATTTCAGGTTGTACTTTAAAATAAATTTGCAAAAATGTATTTTCATTATGGGGTATTGTGTGTATATTGATGAGGGGAGAGCTTTATATGCATCTCTTCTGCGTCCCAAATGGCACCCCCATTTCCAAAATACTGCACTACTTTAGACCAAAGCCCTATAAAAGTAGTGCACTATATAGTGAATACCCACTGAGCACAGACGTCAATTCAATGTATATTCAAAAATGGTTCAACGTATTTAGTTGAAATGACGTGGAAACAACATTGGTTCAACCAGTGTGGAGGGCACCATGTCATGCCTTAGTGAAGGAAGTGTGGATGGGTCTCAATATAGCCTTAGTGAAGGAAGTGTGGATGGGTCTCAATATAGCCTGAGTGAAGGAAGTGTGGATGGGTCTCAATATAGCCTGAGTGAAGGAAGTGTGGATGGGTTTCAATATAGCCTGTCTAGAGTTAACCTGGCTAGATCTAGTCTGTCTAGAGTTAGCCTGTCTAGAGCTAGCCTGTCAAGAGCTAGCCTGGCTAGAGCTAGTCTGTCTAGAGTTAGCCTGTCTAGAGCTAGCCTGTCAAGAGCTAGCCTGTCAAGAGCTAGCCTGTCTAGAGTTAACCTGGCTAGAGCTAGCCTGTCTAGAGTTAGCCTGTCTAGAGCTAGCCTGTCTAGAGCTAGCCTGTCAAGAGCTAGCCTGTCTAGAGTTAACCTGGCTAGAGCTAGCCTATCTAGAGTTAACCTGGCTAGAGCTAGCCTGTCTAGAGCTAGCCTGTCTAGAGTTAAACTGTCTAGAGTTAACCTGTCTAGAGCTAGCCTGTCTAGAGCTAGCCTGTCTAGAGTTAACCTGGCTAGAGCTAGTCTGTCTAGAGTTAGCCTGTCTTGAGCTAGCCTGTCTGGAGTTAACCTGGCTAGAGCTAGGCTGTCTAGAGCTAGCCTGTCTAGAGTCAGCCTGGCTAGAGCTAGCCTGTCTAGAGTTAACCTGGCTAGAGCTAGCCTGTCTAGAGTTAACCTGGCTAGAGCTAGCCTGTCTAGAGTTAAACATGCTAGAGCTAGCCTGTCTAGAGCTAGCCTGTCTAGAGTCAGCCTGTCTAGAGCTAGCCTGTCTAGAGCTAACCTGTCTAGAGTTAGCCTGTCTTGAGCTAGCCTGTCTAGAGTTAAACTGGCTAGAGCTAGCCTGTCTAGAGCTAGCCTGTCTAGAGTTAACCTATCTAGAGTTAGCCTGTCTTGAGCTAGCCTGTCTAGAGTTAAACTGGCTAGAGCTAGCCTGTCTAGAGCTAGCCTGTCTAGAGTTAACCTATCTAGAGTTAGCCTGTGTAGAGTTAGCCTGTCTAGAGTTAACCTGGCTAGAGTTAGCCTGTCTAGAGCTAGCCTGTATAGAGTTAACCTGGCTACAGCTAGCCTGTCTAGAGTTAGCCCGTCTAGAGTTAACCTGTCTAGAGCTAGTCTGTCTAGAGCTAGCCTGTCTAGAGTTAGCCTGTCTAGAGCTAGCCTGTCTAGAGCTAGCCTGTCTAGAGTTAACCTGTCTAGAGCTAGCCTGTCTAGAGCTAGCCTGTCTAGAGTTAACCTGTCTAGAGTTAACCTGTCTAGAGCTAGCCTGTCTAGAGCTAGCCTGTCTAGAGTTAACCTGTCTAGAGTTAACCTGTCTAGAGCTAGCCTGTCTAGAGCTAGCCTGTCTAGAGCTAGCCTGTCTAGAGTTAACCTGTCTAGAGCTAGCCTGTCTAGAGCTAGCCTGGCTCACACACTGCGAGATAACCATCCTCCTACTCCCCACTCAGATAGACGAGAGAAGGCTGAAGCTTTCACCAACAATTAATACTCTTTTACTTTTGTCCCTTTTGACTTTTCACTCAACATCTTTGTGTGGGAGTTCGCAAAATACTTTTCATTGTGGGATACATATAAAGGAGAAAAGGGGGGAGGTGGTAATTCTCTTCATGTTATGAGCCTGGGTGGTTCTGGTTGAATTCTACAACTAGACTGTGTTAGTTGTAAGAAGTGATGATAACAAAGAACAACTTGTAACACCCCGTCCGTCTGTCTGTCTGTACTACTGCTGTAGGGTGGTAGCCAGGGGCCTACTGCTGTAGGGTGGTAGCCAGGGGCCTACTGCTGTAGGGTGGTAGCCAGGGGCCTTCTATAGGGAAAATAAAACACAATAAAAAGATGGGGACAGAGAGAGGGAGAGAGGGAGAGAGAGGAAGAGAGAGGGAGAGAGGGAGAGAGGGAGAGAGGGAGAGAGGGAGAGAGAGAGGGAGAGAGGGAGAGAGAAACAGAGAGAGGGAGAGAGAGGGAGAGAGAAAGAGAGAGGAAGAGAGAAATAGAGAGAGGGAGAGAGAGGAAGAGAGAGGGAGAGAGGGAGAGAGGGAGAGAGAAACAGAGAGAGGGAGAGAGGGAGAGAGAAACAGAGAGAGGGAGAGAGGGAGAGAGAAACAGAGAGAGGGAGAGAGAGGGAGAGAGAAAGAGAGAGGAAGAGAGAAATAGAGAGAGGGAGAGAGAGGAAGAGTGAAACAGAGAAAGGCAGAGAGAGGCAGAGAGAGAGGTAGAGAGAGAAGAAGAGAGAGGAAGAGAGAGAGGAAGAGAGAGGAAGAGAGAAATAGAGAGAGGGAGAGAGAGGAAGAGTGAAACAGAGAAAGGCAAAGAGAGGCAGAGAGAGAGGTAGAGAGAGAAACATGTGGATCTGAGGTAACAAAGACAGAAAAGATGAGACAGGCAGTCAGGATGAAAAACAAGCGTTTCCAGAGATAGTTCTCTGATTCTGGGGACGGTTCTTAGAAAGGATATGAAACCCTAGAGATGACCTCACGTGACATGAGAAACCAGAACATACCAACTGCTGGTTAAACCTCAGGTAAAATAGTGTTGTAAGAATATAAAGTTAAACATGATCAAATTTTCATCTAATCACACTAAATTATCATTCATTTAAACAGTTTTGTGGTTTTCTCCAATCAAAAGGTCCAGTTATCATTTAATTAAATCATGACACAACACAAACAATCAATCTGTCCTAAACTACCCACTGGGCACAACCAACGGTGTCTCCGTGATATTTCAATAAAAACGTGGAATAGACGTTGAATTGACGTTGAATTGATGTCTGCGCACAGTGGGGAGTGCTGCACATCATTTCACTGTCAGTCTGTAACTTTTACAAGTCTGTGATTGTGTGGCTGGGGACATTTGTCAGTCTGTAACTTTACAAGTCTGTGATTGTGTGGCTGGGGACATTTGTCAGTCTGTAACTTTACAAGTCTGTGATTGTGTGGCTGGGGACATTTGTCAGTCTGTAACTTTACAAGTCTGTGATTGTGTGGCTGGGGACATGTGTCAGTATGTAACTTTTACAAGTCTGTGATTGTGTGGCTGGGATATTTGTCAGTCTATAACTTTTACAAGTCTGTGATTGTGTGGCTGGGGTTTGTGTCAGTCTGGCAGCCGTCATTAACTCCAAGAGCAGAAGATAAAATCCATGTGTGTAAAATGAAAGGCCAGTTTAATTGTTGCCCTTTGACATGTACAGCGGTGAAACCATAACAATACAATCCCAACAAATATGGCCGCCAGTCCACCCATTCGGGAGTCATTGATGTGAATGGTGACAACCATCCTAGGGATTCTTTTCCTGTTCTTGTCTCTGGGTAAAACACATCATCTGCTGAAGTCAGAGCTGTAGTTACATCCTGCTGTCCCTCCCTCTATCCCAGCATGCTGATAGGCTGGCTGCCAACACTAAAACATCCCTCCCTCTATCCTAGCATGCTGATAGGCTGGCTGCCAACACTAAAATCTCCCTCCCTCTATCCTAGCATGCTGATAGGCTGGCTGCCAACACTAAAACTTCCCTCCCCCTCTCCCTCTCTAACTATCTCCCTCTCTATCCCCACCCCTCCCTCCCTCTATCCTAGCATGCTGATAGGCTGGCTGCCAACACTAAAACCTCCCTCTCCCTCTCCCTCTCTAACTATCTCCCTCTCTATCCCCACCCCTCCCTCCCTTTATCCTCGTATGCTGGCTGGCAACACTAAAACCTCCCTCTCCCTCTCCCTCTCTAACTATCTCCTTCTCTATCCCCACCCCTCCCTCCCTTTATCCTCGTATGCTGGCTGGCAACACTAAAACCTCCCTCTCCCTCTCCCTCTCTAACTATCTCCTTCTCTATCCCCACCCCTCCCTCCCTTTATCCTCGTATGCTGGCTGGCAACACTAAGCCCACAGACAGTTCTGATACAAGACAGAAATGGTATTCATCTGTGGACAGAGCATTAGGCTACCTTTCCCTCAGTACCTATCTCCCTCTCTACCTCTCCATGTCTCTCCTTCCCTACCCCTCCCTCTCTCCCTACCTCCCCCTCCCTACATCTTCCTCTCCCTCTCTCCCTCCCTCCCTATCTCCCCCCCCTACATCTTCCTCTCCCTCTCTCTCTCCCTCCCTCCCTCCCTACCTCCCCCTCCCTACATCTTCCTCCAACTCTCTCCCTCTCTCCCCCTACATCTTTTAAAACTTTACTATTGTTATCGAAACATTTTCAAAGTGAAATATCATGACAGAAACGTTCTTAACCCCATATTCACCCCACGGCCCAAAATAGTATACAGTAATCCCTCGTTTATCGCGGGGGTTACGTTCCGAAAATGACCCGCGATAAGTGAAATCCGCGAAATAGAAAACTTTTTTTTTTTTTTACAATTAGCAACTATTACATGTATACAAATACAGTGACTCACGTGTAGGCCGTTTCACTGCTCTTCAGACTGGGCCGCTGCATCCTGACTGCGCTCTGCAGTGTTCTCTTCTTCTGAAGCCCGCGGTGCAGGTGTGTTTGTTCGGGAGAAGAACATAGTGATAGGCAGCTGTTGTCGCATCTTTTTCATTCTATTGCAAAAAGATCCTTGTACACCGACATGCCACCATCGATTACGTTGGAGAACTGTAATGAACGGCTCATCAAAGGGTCCCATTCCTCAGCTACTCGCTTAAGTTCAGTGGCCATTCGCACCATGGTTGCTAAGCGACCAAGCGTTAGTCCTTCCTTCCTTCCTGGCCAACTTAATGTAAATTTGCCAAGCTGTTTTATGTACGTACACATAACTGCACGAGACGACAAAATGATAGCACAATTCGTAGCATGTTTTGATACAAGAAGCGGGAGTGAGTTTTTAGCGAATCAGAATGCAGAGCACAATGCACAAAAAAAAAAAAAAAAATGCATTATGAAAATCCGCGAAATAGCGAATCCGCGATAAGTGAACCGCGAAGTGGCGAGGGATCACTGTATTTCAAGTGGTTGCAACAGCTTTGCAACAAAGTAAATGTTTGTATTTGAAATCAGGCGTGGAAAGAAAGAGCGGGAGGGAAAAGTAGAAGTAAAAATGAAAGGACACGTTAACACATCCCCACATTAAAATGAAAGGACACGTTAACACATCCCCACATTAAAATGCATGGAGACGTTAACACATCCCCACATTAAAATGAAAGGACACGTTAACACATCCCCACATTAAAATGAAAGGACACATTAACACATCCCCACATTAAAATGAAAGGACACATTAACACATCCCCACATTAAAATGAAAGGACACATTAACACATCCCCACATTAAAATGAAAGGACACGTTAACACATCCCCACATTAAAATGAAAGGACACGTTAACACATCCCCACATTAAAATGAAAGGACACATTAACACATCCCCACATTAAAATGAAAGGACACATTAACACATCCCCACATTAAAATGAAAGGACACGTTAACACATCCCCACATTAAAATGAAAGGACACATTAACACATCCCCACATTAAAATGAAAGGACACGTTAACACATCCCCACATTATAATGAAAGGACACATTAACACATCCCCACATTAAAATGAAAGGACACGTTAACACATCCCCACATTAAAATGAAAGGACACGTTAACACATCCCCACATTAAAATGAAAGGACACGTTAACACATCCCCACATTAAAATGCATGGAGACGAGTTAGATCATTGAGTAAACCTGGTCATGATACGCAGAGTTGCACAAATCCACTGAAGCATGCTTCCCCCTTTACTCCCCAACTCAGTCAACCCCCACATCAAACAACCACACAACACACACACAGAGACACAAACCCCCCCACTGTGTCTCTCTGTCCTACCCATAGTGCAGTGCTCTCCGTTCCACCCCGGGCTGCATTCACACTTCCCTTCCTTGCAGGCGCCGTGCTCGCTGCAGCGTGGGTGACACGCCCGCTGGTCACACCCGGCGCCCATCCAGCCGTCATCACAGCGACAGGTGCCCGACACGCAGATGCCATGGCCACCACAGTCCGCTGCACAAATCTCTGTGGGAGTCGGGGAGACAGAGATAATAGAGGGAGGGGAAGGAAGACAGAGAGAATAGAGGGAGAGGAAGGAATACAGAGAGAATAGAGGGAGAGGAAGGAAGGAAGACAGAGAGAGAGAATAGAGGGAGAGGAAGGAAGACAGACAATATAGAGGGAGAGGAAGGAAGGAAGACAGAGACAGAGAGAAAGAGAGATGGAGGAGGAGACGGACAATATAGAGGGAGAGGAAGGAAGGAAGACAGAGACAGAGAGAAAGAGAGATGGAGGAGGAGACGGACAATATAGAGGGAGAGGAAGGAAGGAAGACAGAGAGAAAGAGAGATGGAGGAGGAGACGGACAATATAGAGGGAGAGGAAGGAAGACAGAGAGAAAGAGAGATGGAGGAGGAGACGGACAATATAGAGGGAGAGGAAGGAAGACAGAGAGAGAAAGAGAGATGGAGGAGGAGACGGACAATATAGAGGGAGAGGAAGGAAGGAAGACAGAGAGAGAGAGAGAATAGAGGGAGAGGAAGGAAGGAAGACAGAGAGAGAGATGGAGGAGGAGGAGGAGGAGACGGACAGGGTGAAGAGAAGAACACATCCAGGAGGTATTGTGAGGAAGAGGGTCTTGCCCTCACGCTCCACTACCTTGTCCGCCGGCCATTGAAAAGACATTCCTGCATCTCAAAGGGGACCAATCCCTTTTGACAGAACAAATCTAGTAACTTACAAAGAAACGACACGCATTGTGGAGGAATTAACTAAATGTCTGCTTCTCCGTTCCCTTCTGTTGTCACACTACGAGGAGGAGAGGAAGAGGAGAATCCAATGAGAACGTGCCTATAGGAGCTTCAACACGTCAGATTGAATCAAAATAGGGTTGAGTGGGTAATGAGGCTATTGGTAGCTCTCTACGTCTGCGTCCCAAATAGCACCCTATTCCCTATATAGTGCACTACTTATGATCAGAACCCTATTGGATGAAGTGCCTATACACTGAGGGAGGCTGGTCCATGTTAACTCCAGTGCTTCCCACAGGGAGGCTGGCCCATGTTAACTCCAATGCTTCCCACAGGGAGGCTGGCCCATGTTGACTCCAATGCGTCCCACAGGGATGCTGGCCCATGTTGACTCCAATGCTTCCCACAGGGATGCTGGCCCATGTTGACTCCAATGCGTCCCACAGGGAGGCTGGCCCATGTTAACTCCAATGCTTCCCACAGGGAGGCTGGCCCATGTTGACTCCAATGCTTCCCACAGTTGTGTCAAGTTGGCTTGATGTCCTTTGGGTGGAGGACCATTCTGGATACACTCAGGAAACTGTTGAGCGTGAAAAACCCAGCAGCGTTGCAGTTCTTGACACAAACCGGTGCGCCTGGCACCTACTACCAAACCCCGTTCAAAGGCACTGAAATCTTTTGTCTTGCCGATTCACCCTCTGAATGAGACACATACACAATCCATCTCTTAATTGTCTCAAGGTTTAAACATCCTTCTTTAACCTGACTCCTCCCCTTCATCTACACTACCGGTCAAAAGTTTTAGAATACCTACTCATTCAAGAGTTTTTCTTTATTTTTACTATTTTCTACATTGTAGAATAATAATGAAGACATCAAAACTATGAAATAACACATATGGAATCATGTAGTAACCAAAAAAGGTTAAACAAATCAAAATATATGTTGTATTTGAAATCTTCAAATAGCCACCCTTCGCCTTGATGACAGCTTTGCACACTCTTGGCATTCTCTCAACCAACTTCACGAGGTAGTCACCTGGAATGCTTTTCAATTAACAGGTGTGCACTGTTAAAAGTTCATTTGTGGAATATATTTCCTTCTTAATGTGTTTGAGCCAATCAGTGGCGTTGTGACAAGGTAGGGGTGGTATACAGAAGATAGCACTATTTGGTAAAAAACCAAGTCCATATTATGGCAAGAACAGCTCAAATAAGCAAAGAGAAACGACAGTCAATCATAAAATTGAAGGTCAGTCAATATGGAACATTTCAAGAACTTTGAAAGTTTCTTCAAGTGCAGTTGCAAAAACCATCAAGCCCTATGATGAAACTGGGTATCATGAGGACCACCACAGGAAAGGAAGACCCAGAGTTACCTCTGCTGCAGAGGATAAGTTCATTAGAGGTACCAGCCTCAGAAATTGCAGCCCAAATAAATGCTTCACAGAGTTCAAGTAACAGACACATCTCAACATCAACTGTTCAGAGGAGACTGCGTGAATCAGGCCTTCATGGTCGAATTGCTGCAAAAGAAACCACTACTAAAGGACACCAATAAGAAGAAGAGACTTGCTTGGGCCAAGAAACACGAGCAATGGACATTAGACCAGTGGAAATCTGTCCTTTTGTCTGATGAGTCCAAATCCACCATGTCCTTGTGAGACGCGGTGTGGGTGAACGGATGATCTCCGCATGTGTGGTTCCCACCGTGAAGCATGGATGAGGTGGTGTGAGTGATGGTGCTGTGCTGGTGACAATGTCTGTGATTTATTTAGAATTCAAGGCACACTTAACCAGCATGGCTACCACAGCATTCTGCAGCGATACACCATCTCATCTGGTTTGCACTTATAGTGGGACAATAATATATTTTTCAACAGGACAATGACCCAAAACACACCTCCAGGCTGTGTAAGGGCTATTTTGACCAAGAAGGAGAGTGATGGAGTGCTGCATCAGATGACCTGGCCTCCACAATCACCTGACCTCAACCCAATTGAGATGGTTTGGGTTCAGTTGGACCGCAGAGTGAAGGAAAAGTAGCCAACAAGTGCTCAGCATATGTCAAATCAAATCAAATTGTAATGGTCACATACACATGGTTAGCAGATGTTATTGTGAGTGTAGCGAAATGCTTGTGCTTCTAGTTCTGACAATGCAGTAATAACCAACAAGTAATCTAACCTAACAATTCCACAACTACTACCTTATACACACAAGTGTAAAGGGATGAAGAATATGTACATAAAGATATATGGATGAGTGATGGTACAGAACGGCATAGGCAAGATGCAGTAGATGGTATCGAGTACAGTATATACATATGAGATGAGTAATGTAGGGTATGTAAACATAAAAGTGCATAGTTTAAAGTGGCTAGTGATACATTTTTGATAAATTTCCATCAATTTCCATTATTAAAGTGAGCTGGAGTTGAGTCAGTATGTTGGCAGCAGCCACTAGATGTTAGTGGTGGCTGTTTAACAGTCTGATGGCCTTGAGATAGAAGCTGTTTTTCAGTCTCTCGGTTCCAGCTTTGATGCACCTGTACTGACCTCGCCTTCTGGATGATAGCGGGGTGAACAGGCAGTGGCTCGGGTGGTTGTTGTCCTTGATGATCTTTATGGCCTTCCTGTGACATCGGGTGGGGTAAGTGTCCTGGAGGGCAGGTAGTTTGCCCCCAGTGATGCGTTGAGCAGACCTCACTACCCTCTGGAGAGCCTTACGGTTGTGGGCAGAGCAGTTGCCGTACCAGGCGGTGATACAGCCCAACAGGATGCTCTCGATTCTGCATCTGTAGAAGTTTGTGAGTGCTTTTGGTTTCAAGCCAAATTTCTTCAGCCTCCTGAGGTTGAAGAGGCGCTGCTGAGCCTTCTTCACAACGCTGTCTGTGTGGGTGGACCAATTCAGTTTGTCCGTGATGTGTACGCCGAGGAACTTAAAACGTACTACCCTCTCCACTACTGTCCCGTCGATGTGGATAGGGGGGTGCTCCCTCTGCTGTTTCCTGAAGTCCACAATCATCTCCTTTGTTTTGTTGACGTTGAGTGTGAGGTTATTTTTCTGACACCACACTCTGAGGGCCCTCACCTCCTCCCTGTAGGCCGTCTCGTCGTTGTTGGTAATCAAGCCTACCACTGTAGTGTCGTCCGCAAACTTAATGATTGAGTTGGAGGCGTGCATGGCCACGCAGTCGTGGGTGAACAGGGAGTACAGGAGAGGGCTCAGAACGCACCCTTGTGGGGCCCCAGTGTTGAGGATCAGCGGGGTGGAGATGTTGTTACCTACCCTCACCAGCTGGGGACGGCCCGTCAGGAAGTCCAGTACCCAGTTGCACAGGGCGGGGTCGAGACCCAGGGTCTCGAGCTTGATGACGAGTTTGGAGGGTACTATGGTGTTAAATGCTGAGCTGTAGTCGATGAACAGCATTCTCACATAGGTATTCCTCTTGTCCAGATGGGTTAGGGCAGTGTGCAGTGTGGTTGCGATTGCGTCGTCTGTGGACCTATTGGGGCGGTAAGCAAATTGGAGTGGGTCTAGGGTGTCAGGTAGGGTGGAGGTGATATGGTCCTTGACTAGTCTCTCAAAGCAGTCGTTTAGCTCAGTTACCTTAGCTTTCTTGGGAACAGGAACAATGGTGGCCCTCTTGAAGCATGTGGGAACAGCAGACTGGGATAAGGATTGATTGAATATGTCCGTAAACACACCAGCCAGCTGGTCTGTGCATGCTCTGAGGACGCGGCTGGGGATGCCGTCTGGGCCTGCAGCCTTGCGAGGGTTAACACGTTTAAATGTTTTACTCACGTCGGCTGCAGTGAAGGAGAGTCCGCAGGTTTTGGTAGCGGGCCGTGTCAGTGGCACTGTATTGTCCTCAAAGCGAGCAAAGAAGTTGTTTAGTCTGTCTGTGAGCAAGACACCCTGGTCCGCAACGGGGCTGGTTTTCTTTTTGTAATCCGTGATTGACTGTAGACCCTGCCACATACCTCTTGTGTCTGAGCTGTTGAATTGCAACTCTACTTTGTCTCTATACTGACTTTTAGCTTGTTTGATTGCCTTGCGGAGGGAATAGCTACACTGTTTGTATTCGGTCATGTTTCCGGTCACCTTGCCCTGGTTAAAAGCAGTGGTTCGCGCTTTCAGTTTCGCGCGAATGCTGCCATCAATCCACGGTTTCTGGTTTGGGAATGTTTTAATAGTTGTTGTGGGTACTACATCGCCGATGCACTTTCTAATGAACTCGCTCACCGAATCAGCGTATTCGTCAATGTTGTTGTTGGACGCAATGCGGAACATATCCCAATCCACGTGATCGAAGCAGTCTTGAAGCGTGGAATCAGAGTTGTCGGACCAGTGTTGAACAGACCTGGTGGGAAATCCTTCAAGACTGTTGGAAAAGCATTCCAGGTGAAGCTGGTTGAGAGAATGCAAAGCTGTCATCAAGGCAAAGGGTGGCTATTTGAAGAATATCAAATATAAATTATATTTCAATATGTTTAACACTTTTTTGGTTACTACATGATTCCATATGTGTTATTTCATAGTTTTGAAGTCTTCACTATTATTTTACAATGTAGAAAATAGTTAAAAATAACAAAAACCCTTGAATGAGTAGGTGTTCTAAATCTTTTGACCGGTAGTTTACACTGATTGAATTGGATTTAACAAGTGACATCAATAAGAGATTATAGCTTTTACCTGGATTCACCTGGTCAGTCTATGTCACGGTGTTCTTAATGTTTTGCATCCTCAGTATAGGGATTAGGGTGTCATTTAGGATGCAGAGATGAAGAGAAGAACACACTCTACCACTCTGGGAAATATTACAATATGTTGATTTGGTGTTCATGTTATATTCCTGGCCTGTGACTCATTAGTGTGGGGGAGGGGGAGAGAGAGAGAGAACATGTTAGTATTGAGAAGAGAAGAGGAGGGGAGAGGAGAGGAGAGGAGAGGAGAGGAGAGGAGAGGAGAGGAGAGGAGAGGAGAGGAGATGAGATGTTAGTATAGAGGAGAGGAGAGGAGAGGAGATGTTAGTATAGAGGAGAGGAGAGGAGAGGTGAGGAGAGGAGAGGAGAGGAGAGGAGAGGAGAGGAGAGGAGAGGAGAGGAGAGGAGAGGAGAGGAGAGGAGATGTTCGTAGTAGAGGAGAGGAGAGGAGATGTTAGTATAGAGGAGAGGAGAGGAGAGGTGAGGAGAGGAGAGGAGAGGAGAGGAGAGGAGAGGAGAGGAGAGGAGAGGAGAGGAGAGGAGAGGAGAGGAGAGGAGAGGAGATGTTCGTATAGAGGAGAGGAGAGGAGATGTTAGTATAGAGGAGAGGAGAGGAGAGGAGAGGAGAGGAGAGGAGAGGAGAAGAGAGGAGAGGAGAGGAGAGGAGAGGAGAGGAGAGGAGAGGAGAGGAGAGGAGAGGAGAGGAGATGTTAGTATAGAGGAGAGGAGAGGAGAGGAGAGGAGAGGAGAGGAGAGGAGAGGAGAGGAGAGGAGAGGAGAGGAGAGGAGAGGAGAGGAGAGGAGAGGAGAGGAGAGGAGAGGAGATGTTAGTATAGAGGAGAGGAGAGGAGAGGAGAGGAGAGGAGAGGAGAGGAGAGGAGAGGAGAGGAGAGGAGATGTTAGTATAGAGGAGAGGAGAGGAGAGGAGAGGAGAGGAGAGGAGAGGAGAGGAGAGGAGAGGAGAGGAGAGGAGATGTTAGTATAGAGGAGAGGAGAGGAGAGGAGAGGAGAGGAGAGGAGAGGAGAGGAGAGGAGAGGAGAGGAGAGGAGAGGAGAGGAGAGGAGAGGAGAGGAGACGTTAGTATAGAGGATAGGGTATTAGACAAGCTGACTCAGGGGGCACTAGATATCAATATGCTGCTTAGTTTCTACTAAACACAAACTGAGATTGTGTCTGTCTGTAAAATGTCATCCAATTTCCTAAAATAGTACACTACATTTGGCTCGTGTAGTACTTATTGTCTAGTCCTAAACAGTTAACTCTGTATCAGGCATCATTGTCTAGTAAAATCCATGTATCCTATCACTGCCTGATTAGCCCCAACCAGCTGAACCAGTTCCATCTATTCAACTGAACCCAACAGGGAGATGCAGCTAAAAAAGTAATCACTTTATACAATGGAGCAGAATGTACATTTTTTTTAAAGTTTGTCCTTGTTCAAAACTGGTTGAATCATTATTTTTACCCAGAAGGCACCTGCAACTTACCACAGGTGAGATAAATTGCACAGTAAACGAGAATAATTGCCTCCAACCAAAATTAATTAGAATTTAGAATAATTTAGTCTTTTTTTCTAAATCTCTAAATCTCAATGTATTTTGTGATCATTTATTTTATTTTGGACTTGTGTCAAAATAAAACAAATACACGTGTAAACACTAAATGTTTTTTTTTAAATTTCTACTTATTTTGAAAAAGTGAATTATCAAGGTTGCCAATATATATGATCCCCTCTGTACAGTACAGTGTCAGTCAGTTAATAAGATAATTACTGGTTTGGTGTAGCAGCCTATTCTATGATTGTACTACTGCTAATGGACTGAGTGAGTTGGTCTTTTCAGCCAGAACATGGGCATTAGAAGCTTTCAAACCTTTTAAAGGAACAATCCTCTATTCTCTCTGGATAATTACAGAGCGGGAGGCTTTGTTGAATTATGCAAATACCCTTCATTTCACATGTGATTTTTCAATTAAAGGGAGCGTCTCTGTAGAGCTTTTCATTCACAGCTAGTTAGTGTAGTTTAGGACCCACACACACACACACGCTCACACACGCTCTCTGGGAAAGCATGCACACAGACACACATACACACACACTCACGCATGAACGCACACACACACCATCAATAGTGTATATTACTACATTTGGTGAATTTCCCTATAGGATATCTGGTCCAAATTCAAATCAAATGTTATTAGTCACCTGCACCGAATACAACAGGTGTAGTAGACCTTACAGTGAAATGCTGAATACAACAGGTGTAGAGACCTCACAGTGAAATGCTGAATACAACAGGTGTAGTAGACCTTACAGTGAAATGCTGAATACAACAGGTGTAGTAGACCTCACAGTGAAATGCTGAATACAACAGGTGTAGTAGACCTTACAGTGAAATGCTGAATACAACAGGTGTAGACCTCACAGTGAAATGCTGAATACAACAGGTGTAGTAGACCTTACAGTGAAATGCTGAATAAAACAGGTGTAGGTAGACCTCACAGTGAAATGCTGAATACAACAGGTGTAGTAGACCTTACAGTGAAATGCTGAATACAACAGGTGTAGTAGACCTCACAGTGAAATGCTGAATACAACAGGTGTAGTAGACCTTACAGTGAAAAGCTGAATACAACAGGTGTAGTAGACCTTACAGTGAAATGCTGAATACAACAGGTGTAGTAGACCTCACAGTGAAATGCTGAATACAACAGGTGTAGTAGACCTCACAGTGAAATGCTGAATACAACAGGTGTAGTAGACCTTACAGTGAAATGCTGAATACAACAGGTGTAGTAGACCTTACAGTGAAATGCTGAATACAACAGGTGTAGGTAGACCTTACAGTGAAATGCTGAATACAACAGGTGTAGTAGACCTCACAGTGAAATGCTGAATACAACAGGTGTAGTAGACCTCACAGTGAAATGCTGAATACAACAGGTGTAGTAGACCTCACAGTGAAATGCTGAATACAACAGGTGTAGTAGACCTCACAGTGAAATGCTGAATAAAACAGGTGTAGTAGACCTCACAGTGAAATGCTGAATACAACAGGTGTAGACCTCACAGTGAAATGCTGAATACAACAGGTGTAGACCTCACAGTGAAATGCTGAATACAACAGGTGTAGTAGACCTTACATTGAAATGTTTACCTACAAGCCTCTAAACAAAAATGCAGTTTTAAGAAAATACCTAAAAAAAAGAAAGAGATAAGAATAACAAATAATTAAAGAGCAGCAGTAAATAACAATAGCGAGGCTATATACAGGGGGTACCGGTACAGAGTCAATGTGGAGGCTATATACAGGGTTATACGGTACATAGTCAATGTGGAGACTATATACAGGGGGTACTGGTACAGAGTCAATGTGGAGGCTATATACAGGGGGTACTGGTACAGAGTCAATGTGGAGACTATATACAGGGGGTACTGGTACAGAGTCAATGTGGAGGCTATATACAGGGTTATACGGTACATAGTCAATGTGGAGACTATATACAGGGGGTACTGGTACAGAGTCAATGTGGAGGCTATATACAGGGGGTACCGGTACAGAGTCAATGTGGAGGCTATATACAGGGTTATACGGTACATAGTCAATGTGGAGACTATATACAGGGGGTACTGGTACAGAGTCAATGTGGAGGCTATATACAGGGGGTACCGGGACAGAGTCAATGTGGAGGCTATATACAGGGGGAACCGGTACAGAGTCAATGTGGAGGCTATATACAGGGGGTACCGGTACAGCGTCAATGTGGAGGCTATATACTGGGTTATATGGTACAGAGTCAATGTGGAGGCTATATACAGGGGGTACCGGTACAGAGTCAATGTGGAGGCTATATACAGGGGGTACCGGTAAGGAGTCAATGTGGAGGCTATATACAGGGTTTTACAGTAGAGTCAATGTGGAGGCTATATACAGGGGGTACCGGTACAGAGTCAATGTGGAGGCTATATACAGGGGGTACCGGTACAGAGTCAATGTGGAGGCTATATACAGGGGGTACCGGTACATAGTCAATGTGGAGGCTATATACAGGGGGTACCGGTACAGAGTCAATGTGGAGGCTATATACAGGGGGTACCGGTACAGAGTCAATGTGGAGGCTATATACAGGGGGTACCGGTAGAGAGTCAATGTGGAGGCTATATACAGGGGATACCGGTACAGAGTCAATGTGCGGGGGCACCGGTGTTGAGGTAATTGAGGTAATATGTACATGTAGGTAGAGTTATTAAAGTGACTATGCATAGATAATAACAGAGCAGCGTAGAAGGGGTGGGGGGGGGGGGGGGGGGGGCAGCAGTCTGGGTAGCCATTTGATTAGCTGTTCAGGATTCTTATGGCTTGGGGGTAGAAGCTGTTTAGAAGCCTCTTGGACCTAAACTTGGCGCTCCGGTACAGAGAGAACAGTCTATGACTAGGGTGGCTGGAGTCTTTGACCATTTTTAGGGCTTTCCTCTGACACCGCCTGGTATAGAGGTCCTGGATGGCAGGAAGCTTGGCCCCAGTGATGTACCGGGCCGTACGCACTACACTCTGTAGTGCCTTGCGGTCGGAGGCCGAGCAGTTGTCATACCAGGCGGTGATGCAACCAGTCAGGAGACTGAAAAGACTTGGCATTGGTCCCCAGATCCTCAAAAAGTTCAACAGCTACACCATTAAGAGCATCCTGACCGGTTGCATCACCGACTGAGATAAAAGTCTTGGTTGGTACATCAACCGACTTATTATAACACACGGCCTTATTACTTAGTTAGGGAATTATATGTGAATTATACTGTACATTCTCAAAGCACAACATTATTAATACTGATTGATAGTTCAACACAATAATGAGATGTCAACATAATAATGAAATGTAAACAACACAATAATGAAATGTCAACAACACAATAATGAAATGTCAACATAATAATGAAATGTCAACATAACATACTAATGAAATGTCAACAGCACAATAATGAGATGTCAACAACACAATAATGAAATGTCAACAACACAATAATGAAATGTCAACAACGCAATAATGAAATGTCAACAACGCAATAATGAAATGTAAACAACATAATAATGAAATGTCAACAACACAATAATGAAATGTCAACAACACAATAATGAAATGTCAACATAATAATGAAATGTCAACATAACATACTAATGAAATGTCAACAGCACAATAATGAGATGTCAACAACACAATAATGAAATGTCAACAACACAATAATGAAATGTCAACAACGCAATAATGAAATGTCAACAACACAAAAATGAAATGTCAACAACACAATAATGAGATGTCAACAACATAATAATGAAATGTCAACAACACAATAATGAAATGTCAACAACACAATAATGAAATGTCAACAACACATTAATGAAATGTCAACATAATAATGAAATGTAAACAACACAATAATGAAATGACAACAACACAATAATGAAATGTCAACAACACAATAATGAAATGTCAACAACAAAATAATGAAATGTCAACAACGTAAAAATGAAATGTCAACACAATAATGAAATGTCAACACAATAATGACATGTCATCGTAACATAATAATGAAATGTCCCACTTGCTAAATGGGTGTATATCTTGTTTTTCTTTCAGCATCAATATACATGCTGTTTGGTGAAGTGCCCAAGCTGTTCATTCTTGCTGTCCACCTGATAACGATGTTTTAAATAATATATACAGTACCAGTCAAAAGTTTGGACACACCTAGTCATTCCAGAGTTTTTCTTTATTTTTACTATTTTCCGACATTGTAGAATAATAGATAAGACATCAACACTATGAAATAACAAATTATGGAATCACATAGTAACCCCAAAAAAGTATTAACACAAATCAAAATATATTTTATATTTGAGATTCTTCAAAGTAGCCACCTTTTGCCTTGATGACAGCTTTGCACATGAATGAGTGGCTGTGTCCAAACTTTGGACTGGTACTGTTCATATGCTTGGATATTTTTGTGTAATACTCAAATGACTGAGGCAACTCTACATGGATTTAAAGGTTTCTAATGAATGTATTGCCTTCATTCAACTGATCAGTTATCTGTTGACTCCATTTCTACACTGAGAAGCAGAAGGGCTGGTAATTAATTTAAATCTCAGACAGCCTCCAAAATGCCACCCTAATCCCTATATAGTGCACTACATTTGACCAGAGCCCTATGGGCCCTACACTGTATATAGTCCTATGGGCCCTGGTCAAAAGTAGTGCACTACATAGGGATTAGGGTGGCATTTGGAAGGAAGTCTCAGACTGTCGACGCTGTGAGAATATGGCGAGAAAACAAGAAACTGCCAACATACTTTAGTAGCAGTGAGATCTATTATTGGAACTACCAAACAGACTGGGACACAACTGTTCAGCTCAAAGTGAGAAGTGGCGGATGAGGGAGTAGAGAGGTGGAATCCTCCCTAACTTGATAAAGATGCTTACAGGCTGTAGGCAGAACGCTCATTAACTCTGGACCATCGGACGATCCGCAGCACAACACAGTGCAGCACAGTGAGAAAAAGTCCGCATGGTAACCATTCTCACTGTAAGACCTTGTAAACAAAGCTTCTTCAGCGTGTGAGGAGAAATAATAGCAAATTAAAACCTACAGGCAATGGAAGAGAACAAGTGATGAACAGTTAGAGAACAAGTGATGAACAGTTAGAGAACAGGTGATGATGAGTTAGAGAACAGGTGATGAACAGTTAGAGAACAGGTGATGCACAGTTAGAGAACAGGTAATGATGAGTTAGAGAACAGGTGATGAACAGTTAGAGAACAGGTGATGATGAGTTAGAGAACAGGTGATGAACAGTTAGAGAACAGGTGATGAACAGTTAGAGAACAGGTAATGATGAGTTTGAGAACAGGTGATGAACAGTTAGAGAACAGGTGATGCACAGTTAGAGAACAGGTAATGATGAGTTAGAGAACAGGTGATGAACAGTTAGAGAACAGGTGATGCACAGTTAGAGAACAGGTAATGATGAGTTTGAGAACAGGTGATGAACAGTTAGAGAACAGGTGATGAACAGTTAGAGAACAGGTGATGAACAGTTAGAGAACAGGTAATGATGAGTTAGAGAACAGGTGATGAACAGTTAGAGAACAGGTGATGAACAGTTAGAGAACAGGTAATGATGAGTTTGAGAACAGGTGATGATGAGTTTGAGAACAGGTGATGAACAGTTAGAGAACAGGTGATGAACAGTTAGAGAACAGGTGATGAACAGTTAGAGAACAGGTGATGAACAGTTAGAGAACAGGTAATGATGAGTTAGAGAACAGGTGATGAACAGTTAGAGAACAGGTAATGATGAGTTAGAGAACAGGTAATGATGAGTTAGAGAACAGGTGATGATGAGTTTGAGAACAGGTGATGAACAGTTAGTGAACAGGTGATGAACAGTTAGAGAACAGGTAATGATGAGTTAGAGAACAGGTAATGATGAGTTTGAGAACAGGTGATGATGAGTTTGAGAACAGGTGATGAACAGTTAGAGAAGAGAACAGGTGATGAACAGTTAGAGAACAGGTGATGATGAGTTAGAGAACAGGTGATGAGTTAGAGAACAGGTGATGAACAGTTAGAGAACAGGTGATGAACAGTTAGAGAACAGGTAATGATGAGTTTGAGAACAGGTGATGATGAGTTTGAGAACAGGTGATGAACAGTTAGAGAACAGGTGATGAACAGTTAGAGAACAGGTAATGATGAGTTAGAGAACAGGTGATGAACAGTTAGAGAACAGGTAATGATGAGTTAGAGAACAGGTGATGAACAGTTAGTGAACAGGTAATGATGAGTTAGAGAACAGGTGATGAACAGTTAGAGAACAGGTGATGAACAGTTAGAGAACAGGTGATGAACAGTTAGAGAACAGGTAATGATGAGTTAGAGAACAGGTAATGATGAGTTAGAGAACAGGTAATGATGAGTTAGAGAACAGGTGATGAACAGTTAGAGAACAGGTGATGAACAGTTAGAGAACAGGTGATGAACAGTTAGAGAACAGGTGATGAACAGTTAGAGAACAGGTAATGATGAGTTTGAGAACAGGTGATGATGAGTTTGAGAACAGGTGATGAACAGTTAGAGAACAGGTGATGAACAGTTAGAGAACAGGTGATGAACAGTTAGAGAACAGGTAATGATGAGTTTGAGAACAGGTGATGATGAGTTTGAGAACAGGTGATGAACAGTTAGAGAACAGGTGATGAACAGTTAGAGAACAGGTGATGAACAGTTAGTGAACAGGTAATGATGAGTTAGAGAACAGGTAATGATGAGTTAGAGAACAGGTGATGAACAGTTAGAGAACAGGTGATGAACAGTTAGAGAACAGGTGATGATGAGTTTGAGAACAGGTGATGAACAGTTAGAGAACAGGTGATGAACAGTTAGAGAACAGGTGATGATGAGTTTGAGAACAGGTGATGAACAGTTAGTGAACAGGTAATGATGAGTTTGAGAACAGGTGATGAACAGTTAGAGAACAGGTGATGAACAGTTAGAGAACAGGTGATGATGAGTTTGAGAACAGGTGATGAACAGTTAGAGAACAGGTGATGAACAGTTAGAGAACAGGTGATGAACAGTTAGAGAACAGGTGATGATGAGTTTGAGAACAGGTGATGAACAGTTAGAGAACAGGTGATGAACAGTTAGAGAACAGGTAATGATGAGTTTGAGAACAGGTGATGAACAGTTAGAGAACAGGTGATGAACAGTTAGAGAACAGGTGATGAACAGTTAGAGAACAGGTGATGATGAGTTTGAGAACAGGTAATGATGAGTTTGAGAACAGGTAATGATGAGTTTGAGAACAGGTAATGATGAGTTTGAGAACAGGTGATGAACAGTTAGAGAACAGGTGATGAACAGTTAGAGAACAGGTGATGAACAGTTAGAGAACAGGTAATGATGATGAGTTAGATAACAGGTGATGATGATGAGTTAGATAACAGGTGATGATGATGATGAGTTAGAGAACAGGTGGTGATGATGAATTAGAGAACATGTGATGATGATGATGATGATGATGATGATGCTGATGAGTTAGATAACAGGTGGTGATGAGTTAGATAACAGGTGATGATGATGATGATGAGTTAGAGAACAGGTGATGATGAGTTAGAGAACAGGTGGTGATGATGAGTTAGAGAACAGGTGGTGATGATGAGTTAGAGAACAGGTGATGATGATGAGTTAGAGAACAGGTGATGATGAGTTAGAGAACAGGTGGTGATTAGTTAGAGAACAGGTGGTGATTAGTTAGAGAACAGGTGGTGATGAGTTAGAGAACAGGTGATGATGATGAGTTAGAGAACAGGTGATGATGAGTTAGAGAACAGGTGGTGATGATGAGTTAGAGAACAGGTGGTGATTAGTTAGAGAACAGGTGGTGATGATGAGACCACTACTGCTGATACTGCTAATACTACTACTACTACTGATACTGCTACTACTACTACTATTGTTACTGCTACTACCACTACTGCTGATACTGCTAATACTACTACTACTACTGATACTGCTACTACTACTACTATTGTTACTGCTACTACTACTACTACTGATACTGCTAATACTACTATTGATACTGCTGCTACTGCTAATACTACTAATCCTAATGCTGCTACTATTACTGCTGCTGCTGCTACTACTACTGCTACTACCAATGTTACTGTTACTGGTACTACTGCTACTACTACTACTACTACTACTACTACTACCACTGTTACTGTTACTACTACTACTACTACTATTGTTATTATTACTGCTATAACTACTACTACTGACATTGCTGATTCTACTACTCATACTACTACTACTACTACTGCTGTTACTACTACTACTACTACTACTACTACTACTACTGCTGCTACTACTACTACTACTACTGCTGCTACTACTATTACTGCTACTACTACTGCTGTTACTGCTACTACTACTACTGATACTACTACTACTACTACTACTACTACTGTTACTGTTACTACTACTACTACTACTGTTACTTCCTTGAGGGCCGTCGTGGTATCGGCTTGAGGGGGAATATACATGGCTGAGATAATAAGATAATTCTCTTGAGAGGTAATACGGTCGTCATTTGATTGTGAAGTATTCTAGGTCGGATGAACAAAAGGACTTGAGTTCTTGTACGTTATCGCAATCACACCATGAGTAGTTAATCATGAAACATACACTACAGCCTTTTTTCTTCTCTGAGAGTTCTTTATTCCTGTCTGCATGACGGACAGAGAACCCAGCTGGCTGTATGGACAGGTTCGGTATATCCGTAGAGAGCCATGACTCCATGAACAGAGTATGTTACAGTCCCTGATGTCTCTCTGGAAGGGCATCCTCACCCTGGGCTCGTGTACTTTATTGTCCAGGGACTGAACATCAGAGAGTAACATACTCGGAAGTGGTGGATGGTGCACACGCCTCCTGAGTCGGACTAGAAGTCCACTCCGAATACCTCTTCTCCGCTGGCAGCGTCTTGGAGAAGCATATGGGATAAGTTTAATTGCCCTGGGGGTACGAACAAATTCGGGAAAGTCGTGTTTCTGGTTGTAATGCTGGTGAGTTAAAACACCTCTCTGATATCCAAAAGTTATGTCCAGCTGTATGTAATAACACAAAAACGATCTGGGCTAACAATGTAAGGAATAACACATCTACTGCTGCTACTGCAGCTACTGTACTATACTGCTACTGTACTGTAATGTACTGCTGCCTCTGCTGCTACTGTACTATACTGTTACTGTACTGTACTATATTGTTACTGTACTGTACTATACTGTGACTGTACTGTACTATAATGCTACTGTACTGTACTATACTGCCACTGTACTGCACTATACTGCTGCTACTGATACTGTAATGTACTATACTGCTGCTACTGCGGCTATGTTACTGTACTATACTGCTAATGTACTGTACTATACCGCTACTGTACTGTAATATACTGCTGCTACTGTACTGTACTATACTGCTAATGTACTGTACTATACTGCTGCTACTGTACTGCCATATACTGCTACTGTACTGTACTATACTGCTGCTACTGCTGCTATGGTACTGTACTATACTGCTAATGTACTGTACTATACCGCTACTGTACTGTAATATATTGCTGCTACTGCTGCTACTGTACTGTACTATACTGCTACTGTACTGTACTATACTGCTGCTACTGTACTGTACTATACTGCTACTGTACTGTACTATACTGCTACTGTACTGCCCTATACTGCTACTGTACTGTAATATATTGCTGCTACTGCTGCTACTGTACTGTACTATACTGCTACTGTACTGTACTATACTGCTAATGTACTGTACTATACCGCTACTGTACTGTAATATATTGCTGCTACTGCTGCTACTGTACTGTACTATACTGCTACTGTACTGTACTATACTGCTGCTACTGTACTGTACTATACTGCTACTGTACTGTACTATACTGCTACTGTACTGTACTATACTGCTACTGTACTGTACTATACTGCTAATGTACTGTACTATACCGCTACTGTACTGTAATATATTGCTGCTACTGCTGCTACTGTACTGTACTATACTGCTAATGTACTGTACTATACTGCTAGTGTACTGCCCTATACTGCTACTGTACTGTAATATAATGCTGCTACTGCTGCTACTGTACTGTACTATTGCTACTATGTTATAATATAATGCTGCTATACTATACGGTTGCTATACTATACTATACTGCCGCTGTACTATACTGCTACCATACTAGAATATACTGATGCTATACTGCCACTGTACTATACTGCCACCATACTAGAATATACTGATGATATACTGCTGTTGTACTATAATGATACCATACTAGACTATACTGATGATATACTGCCACTGTACTATACTGCCACCATACTATACTATAATGTTGCTATACTATACCGACACTATACTATGTTATACGGCTGCTATACTATACTGCTGCTCTAATATACTGTGCTATACTATATTGTAATGCTGCTATACTATATTATACTGCTACTATACTATACTGCTGCTCTAATATAATATGATATAATATACTATATTATACTGATGCTATACTATACTATACTGACACTATACTATACTGCTGCTCTAATATAATATGATATAATATACTATATTATACTGATACTATACTATACTGACTCTATACTATACTGCTGCTATACCGCTGATGTACTGTACTGCTGCTGTACTATAATGATGTTATACTATACCACTATTATGCTGATGCTATACTATGATATACTGCTACTATACTACAATATTATATCATGTTACTATAATGTACTGCTGATGTACTATAATGATGTTATACTATACCACTATTATACTGATGCTATACTATGATATACTGCTACTATACTACAATATTATATCATGTTACTATAATGTACTGCTGCTATACTATAATGATGTTATACTATACCACTATTATACTGATGCTATACTATGATATACTGCTACTATACTACACTATTATAGCATGTTGCTATAATATACTGTTGCTATACTATAATATACCGATGCTATACTACAATATAATATGGTGTGTCTATACTACAATACAGCTATACTATACTGCCGCTAACATATACTGATGCTATACTATACTATATTGATACTACACTATACTGCAGCACAAATATAATGTCACTATATTGCTGCCAGACTATACTATACTGCTGCTATACTATACTATGGTGTTACTATACAACAATACAGCTATACTATACTGCTACTATACTATACCACTGCTATACTATACTATGGTGTTACTATATAACAATACAGCTATACTATACTGCTACTATACTGATCCCGAGCTATACTGTTAACAAACTATACTATACTGCTACTATGCTTTACTATACCGCTACTATATTATACTGCTGCTGTACTATGCTATACTATAATGCTACTATACTATACTGCTGCTCTAATATAATATGCTATACTATAACGCTACTATACTACACTGCTGCTCTAATATAATATGATATACTATACTGCTACTATACTATATTATACTGCTGCTGTACTATACTGCCACTAATATACTGTGTTATATTATACTGCTACTATACTTTACTGCTGCTCTAATATAATATGTTATATTATACTGCTACTATACTATACTGCTGCTCTAAAATAATATGCTATATTATACTGCTACTATACTGCAATGTTGCTCTAATATACTATGCTATACCATACTATATAATATACTGCTACCATACTATACTATACTGCTACTATACTATAATGCTGCTCTAATATACTATGATATAATATACTGCTACTATACCATATTATACTGCTACTATACTATAGTATACTGCTGCTATACTATACTATACTGCTACTATACTACACTGCTGCTCGAATATGATATGCTATGCAATATTATATTATACTGCTGCTATACTATGCTGCAACTATACTATGATGCTGCTCTAATATACTATGATATACTATACTGTTACTATACTATATTATACTGCTACGATACTATATTATACTGCTGCTATACTATACTATACTGCTACTATACTACACTGCTGCTCGAATATGATATGCTATGCAATACTATATTATACTGCTGCTATACTATGCTGCAACTATACTATGATGCTGCTCTAATATACTATGATATACTATACTGTTACTATACTATATTATACTGCTACGATACTATATTATACTGCTGCTATACTATACTATACTGCTACTATACTACACTGCTGCTCGAATATGATATGCTATGCAATACTATATTATACTGCTGCTATACTATGCTGCAACTATACTATGATGCTGCTCTAATATACTATGATATACTATACTGTTACTATACTATATTATACTGCTACGATACTATAGTATACTGCTGCTATACTATACTATACTGCTACTATACTACACTGCTGCTCGAATATGATATGCTATGCAATACTATATTATACTGCTGCTATACTATGCTGCAACTATACTATGATGCTGCTCTAATATACTATGATATACTATACTGTTACTATACTATATTATACTGCTACTATACTATATTATACTGCTGCTGTACTATACTGCCACTAATATACTGTGTTATATTATACTGCTACTATACTTTACTGCTGCTCTAATATAATATGTTATATTATACTGCTACTATACTATACTGCTGCTCTAAAATAATATGCTATATTATACTGCTACTATACTGCAATGTTGCTCTAATATACTATGCTATACCATACTATATAATATACTGCTACCATACTATACTATACTGCTACTATACTATAATGCTGCTCTAATATACTATGATATAATATACTGCTACTATACCATATTATACTGCTACTATACTATAGTATACTGCTGCTATACTATACTATACTGCTACTATACTACACTGCTGCTCGAATATGATATGCTATGCAATACTATATTATACTGCTGCTATACTATGCTGCAACTATACTATGATGCTGCTCTAATATACTATGATATACTATACTGTTACTATACTATATTATACTGCTACGATACTATAGTATACTGCTGCTATACTATACTATACTGCTACTATACTACACTGCTGCTCAAATATGATATGCTATGCAATACTATATTATACTGCTGCTATACTATGCTGCAACTATACTATGATGCTGCTCTAATATACTATGATATACTATACTGTTACTATACTATATTATACTGCTACGATACTATATTATACTGCTGCGATACTATACTGCCACTAATATACTGTGTTATATTATACTGCTACTATACTTTACTGCTGCTCTAATATAATATGTTATATTATACTGCTACTATACTATACTGCTGCTCTAAAATAATATGCTATATTATACTGCTACTATACTGCAATGTTGCTCTAATATACTATGCTATACCATACTATATAATATACTGCTACCATACTATACTATACTGCTACTATACTATAATGCTGCTCTAATATACTATGATATAATATACTGCTACTATACCATATTATACTGCTACTATACTATAGTATACTGCTGCTATACTATACTGCTACTATACTACACTGCTGCTCGAATATGATATGCTATGCAATACTATATTATACTGCTGCTATACTATGCTGCAACTATACTATGATGCTGCTCTAATATACTATGATATACTATACTGTTACTATACTATATTATACTGCTACGATACTATAGTATACTGCTGCTATACTATACTATACTGCTACTATACTACACTGCTGCTCGAATATGATATGCTATGCAATACTATATTATACTGCTGCTATACTATGCTGCAACTATACTATGATGCTGCTCTAATATACTATGATATACTATACTGTTACTATACTATATTATACTGCTACGATACTATATTATACTGCTGCGATACTATACTGCCACTAATATACTGTGTTATATTATACTGCTGCTATACTATGCTGCAACTATACTATGATGCTGCTCTAATATACTATGATATACTATACTGTTACTATACTATATTATACTGCTACGATACTATATTATACTGCTACGATACTATATTATACTGCTACTATACCATATTATACTGCTACTATACTATAGTATACTGCTGCTATACTATACTATACTGCTACTATACTACACTGCTGCTCGAATATGATATGCTATGCAATACTATATTATACTGCTGCTATACTATGCTGCAACTATACTATGATGCTGCTCTAATATACTATGATATACTATACTGTTACTATACTATATTATACTGCTACGATACTATAGTATACTGCTGCTATACTATACTATACTGCTACTATACTACACTGCTGCTCGAATATGATATGCTATGCAATACTATATTATACTGCTGCTATACTATGCTGCAACTATACTATGATGCTGCTCTAATATACTATGATATACTATACTCTTACTATACTATATTATACTGCTACGATACTATATTATACTGCTGCGATACTATACTGCCACTAATATACTGTGTTATATTATACTGCTGCTATACTATGCTGCAACTATACTATGATGCTGCTCTAATATACTATGATATACTATACTGTTACTATACTATATTATACTGCTACGATACTATATTATACTGCTACGATACTATATTATACTGCTGCGATACTATATTATACTGCTACGATACTATATTATACTGCTGCGATACTATATTATACTGCTACGATACTATACTGCCACTAATATACTGTGTTATATTATACTGCTACTATACTATATTATACTGTTACTATACTATACTATACTGATGTTATACTATCCATATGCAGCTATTCCATACTGCTATACTACTACACACTAATTTAACTGTCCATTCCCCTCCAAATCCCCAGGATTACCTGATAGGTCAACATGTCTGCTTCATATTATTGGGACATAAAGGAACTGGTGAGCGTTCGTCCCAAATGACAGCGTGTTCCCTACATAGGGCTTAGGGTGCCATTTGGGACTCAACCCTGTACACCAAGCAAAGCGTCATTTAAAATCTAATTTCAGAGCTCCTGGTCCAGTTCAGACCCCATTCTGTACCAACATCACATCCGTTGTCGGAACATAACGAAAGCAGAGAGAAAACACCAGAACGACTGTTTTTTTTCTATACACTAAGACAGCTTGGTGTTTTAAATATAATCGGTAATCAATTGTTCCGAGCGTGTTGGTCAATCAGAGGTGAGTGTAGGTTAAATGGCCCAGCTGCCCTGTGACTTGGGGATACAGTGATGCTCGACATGAATATCACCTTTCCCTGATGTGATGTTTCATTTTAGTTTTCTCTGCCTCACTAGACAAGACTGGTTTCTCGGCCTCACTAGACAAGACTGGTTTCTCTGCCTCACTAGACAAGACTGGTTTCTCTGCCTCACTAAACAAGACTGGTTTCTCTGCCTGACTAAACAAGACTGTTGTCTCTGCCTGACTAAACAAGACTGGTTTCTCTGCCTCACTAAACAAGACTGTTGTCTCTGCCTGACTAAACAAGACTGTTGTCTCTGCCTGACTAAACAAGACTGGTTACATCTAACTAGACAACACCACAGGGGTTACATCTAACTAGACAACACCACAGGGGTTACATCTAGCTAGATAACACCACAGGGGTTACATCTAACTAGACAACACCACAGGGGTTACATCTAACTAGACAACACCACAGGGGTTACATCTAACTAGACAACACCACAGGGGTTACATCTAACTAGACAACACCACAGGGGTTACATCTAACTAGACAACACCACAGGGGTTACATCTAACTAGACAACACCACAGGGGTTACATCTAACTAGACAACACCACAGAGGTTACATCTAACTAGATAACACCACAGGGGATACATCTAGCTAGACAACACCACAGGGGTTACATCTAGCTAGACAACACCACAGGGGTTACATCTAACTAGATAACACCACAGGGGTTACATCTAACTAGACAACACCACAGGGGATACATCTAGCTAGACAACACCACAGGGGTTACATCTAACTAGACAACACCACAGGGGTTACATCTAACTAGACAACACCACAGGGGTTACATCTAGCTAGACAACACCACAGGGGTAACATCTAACTAGACAACACCACAGGGGTTACATCTAGCTAGACAACACCACAGGGGTTACATCTAGCTAGACAACACCACAGGGGTTACATCTAACTAGACAACACCACAGGGGTTACATCTAGCTAGACAACACCACAGGGGATACATCTAGCTAGACAACACCACAGGGGTTACATCTAGCTAGACAACACCACAGGGGTAACATCTAGCTAGACAACACCACAGGGGTTACATCTAACTAGACAACACCACAGGGGTTACATCTAGCTAGACAACACCACAGGGGTAACATCTAGCTAGACAACACCACAGGGGTTACATCTAACTAGACAACACCACAGGGGTTACATCTAACTAGACAACACCACAGGGGTTACATCTAACTAGACAACACCACAGGGGTAACATCTAACTAGACAACACCACAGGGGTTACATCTAACTAGATAACACCACATAGGTTACATCTAGCTAGATAACACCACAGGGGTTACATCTAACTAGATAACACCACAGGGGTTACATCTAACTAGACAACACCACAGGGGTTACATCTAACTAGATAACACCACAGGGGTTACATCTAACTAGATAACACCACAGGGGTTACATCTAACTAGATAACACCACAGAGGTTACATCTAACTAGACAACACCACAGGGGTTACATCTAACTAGACAACACCACAGGGGTTACATCTAACGAGACAACACCACAGGGGTTACATCTAACGAGACAACACCACAGGGGTTACATCTAACTAGACAACACCACAGGGGTTACATCTAACTAGATAACACCACATAGGTTACATCTAGCTAGACAACACCACAGGGGTTACATCTAGCTAGACAACACCACAGGGGTTACATCTAGCTAGATAACACCACAGGGGTTACATCTAACTAGATAACACCACAGGGGTTACATCTAACTAGATAACACCACAGGGGTTACATCTAACTAGACAACACCACAGAGGTTACATCTAACTAGATAACACCACAGAGGTTACATCTAACTAGACAACACCACAGGGGTTACATCTAACTAGACAACACCACAGAGGTTACATCTAACTAGACAACACCACAGAGGTTACATCTAACTAGACAACACCACAGAGGTTACATCTAACTAGATAACACCACAGAGGTTACATCTAACTAGACAACACCACAGGGGTTACATCTAACTAGACAACACCACAGGGGTTACATCTAGCTAGATAACACCACAGGGGTAACATCTAACTAGACAACACCACAGGGGTTACATCTAACTAGATAACACCACAGGGGTTACATCTAACTAGATAACACCACAGGGGTTACATCTAACTAGACAACACCACAGGGGTAACATCTAGCTAGACAACACCACAGGGGTTACATCTAACTAGACAACACCACAGGGGTTACATCTAACTAGACAACACCACAGGGGTAACATCTAGCTAGATAACACCACAGGGGTTACATCTAGCTAGATAACACCACAGGGGTTACATCTAACTAGACAACACCACAGGGGTTACATCTAACTAGATAACACCACAGGGGTTACATCTAACTAGACAACACCACAGGGGTTACATCTAACTAGACAACACCACAGAGGTTACATCTAACTAGACAACACCACATGAGGTTACATCTAACTAGACAACACCACAGAGGTTACATCTAACTAGATAACACCACAGAGGTTACATCTAGCTAGACAACACCACAGAGGTTACATCTAACTAGACAACACCACAGAGGTTACATCTAACTAGACAACACCACAGGGGTTACATCTAGCTAGATAACACCACAGGGGTTACATCTAACTAGATAACACCACAGAGGTTACATCTATCTAGACAACACCACAGGGGTTACATCTAACTAGATAACACCACAGGGGTTACATCTAGCTAGATAACACCACAGGGGTTACATCTAACTAGATAACACCACAGGGGTTACATCTAGCTAGACAACACCACAGGGGTTACATCTAGCTAGATAACACCACAGGGGTTACATCTAGCTAGATAACACCACAGGCGTTACATCTAACTAGACAACACCACAGGGGTTACATCTAGCTAGATAACACCACAGGGGTTACATCTAACTAGATAACACCACAGGGGTAACATCTAACTAGACAACACCACAGGGGTAACATCTAGCTAGATAACACCACAGGGGTTACATCTAACTAGATAACACCACAGGGGTTACATCTAACTAGACAACACCACAGAGGTTACATCTAACTAGATAACACCACAGGGGTTACATCTAACTAGACAACACCACAGAGGTTACATCTAACTAGATAACACCACAGGGGTTACATCTAACTAGATAACACCACAGAGGTTACATCTAACTAGACAACACCACAGAGGTTACATCTAACTAGACAACACCACAGGGGTTACATCTAACTAGACAACACCACAGGGGTTACATCTAGCTAGACAACACCACAGAGGTTACATCTAACTAGACAACACCACAGGGGTTACATCTAACTAGACAACACCACAGAGGTTACATCTAACTAGACAACACCACAGAGGTTACATCTAACTAGACAACACCACAGGGGTTACATCTAACTAGACAACACCACAGAGGTTACATCTAACTAGACAACACCACAGAGGTTACATCTAACTAGACAACACCACAGAGGTTACATCTAGCTAGATAACACCACAGGGGTTACATCTAACTAGATAACACCACAGAGGTTACATCTAACTAGACAACACCACAGGGGTTACATCTAACTAGACAACACCACAGAGGTTACATCTAACTAGATAACACCACAGAGGTTACATCTAGCTAGACAACACCACAGAGGTTACATCTAACTAGACAACACCACAGAGGTTACATCTAACTAGATAACACCACAGGGGTTACATCTAGCTAGATAACACCACAGGGGTTACATCTAACTAGATAACACCACAGGGGTTACATCTAACTAGACAACACCACAGAGGTTACATCTAACTAGACAACACCACAGAGGTTACATCTAACTAGACAACACCACAGAGGTTACATCTAGCTAGATAACACCACAGGGGTTACATCTAACTAGATAACACCACAGGGGTTACATCTAACTAGACAACACCACAGAGGTTACATCTAACTAGATAACACCACAGGGGTTACATCTAACTAGACAACACCACAGAGGTTACATCTAACTAGATAACACCACAGGGGATACATCTAGCTAGACAACACCACAGGGGTTACATCTAGCTAGACAACACCACAGGGGTTACATCTAACTAGATAACACCACAGAGGTTACATCTAACTAGACAACACCACAGAGGTTACATCTAACTAGACAACACCACAGGGGTTACATCTAGCTAGACAACACCACAGAGGTTACATCTAACTAGACAACACCACAGAGGTTACATCTAACTAGACAACACCACAGAGGTTACATCTAACTAGACAACACCACAGAGGTTACATCTAACTAGACAACACCACAGAGGTTACATCTAACTAGACAACACCACAGAGGTAACATCTAACTAGACAACACCACAGGGGTTACATCTAACTAGATAACACCACAGAGGTTACATCTAACTAGACAACACCACAGAGGTTACATCTAACTAGATAACACCACAGGGGTTACATCTAACTAGATAACACCACAGAGGTTACATCTAACTAGATAACACCACAGGGGTTACATCTAACTAGATAACACCACAGGGGTTACATCTAACTAGACAACACCACAGAGGTTACATCTAACTAGATAACACCACAGGGGTTACATCTAACTAGATAACACCACAGAGGTTACATCTAACTAGACAACACCACAGAGGTTACATCTAACTAGATAACACCACAGGGGTTACATCTAACTAGATAACACCACAGGGGTTACATCTAGCTAGATAACACCACAGGGGTAACATCTAACTAGACAACACCACAGGGGTTACATCTAGCTAGACAACACCACAGGGGTTACATCTAACTAGATAACACCACAGGGGTTACATCTAACTAGACAACACCACAGGGGTTACATCTAACTAGATAACACCACAGGGGTAACATCTAACTAGATAACACCATATAAGAAGCAGCACAATCATCACTGGGAGAAAACACTTTAGAAGCAGCATTAACTTAAATTAGAGCATGTCCCTGACAAGATCCTCTCTTTACTTGTGCCCTTCATTTTCCTCTGGCTGCACAACAAACCATGCATGTGTTCCATATGACACCCTATTCCCTACATAGCGCACTACTTTTGAGGGACAGCCCTAAGGGTCCTGGTAAAAAAAAAAAAAAGTGTTCTACTGTATATTAGGGAGTAGTGTTCCATTTGGGACACAGGCCGATGTGTGAGGAGGTTTAGAGACAGAGAGAAGGCGATCGGACAAGGACAGAAGAACCCAAACGTATTACTAAAATCAGCTGTGATTGCTGCCGTAGAGAAGCAGAGCTGAAGCCTACTTCTGTTGATGGGGATAATTGGTGCTTTCATGTTAAGCAGCAAAAAAAAATTGGGACATAACCACACATACACACACACACACACACGATTAAAAATAATCACTAATGTTTATTTCTGACAGGAAGCCAGCAGTTACCTCAGTCGGATCCACATTTTGAAGAATTATCTTGAACTTTAAAACTAGCGTAAAACTTTAATTAAACACACTCCCTATTAATAGCAAATACCTGTTTCAAATAAACACCAGGTCTAAATAATTGTTAGCCAAAAAATGCTAGCCATTGGCTGCTAACTGGCTGCTAACAGCTGAGACCTGCTAGCTAACTGGCTGCTAACAGCTGAGAACTGCTAGCTACCTGGCTGCTAACAGCTGAGAACTGCTAGCTAACTGGCTGCTAACAGCTGAGAACTGCTAGCTACCTGGCTGCTAACAGCTGAGAACTGCTAGCTAACTGGCTGCTAACAGCTGAGACCTGCTAGCTAACTGGCTGCTAACAGCTGAGAACTGCTAGCTAACTGGCAAGCACAAAAACAGTCTTCAACTTCAGGAGTACAGACCCTCAGAAAAAAGTCTTCAACTTCAGGAGTACAGACCCCCAGAAAACAGTCTTCAACTTCAGGAGTACAGACCCCCAGAAAACAGTCTTCAACTTCAGGAGTACAGACCCCCAGAAAACAGACTTCAACTTCAGGAGTACAGACCCCCAGAAAACAGTCTTCAACTTCAGGAGTACAGACCCTCAGAAAACAATTTAGAAAGTAACACACCTGTCTATATAAGGTCCGGGTGACAGTGCATGTCAGAGCAGAAACTATATAAGTCCAATAAACTGTTTACTAGATCTCAGAGATATAATTGTGACGAGGCATATATTTGGGGGAAGGGTATAAAACTATTTCTAGAGTGTTGAAAGTTTCCAAGAGCACAGTGGTCTCCAACATTGAAACATTAAACAAATATGGAACAACCCAGACTCTAGGGCAAGAAGGACCTTGGACAGGAAGGTGACCAAGAACCCAATGACCACTCTGACAGAACTACATAGATCCTTGGCTGCGATGGGATAGCCTGCCAGAAGAACAACAATCTCTACAGCACTTCACCAATCTGGGCTTTTATGGGAGAGCGGCCAGACTGAAGCCACTCTTGAGAAAAAGGCACATGAATGTGAATCTGCTTCAAAGTGCAAAGGACGTTATACCGGGGGGCGAAGATTCAACGCAACACTGGAATGGCCTTCAGAACAAGAATGTGAAAGTCCTTCAGTGGCCCAGACAAAGAAAAGACTTGAATCCAATTGAAAATCTGTGAGAAAGAATGGGAGAAAATCGCCAAATCCAGATGTGCAAAGCTGTTACAGACATACTGAAGACGACTCAAAGCTGTTACAGACATACTGAAGACGACTCAACGCTGTTACAGACATACTGAAGACGACTCAACGCTGTTACAGACATACTGAAGACGACTCAAAGCTGTTACAGACATACTGAAGATGACTCAAAGCCGTTACAGACATACTGAATACGACTCAAAGCTGATCCAGACATACTGAAGACGACTCAAAGCTGTTACAGACATACTGAAGACGACTCAACGCTGTTACAGACATACTGAAGACGACTCAACGCTGTTACAGACATACTGAAGACGACTCAAAGCTGTTACAGACATACTGAAGATGACTCAAAGCCGTTACAGACATACTGAATACGACTCAAAGCTGATCCAGACATACTGAAGACGACTCAAAGCTGTTACAGACATACTGAAGACGACTCAACGCTGTTACAGACATACTGAAGACGACTCAACGCTGTTACAGACATACTGAAGACAACTCAAAGCTGTTACAGACATACTGAAGACGACTCAAAGCTGTTACAGACATACTGAAGACGACTCAAAGCTGTTACAGACATACTGAAGACGACTCAACGCTGTTACAGACATACTGAAGACGACTCAAAGCTGTTACAGACATACTGAAGACGACTCAACGCTGTTACAGACATACTGAAGACGACTCAAAGCTGTTACAGACATACTGAAGATGACTCAAAGCCGTTACAGACATACTGAATACGACTCAAAGCTGATCCAGACATACTGAAGACGACTCAAAGCTGTTACAGACATACTGAAGACGACTCAACGCTGTTACAGACATACTGAAGACGACTCAACGCTGTTACAGACATACTGAAGACGACTCAAAGCTGTTACAGACATACTGAAGATGACTCAAAGCCGTTACAGACATACTGAATACGACTCAAAGCTGATCCAGACATACTGAAGACGACTCAAAGCTGTTACAGACATACTGAAGACGACTCAACGCTGTTACAGACATACTGAAGACGACTCAACGCTGTTACAGACATACTGAAGACAACTCAAAGCTGTTACAGACATACTGAAGACGACTCAAAGCTGTTACAGACATACTGAAGACGACTCAAAGCTGTTACAGACATACTGAAGACGACTCAACGCTGTTACAGACATACTGAAGACGACTCAAAGCTGTTACAGACATACTGAAGACGACTCAACGCTGTTACAGACATACTGAAGACGACTCAACGCTGTTACAGACATACTGAAGACGACTCAAAGCTGTTACAGACATACTGAAGACGACTCAACGCTGTTACAGACATACTGAAGACGACTCAAAGCTGTTACAGACATACTGAAGACGACTCAAAGCTGTTACAGACATACTGAAGACGACTCAAAGCTGTTACAGACATACTGAAGACGACTCAAAGCTGTTACAGACATACTGAAGACGACTCAAAGCTGTTACAGACATACTGAAGATGACTCAACACTGTAATCCCAGCCAAAGATTCTTCTACAAAGTATTGACTCAAGGGTGTGAATAGTTGGGTAAATTAGATATTTCTGTATCTCGTTTTTAATAAATTAGCAAAAATATATAAAACATGTTTTCACTTTGTCATTATGGGGTATTGTGTGTGAATTCAGCTGTAACACACAACATGTGGATTAAGTCACAGGGTATGAATACTTTCTGAAGAATGAAGGTCCGGTCCGGTCCAGTACTAATTAGATAAACTGAGTGTACAAAACATTAAGAACACCTGCTCTTCCATGACAGACTGACCAGGTGAATCCAGGTGAAAGTTATGATCCCTTATTGATGTCACCTGTTAAATCCACTTCAATCAGTGTAGATGAAGGGGGGGGAGACCAGTTAAATAAGGACTTTTAAGTCTTGAGACAATTGAGACATGGATTGTGTATGTGTGCCATTCAGAGGGTGAATATGGGCAAGACAAGCGCATCGGTTTGAATGTGTAAAGAACTGCAACACTTCTGGGTTTTTCAAGCTCAACAGTTTCCTGTGTGTATCAAGAATGGTCCACCAACCAAAGGACATCCAGCCAACTTGACACAACTGTGGGAAGCATTGGAGTCAACACGGACCAGAATCACTGTGGAACACTTTCAACACCTTGTACAGTCCATGCCCTGGCGAATTGTGGCTGTTGTGAGGGCAAGAGGGGAGTATGCAACTCGATAGTCGGAACGTGTTCCTAATAGTTGGTATACTCAGTGTGTATTAAATTGAGATATTAAGATATATGTCTGTAGCCACTGACCTGTGGAGCAGTCGTGTCCGGTCCAGTTGGGGTCACAGCTGCAGGTTCCGGTGTCGGTCAGGAAGGCTCCGTGTCCAGAACACTGGTCCATGCAGGACGCCCTGGTGTTCTCACACCCCGACCCGCCCCAGCCCACGAAACAGTGGCACTCTCCACGCACACAAACCCCACGCCCAGAACAGGTAGGGTCCAGACAGTCCACTGGAAGAGAGAGAAAGAGCGATATACAGAGAGAGAGAGAGAGAGAGAGATAGAGAGACAGAGAGAGAGAGAGAGAGAGAGAGAGAGAGAGAGAGAGAGAGAGAGAGAGAGAGAGAGAGAGAGAGAGAGAGACAGAGAGAGAGAGAGAGAGAGAGAGAGAGAGAGAGAGAGAGAGAGAGAGAGAGAGAGAGAGAGAGAGAGAGAGAGAGACAGAGACAGAGAGAGAGAGAGAGAGAGAGAGAGAGAGAGAGAGAGAGAGAGAGAGAGAGAGAGAGAGAGGGAGAGAGATACAGAGAGAGAGAGAGAGGGAGAGAGAGACAGAGAGAGAGAGAGACAGAGACAGAGAGAGAGAGAGAGAGAGAGAGAGCGAGAGAGGGAGAATTAGATACACAGGCAACACAGAGACAGAGTTGTTGAAAGAGTCACATAGCGAGCAGGAAGACAGAGTCATATTAGAAACAGTCAGTCAGTCATTGACAGAGTTACACAGAGACAGTCAGACACAAAGCCACATAGACAGAGTTAGACAGGTACGCAGTCACCACAGTCCCTGATAGACAGAGTTAGGCAGGTACACAGTCACCACAGTCCCTGATAGACAGAGTTAGGCAGGTACACAGTCACCACAGTCACTGATAGACAGAGTTAGGCAGGTACACAGTCACCACAGTCACTGATAGACAGAGTTAGGCAGGTACACAGTCACCACAGTCACTGATAGACATAGTTAGGCAGGTACGCAGTCCCTGATAGACAGAGTTAGGCAGGTACGCAGTCACTGATAGACAGAGTTAGGCAGGTACGCAGTCCCTGATAGACAGAGTTAGGCAGGTACGCAGTCACTGATAGACAGAGTTAGGCAGGTACGCAGTCACTGATAGACAGAGTTAGGCAGGTACGCAGTCCCTGATAGACAGAGTTAGGCAGGTACGCAGTCACTGATAGACAGAGTTAGGCAGGTACGCAGTCACTGATAGACAGAGTTAGGCAGGTACGCAGTCCCTGATAGACAGAGTTAGGCAGGTACGCAGTCACTGATAGACAGAGTTAGGCAGGTACGCAGTCCCTGATAGACAGAGTTAGGCAGGTACGCAGTCACTGATAGACAGAGTTAGGCAGGTACACAGTCACTGGTAGACAGAGTTAGGCAGTCAACACAGTCACTCCAGTCTCCTGCTGTTTCCAGTGTCCCCCCGGGCCTCCAGCCCCCCCCCACTGGGCCGCCCTGGCATCTATCAGACAGCCAGGGGACAAGGGGAGGATGATCTCTACATGGGGGAACAATAACCGCCCACAGTGGGGACTGGGATTCAACGCTCTAGCCTCAATAGGCTTAGTGTTTAGTGCATGTTACACCCTTACAAAGCAGACAGGAGCTGACATCTACAGAGAGGTCGACTAGCACTCTCTGAGCCCTGTGAGGAACAGAAAGGGGATTTACAAACAGGCAAATGACAAACCTTCCTTCACAGCAAAACTCAAAAAACAGAAGAGGAGGAGAGGAAGGATGGAAAAAAGGAGAGATCAAGTAGAGAACAGAGAAGAAGAGAGGAGTAGAGGACACAGAGAGAAGAGGAGAAGAGATGAGTAGAGGACAGATGGAAGGAGAGGACACAGAGAGAAGAGGAGAAGAGAGGAGTAGAGGACACAGTGAGAAGAGGAGAAGAGAGGAGTAGAGGACACAGTGAGAAGAGGAGAAGAGAGGAGTAGAGGACACAGTGAGAAGAGGAGAAGAGAGGAGTAGAGGACACAGTGAGAAGAGGAGAAGAGAGGAGTAGAGGACACAGTGAGAAGAGTAGAAGAGAGGAGTAGAGGACACAGAGAAAAGAGGAGAAGAGAGGAGTAGAGGACACAGAGAAAAGAGGAGAAGAGAGGAGTAGAGAACAGATGGAAGGAGAGGACACAGAGAGAAGAGGAGAAGAGATGAGTAGAGGACACAGAGAAAAGAGGAGAAGAGAGGAGTAGAGGACACAGTGAGAAGAGGAGAAGAGAGGAGTAGAGGACACAGAGAAAAGAGGAGAAGAGAGGAGTAGAGGACACAGATAAAAGAGGAGAAGAGAGGAGTGGAGGACAGATGGAAGGAGAGGAGAGGGGAAGACCTTGACAAGAACAGGTTTCCCTAAAAGCATGCTGGAGGGTTGGCCACGGGGCTCTAAGTATTCCACTATAAACACGATAGGGTGCCATTTGGGACGCGTCAGCTGTGGTAAGTGACATCACCAGCTGTTTGGAAGTGACATCATCAGCTGAGGGAAGTGACATCATCAGCTGAGGGAAGTGACACATCAGCTGTGGGAAGTGACATCAACAGCTGTGGGAAGTGACATCAACAGCTGTGGGAAGTGACACATCAGCTGTGGGAAGTGACACATCAGCTGTGGGAAGTGACATCATCAGCTGAGGGAAGTGACACATCAGCTGTGGGAAGTGACACATCAGCTGTGGGAAGTGACATCATCAGCTGAGGGAAGTGACACATCAGCTGTGGGAAGTGACACATCAGCTGTGGGAAGTGACATCATCAGCTGAGGGAAGTGACATCATCAGCTGAGGGAAGTGACATCATCAGCTGTGGGAAGTGACATCAACAGCTGTGGGAAGTGACATCAACAGCTGTGGGAAGTGACATCAACAGCTGAGGGAAGTGACACATCAGTTGTGGGAAGTGACATCAACAGCTGTGGGAAGTGACATCAACAGCTGAGGGAAGTGACATCATCAGCTGAGGGAAGTGACACATCAGCTGTGGGAAGTGACATCATCAGCTGAGGGAAGTGACACATTAGCTGAGGGAAGTGACATCATCAGCTGAGGGAAGTGACATCATCAGCTGAGGGAAGTGACACATTAGCTGAGGGAAGTGACATCATCAGCTGAGAGAAGTGCATGCGGGTGCGACAGCAGTGAGCACTTATAAGGATGAGAACACTATTCAATCAGGTTTACAGCTTGTTGAGAAGATGTACAATACCTGTCCTGATTATATACACAATACCTGTCCTGATTATATATACAATACATGTCCTGATTATATATACAATACCTGTCCTGATTATATACACAATACCTGTCCTGATTATATATACAATACATGTCCTGATTATATATACAATACCTGTCCTGATTATATACACAATACCTGTCCTGATTATATACACAATACCTGTCCTGATTATATACACAATACCTGTCCTGATTATATATACAATACATGTCCTGATTATATATACAATACCTGTCCTGATTATATATACAATATCTGTCCTGATTATATACACAATACCTGTCCTGATTATATACACAATACCTGTCCTGATTATATATCTAAAATACCTGTCCTGATTATATACACAATACCTGTCCTGATCATATACACAATACCTGTCCTGATTATATATACAATACCTGTCCTGATTATATACACAATACCTGTCCTGATTATATACACAATACCTGTCCTGATTATATACATAATACCTGTCCTGATTATATATACAATACCTGTCCTGATTATATATACAATACCTGTCCTGATTATATACATAATACCTGTCCTGATTATATACATAATACCTGTCCTGATTATATATACATAATATCTGTCCTGATTATATGTACAATACCTGTCCTGATTATATGTACAATACCTGTCCTGATTATATATACAATACATATCCTGATTATATATACACTACCTGTCCTGATTATATGTACAATACCTGTCCTGATTATATATACAATACCTGTCCTGATTATATGTACAATACCTGTCCTGATTATATACATAATACCTGTCCTGATTATATACATAATACCTGTCCTGATTATATATACAATACCTGTCCTGATTATATATACAATACCTGTCCTGATTATATGTACAATACCTGTCCTGATTATATGTACAATACCTGTCCTGATTATATATACACTACCTGTCCTGATTATATATACAATACCTGTCCTGATTATATATATATAATACCTGTCCTGATTATATACATAATACCTGTCCTGATTATATAAACAATACCTGTCCTGATTATATATACAATACCTGTCCTGATTATATACATAATACCTGTCCTGATTATATACATAATACATGCCCTGATTATATGTACAATACCTGTCCTGATTATATATACAATACCTGTCCTGATTATATATACAATACCTGTCCTGATTATATACATAATATCTGTCCTGATTATATACATAATACCTGTCCTGATTATATATACAATACCTGTCCTGATTATATATACAATACCTGTCCTGATTATATACATAATACCTGTCCTGATTATATACATAATACCTGTCCTGATTATATACATAATACCTGATTGGAGTCCACCTGTGGTAAATTCAATTAATTGGACATGATTTGGAAAGGCACACACCTGTCTATATAAGGTCCCACAGCTGACAGTATATGCCAGAACAAAAACCAAGTCATGAGGTCAAAGAATTGTCCGTTGAGCTCCAAGACAACATTGTGTCGAGGCACAGATCTGGGGAAGGGACCCAAAACATTTCTGCAGCGTTGAAGGTCCTCAAGAAAACAGTGGCTCCATCATTCTTAAACGGAAAAAGTTTGGAACCACCAAGTATCTTCTTAGAGCTGGCTGACCAGCCAAACTGAGCAATCAGGGAAGAAGGGCCTTGGTCAGGGAGGTGACCAAATAATCCGATGGTCACTCTGACAGAGCTTTAGAGTTCCTCTATGGAGATGGGAGAACCTTCCAGAAGAACAACCATCTCTGCAGCACACAACCAATCAGGCCTTTATTTTAGAGTGGCCAGAAGGAAGCCACTCCTCAGTAAAAGGCACATGACAGCCTGCTTGGAATTTGCCAAAAGGCACCTAAAGGACTCTCAGACAATGAGAAACAAGATTCTCTGGTCTGACGAAACCAAGGTTGAACTCTTTGGCCTGAATGCCAAGTGTCTGGTGGCAGCATCAAGGTGTGGGGATGTTTTTCAGCGACAGGGACTGGGAAACAAGTCAGAATCGAGGGAACGATGAACGGAGCAAAGTCCAGAGAGATCATCGATGAAAACCTGCTCCAGAGAGCTCAGGACCTCAGACTGGGGCGAACGTTCACCTTCCAACAGGACAATGACCCTAAGCACACAGCAAAGACAATGCAGGAGTGGCTTTGGGACAAGTCTCTGAATGTCCTTGAGTGGCCCAGCCAGAGCCAGCACTTTAACCCGATCTAACATCTCTGGAGAGACCTGGAAATAGCTGTGCAGCAATGCTCCCCATCCAACGTGACAGAGCTTGAGAGGATCTGCAGAGAAAAAATTGGGGGAAACTCCCCAAATGCAGGTCTGCCAAGCTTGTAGCGTCATATCCAAAAGTCAAGGGGTTAACATAATAAAAAAATATATAAAACCTTTTTTCGCTTTGTCATTATGGGGTATTGTGTGTAGATTGATGAGGAAAAACAACAATTTAATCCATTTTATAATAAGCCTGTAACAACAAAAACAGCTCAAATAAGCAAAGAGAAATGACAGTCCATCATTACTTTAAGACATGAAGGTCAGTCAGTCCGGTCAATCAAAAGTTTCTTCAAGTTCCGTCACAAAAACAATCAAGCCCTATGATGAAACTGGCTCTCATGAGGACCGCCACAGGAAAGGACAGACCCAGAGTTACCTCTGCTGCAGAGGATACATTCATTAGAGTTACCAGCCTCAGAAATTGCAGCCCAAATAAATGCTTCACAGAGTTCAAGTAACAGACACATCTCAACATCAACTGTTCAGAGGTGACTGTGTGAATCAGGACTTCATGGTCGAATTGCTGCAAAGAAACCACTACTAAAGGACACCAATAAGAAGAGACTTGCTTGGGTCAAGAAACACGAGCAATGGACATTATAGACCGGTGAAAATCTGTCCTTTGGTTCGTTGAGTCCAAATTTGAGATTTTGGGTTCCAACCGCCATGTCTTTGTGAGACGCAGAGTAGGTGAACAGATGATCTCAGCATGTGTGGTTCCAACCGTGAAGCATGGAGGAGGAGGTGTGATTGTGTGGGGGTGCTTTGCTGGTGACACTGTCAGTGATTTATTTAGAATCCAAGGCACACTTAACCAGCATGGCTCCCACAGCATTCTGCAGTGATATGCCATCACATTTGGTTTGCGCTTAGTAGGACAATCACTTGTTTTTTCAACAGGACAATGACCCAACACACCTCAAGGCTGTATAAGGGCTATGTGACCAAGAAGGAGAGTGATGGAGTGCTGCATCAGATGACCTGGCTTCCACAATCCACCGACCTCAACCCAATTGAGATGATTTGGGATGAGTTGGACGGCAGAGTGAAGGAAAAGCAGCCAACAAGTGCTCAGCATATGTGGGAACTATTTCAAGACTGTTGGAAAAGCATTCCAGGTAAAGCTGGTTAAGAGAATGCCAAAACTGTGCAGAGCTGTCATAAAGGCATAAAGGGTGGCTACTTTGAAGAATCTAAAATCTAAAATACATTTTGATTTGTTTAACACTTAAAAATAAACTGTGTTATAACATAGTGTTGTTGTCTTCACTATTATTCGACAATGTATAAATTGTAAAAAATAAAGAAAAGCCCTTGAATGAGTAGGTGTGTCTCCAAACTAAGCTAGATGGTGTCATTACAGGCCTGGCTTTGATCAAAGGCTGCATCACAACTGGCCGTGATCGGGAGTCCCATAGGACGTCACACAATTGTCCCAGCGTCGTCCGGATAAGGGGAGGGTTTGGCCGGGTGGGCTTTACTTGGCTCGTCGCGCTCTAGCAACTCCTTGTGGCGGGCCTCGGTCGTCAGTTGAACAGCGTTTCCTTCGACACATTGGTGGGTGTTAAGAAGCGTGGTTTGGCGGGTCACGTTTCAGAGGACGGATGACTCAACCTTCGTCTCCAGAGCCCATTGGGGAGTTGCAGTGATGAGACAAGATGGTAACTGGGGAGACAAATGGGGTAGTGGCCAGACACTACTCCAGCTAGTGGGGGCACCGGGACAGCGTTACGTCATCTCATCTCCTCTTTATCGTTACATAAAAGGCTCTAAAGATCCGTTAGAATGAGACAGAGAAGATCCCAGGACTCTCCAGATATGCGTCCCAAATGACACCCTATTCCCTATGTAGTGGGCTACTTTTGCCCAGAGCCCTATGCAGGCTTCTGCACTATACAGTACGGTAGCGCATTATATAGAAAATAGGGTGTCATTTGGTTCTCAACTCAGGTCTCTCGCTCGGTAGGCAGATGGTTTGGGGGCGCCAGGCTCAGAGAGGCAGAGAGATCAGAGGCTAGGTCCAACTGACATCACTGTCTCTCCTGGTAATTAATCATACTGGCTGAAGGTCGTAGGAGAAGAAGGGTAGGGGTGCTTGTGGGTCTCTGCTGCGCCATACAGCTAATGGTTCCCAAACCCTGATAGAATAGGGGTGTGCAGGGGCTAGGGAATGTCAGGAAGCACCATCTATCAAACTCATGGGGGCCATTACTCATCTGGAAATGAGAGGCTTCAACAGACTGACAAACACAATGGCTACTTCAATCTCATCCTGTGTTTTCTCTCCTCTCCTCTCCTCTTTTCTCTTCCCTTGCTCCTTCTCTCTCATCATCCCCAGATAGCAGCAGCTGTTAAATGGATTACAGAGATCCCTCCTGATCATCCCCAGATAGCAGCAGTTCTTAATGGATTACAGAGATCCCTCATCATCATCCCCAGATAGCAGCAGCTGTTAAATGGATTACAGAGATCCCTCCTCATCATACCCAGATAGCAGCAGCTGTTAAATGGATTACAGAGATCCCTCCTGATCATCCCCAGATAGCAGCAGCTGTTAATAGATTACAGAGATCCCTCCTCATCATCCCCAGATAGCAGCAGCTGTTAAATGGATTACAGAGATCTCTCCTCATCATCCCCAGATAGCAGCAGCTGTTAATAGATTACAGAGATCCCTCCTCATCATACCCAGATAGCAGCAGCTGTTAAATGGATTACAGAGATCTCTCCTCATCATCCCCAGATAGCAGCAGCTGTTAATGGATTACAGAGATCTCTCCTCATCATCCCCAGATAGCAGCAGCTGTTAATAGATTACAGAGATCCCTCCTCATCATCCCCAGATAGCAGCAGCTGTTAATAGATTACAGAGATCCCTCCTCATCATCCCCAGATAGCAGCAGCTGTTAATAGATTACAGAGATCCCTCCTCATCATCCCCAGATAGCAGCATCTGTTAATGGATTAAAGTCACACTTTCCCTCTTTGAAACTCATTGGATTTTCAGATAACAAAGGGGATTGTTTAGTGTGGATAATAGAAAGCCCTGGACCCTCTGTACATAATGAATAGGGAATAGAGGAGGACAGAGAGAGAGAGCAAGAGAGACAGAGATAGTTAAAATCGCAGTTCAAATTGGCAAAAAAACACAACAGATCTCTATCAACAGCTTAAACCCTCTAGAATCTGAAGTCAAATGTCTACTGATGATCTGGTGCTTCTGCCCCCGACCAAGGAGGGCCTACAGCAGCACCTAGATCTGTCCCCAACCAAGGAGGGCCTACAGCAGCACCTAGATCTGTCCCCAACCAAGGAGGGCCAACAGCAGCACCTAGATCTTCTGCACAGACCTGGGCCCTGACAGAAAATCTCAGTAAGACAAAAATAACGGTGTTCCAAAAAAGGTCCAGTTTCCCTAGAGCAACACAAAAAACTATACGTACCTCGTCCTAAACATCAACACCACAGATAACTTCCACAAAGCTGTGAACGATCTGAGAGACAAGGCAAGAATGGCCTCCTTCTACGCCATCAAAAGGAACATGTAATTTGACATAACAATTGTTTTTACATTGCATAAAAGTAGACACTCAGAGCTTGAAAATTGTACATCATACAATGGGAAAGTAATTCTGCTTTGAAAGTTGATGAACTTGTAACCCCACTTTTGAGAAAATGGTTCCCTGAATAATGTTGGTACTACTACTGGAGAGCTCTTCTTTGTCTACACCCATTCAGCATCGTTCACACCTTCTGAAGCTATAGCCCCGCCCATAAACTCAGAGCGTTGTCAGATTGCCCGTTGGTAAATTCAGAGCGTTTCGCTCTCGGAGCGTTCAGAGCGCACACTGGATGTTCTGGACGATGAGAAAGGTTGATCCGAACGTTCTGACCTCACAACGGCAGTCAAGCACCCAAGCTAACTGGCTAACGTTGGCTAGCTTGCTAGCTACATCCAGACACAAATGAGAGAACACCCCACTCTGACCATTTTACTCTCCCTAGCAGAGCTGGTTGGGCTGTTTTCATGTTATCCAGAGCGTTGGTAACTGTAACTGTGCTGCTGGCAACAATTTAATTACGCTTTTTTGCCAACGTTTATTGACACCGGCCATATTCAACGGGTGTTGAGCGTTCGTACATTTGCTTAAACTAGCAAAGCAATGTAGTCTGGGATATACAGTGAAATGTTCATCTTTACCCTCTACAGCACATATGTCAGAGTCAAGGCCCGCGGGCCACATCCGGCCCGCGAGAAGGTTTTTTACGGCCCCTGGGATGATCTTGATTTATTATTAGAACCGGCCCGCAGACCGCAGCAAGCCGGCAGCCCGCAGATCTTTTACACGCACCAATACTACATTTCCCACAATGCAACGGTGACGCACCGAGCAGTAGGCTGCTTCATTTCAATATTTATTGGCACAGCAGTCGTCAGCATCACAGTAAAATTAACTTTCAGATACCCATCAAAAATGGCAAAACGGAAGGTGGACACTGAGAACCGGGGGTTTCAAACAAGGTGGGAGTCGGAGTATATGTTCACGGAGGTAGCTGGAAAACCTGTGTGTCTTCTGTGTGGAGAAAGTGTGGCGGTACTGAAAGAGTATAATCTGAGACGACATTATGAAACGAAACACGCGGACAAAAACAAGAATATGGACATGGAACAAAGGCTACAAAAGGCAGAGGAATTAAAACGAGGCCTCAAATCTCGACAGGCTCTGTTCAAAAAAGCCAAATCACAAGGCCAGGCTGCTGTCAAGGCCAGTTTTATTTTGGCAGAAGAGATCGCTAAATCAGCCCGGCCATTTACGGAGGGGGATTTCATCAAAAAGGTTCAATTAGGTTCACTAGACTATATGCGTCATTTAAAAAATGTTCAATGAACATTCGAACAGTCCGGCCCTCGGCTTGTAGCTAAATTTTTTATTTGGCCCTCCGTCCATTTGACTTTGACACCCCTGCTGTAGAGGGTAAAGTTATCCCTGTAGAGCAGGGGTGTCAAAGTCAAATGGACGGAGGGCCAAATAAAAAATTTAGCTACAAGCCGAGGGCCGGACTGTTCGAATGTTCATTGAAAAATTTTTAAATGACGCATATAGTCTAGTGAACCTAATTGAACCTACTGAAAACCTAACAAATATATTCCAATATGATCAGATAAATAAAGCAATATTTTCTTATGGCTCTGTCAGTAATCTTTAATTTTCAACAGACACAAAAGACAAATTTCCTTTATATAAAAATCCCCATAACATGAACATTAAATGAAAGAAACCGGTATTCAAGGCACCATCAGTAGCCTATATTTTCTATTTTAGCAAAAGTGGGCTAAATTTACTTCAAAGAAAAAAACAATAATAGCAATTTTCTATCATCCACTCAACTGAAATATTTTTAAAATATAATTGGATTGAAATACAATAAAATAAAGTGCAAAAATCTATTAATCAAAAACAACACTTTGTTTAAGGAGAAGTAACATGCAGTGAAAACAAATATTAAACTTTAACTTTTAAACTTGAACTGAGTAAAAACTCTAAATATGTGATTGCACAGTAATGTTCACTTGTTTGAGGTTGAGGGTGATACTTGGTGGTGTCCCATCTTTTCCACAAGTTCATCAATGTTCGGGGTAAGGCTCTGAGCTGAGGAAATCCTCAGAATTGAGTGGAGGTGTTCAGCAGTAAGTCGACTTCTGTGTGATGTTTTGTTCAGGTTCATCAAAGAAAACAGTTGTTCACACAGGTATGTGCTGCCAAACATAGACAACGTTTGAGCAGCCTGGATGCGCAGCTGGGGCATTGTGTCGGGGAGGAAACGGGCGAACTCCGCAGCACCCACTGCCGCATATTTTGCCCTCAGTGCATCATTGCATTGGAGGTCAATCAACTCCATTTGGAGGTTTGGTGGTGAGCTTTCCACGTCAACAGCAAATGGGTTACCGAGCAGTTCCAACCTGCTTTTTTGTGCTTCAAAGTCAGCAAATCGGCGTCGAAAGTCAGCGGCAAGCATACCTATTTTATCAGCCAACTGTGCGCTCGGGAACGCACTGGTAGAGAGCTTCTCTTTCATGGTCTGGCAGCTGGGAAAGTGGCTCAAATTTTCTTTCCGCATCTGCGTCTCCCACAGAGTCAGTTTGGTTTTAAATGCCTTCACTGTACTGTACATATCAGAGATGACATGATCCCGACCCTGCAGCTGCAAGTTCATTGCATTCAGATGACTCGTAATGTCACACAGAAAAGCCATTTCACACAGAAACATTTCGTCTCGGAGTTGTGTTGTGTCTTTCCCTTTGCTGTCCAAGAACAGACAAATCTCCTCACGAAGCTCGAAACATCTTTGAAGCACCTTTCCCTGGCTTAGCCATCGCACCTCTGTGTGATAAGGCAAATCACCATGCTCCGTTTCTAACTCCGTCAGAAATGCCTTGAACTGGCGGTGATTCAAACCTTTGGCTCTGATAAAGTTAACTGTGCGCGTGATGATGCTCATTACATGCTCCATTTTCAAGGCTTTACCGCACAACGCTTCCTGGTGTATGATACAATGATAAGCTGTCAGCTCACCTGTCGCGTTTTCCTCTTGCATCTTTTCCCGTATCTTCGCCACCAGTCCGCTCCTGTGTCCACACATCGCAGGTGCTCCGTCGGTTGTCAAACCCATGAGTTTTTCCCAAGGCAGCTCCATCTCATTTACACAGCAGCCTACTGCTCGGTGCGTCACCGTTGCATTGTGGGAAATGTAGTATTGGTGCGTGTAAAAGATCTGCGGGCTGCCGGCTTGCTGCGGTCTGCGGGCCGGTTCTAATAATAAATCAAGATCATCCCAGGGGCCGTAAAAAACCTTCTCGCGGGCCGGATGTGGCCCGCGGGCCTTGACTCTGACATATATGCTGTAGAGGGTAAAGTTATCCCTGTAGTAAAGTTATCCCCGTAGAGAGTAAAGTTATCCCTGTAGTAAAGTTATCACTGTAGAGCACATATGTCAGAGTCAAGGCCCGCGGGCCACATCCGGCCCGCGAGAAGGTTTTTTACGGCCCCTGGGATGATCTTGATTTATTATTAGAACCGGCCCGCAGACCGCAGCAAGCCGGCAGCCCGCAGATCTTTTACACGCACCAATACTACATTTCCCACAATGCAACGGTGACGCACCGAGCAGTAGGCTGCTTCATTTCAATATTTATTGGCACAGCAGTCGTCAGCATCACAGTAAAATTAACTTTCAGATACCCATCAAAAATGGCAAAACGGAAGGTGGACACTGAGAACCGGGGGTTTCAAACAAGGTGGGAGTCGGAGTATATGTTCACGGAGGTAGCTGGAAAACCTGTGTGTCTTCTGTGTGGAGAAAGTGTGGCGGTACTGAAAGAGTATAATCTGAGACGACATTATGAAACGAAACACGCGGACAAAAACAAGAATATGGACATGGAACAAAGGCTACAAAAGGCAGAGGAATTAAAACGAGGCCTCAAATCTCGACAGGCTCTGTTCAAAAAAGCCAAATCACAAGGCCAGGCTGCTGTCAAGGCCAGTTTTATTTTGGCAGAAGAGATCGCTAAATCAGCCCGGCCATTTACGGAGGGGGATTTCATCAAAAAGGTTCAATTAGGTTCACTAGACTATATGCGTCATTTAAAAATTTTTCAATGAACATTCGAACAGTCCGGCCCTCGGCTTGTAGCTAAATTTTTTATTTGGCCCTCCGTCCATTTGACTTTGACACCCCTGCTCTACAGGGATAACTTTACTACAGGGATAACTCTACCCTCTACAGGGATAACTCTACCCTCTACAGGGATAACTCTACCCTCTACAGGGATAACTCTACCATCTACAGGTATAACTCTACCCTCTACAGGGATAACTCTACCCTCTACAGGGATAACTTTACCCTCTACAGGGATAACTCTACCCTCTACAGGGATAACTCTACCCTCTACAGGGATAACTCTACCCTCTACAGGGATAACTCTACCCTCTACAGGGATAACTTTACCCTCTACAGGGATAACTCTACCCTCTACAGGGATAACTCTACCCTCTACAGGGATAACTCTACCCTCTACAGGGATAACTCTACCCTCTACAGGGATAACTCTACCCTCTAGAGGGATAACTCTACCCTCTAGAGGGATAACTCTACCCTCTAGAGGGATAACTCTACCCTCTACAGGGATAACTCTACCCTCTACAGGGATAACTCTACCCTCTACAGGGATAACTCTACCCTCTACAGGGATAACTCTACCCTCTACAGGGATAACTCTACCCTCTACAGGGATAACTTTACCCTCTACAGGGATAACTCTACCCTCTAGAGGGATAACTATACCCTCTACAGGGATAACTCTACCCTCTAGAGGGATAACTCTACCCTCTACAGGGATAACTCTACCCTCTACAGGGATAACTCTACCCTCTACAGGGATAACTCTACTACAGGGATAACTTTACTACAGGGATAACTCTACCCTCTACAGGGATAACTCTACCCTCTACAGGGATAACTTTACCCTCTACAGGGATAACTCTACCCTCTACAGGGATAACTCTACCCTCTACAGGGATAACTCTACCCTCTACAGGGATAACTCTACTACAGGGATAACTCTACCCTCTACAGGGATAACTCTACCCTCTAGAGGGATAACTATACCCTCTAGAGGGATAACTCTACCCTGTAGAGGGATAACTCTACCCTCTACAGGGATAACTCTACCCTCTACAGGGATAACTCTACCCTCTACAGGGATAACTTTACCCTCTACAGGGATAACTATACTCTCTACAGGGATAACTTTACCCTCTACAGGGATAACTTTACCCTCTACAGGGATAACTCTACCCTCTACAGGGATAACTCTACCCTCTACAGGGATAACTCTACCTACAGGGATAACTCTACCCTCTACAGGGATAACTCTACCCTCTAGAGGGATAACTCTACCCTCTAGAGGGATAACTCTACCCTCTACAGGGATAACTCTACCCTCTACAGAGATAACTCTACCCTCTACAGGGATAACTCTACCCTCTACAGGGATAACTTTACCCTCTACAGGGATAACTCTACCCTCTAGAGGGATAACTATACCCTCTACAGGGATAACTCTACCCTCTAGAGGGATAACTCTACCCTCTACAGGGATAACTCTACCCTCTACAGGGATAACTCTACCCTCTACAGGGATAACTCTACTCTCTACAGGGATAACTTTACCCTCTACAGGGATAACTCTACCCTCTACAGGGATAACTCTACCCTCTACAGGGATAACCTTACCCTCTACAGGGATAACTCTACCCTCTACAGGGATAACTCTACCCTCTACAGGGATAACTCTACCCTCTACAGGGATAACTTTACCCTCTACAGGGATAACTCTACCCTCTACAGGGATAACTCTACCCTCTACAGGGATAACTCTACACTCTACAGGGATAACTCTACCCTCTACAGGGATAACTTTTCCCTCTACAGGGATAACTCTACCCTCTACAGGGATAACTCTACCCTCTACAGGGATAACTCTACCCTCTACAGGGATAACTTTTCCCTCTACAGGGATAACTCTACCCTCTACAGGGATAACTCTACCCTCTACAGGGATAACTCTACTACAGGGATAACTTTTCCCTCTACAGGGATAACTCTACCCTCTACAGGGATAACTCTACCCTCTACAGGGATAACTCTACTACAGGGATAACTCTACTCTCTACAGGGATAACTCTACTACAGGGATAACTCTACTCTCTACAGGGATAACTTTACCCTCTACAGGGATAACTCTACCCTCTACAGGGATAACTCTACCCTCTACAGGGATAACTCTACCCTCTACAGGGATAACTCTACCCTCTAGAGGGATAACTCTACCTAGAGCTCCAGAAGAATGTACTTTAAAGACTGTTGATATAGTTAATAGATATAGAAATAACTTTATCTATGCTGGCCATCTGTTTTATTCAAGTTTGATTACTCTACTACTGGGCTAAGCTGCACCCAAAGACTAATTTACACGTCTGTAATACGAACAAGACAGATTTGGAAAACTTTAGACTTTCCTATTTTTAATCACACTTCACCTTCATAACAGTGCTCTCCTTTGGAAGACAGAGTCCACCATATTCTTTAGGGAACAATTATTATAATATATATTTTTTATTTAACCTTTATTTAACTAGGCAAGTCAGTTAAGAACAAAATCTTATTTACAATGACGGCCTACCCCGGCAAAACCCGGACGACGCTGGGCCAATTGTGCGCTGGAATGGAACCAGGGTCTGTAGTTCCTTAGACCGCTGTGATACAGCCTGGAATCTAACCAGGGTCTTTAGTGCCTTAGACCTGCTGTGATACAGCCTGGAATGGAACCAGGGTCTGTAGTTCCTTAGACCTGCTGTGATACAGCCTGGAATGGAACCAGGGTCTGTAGTTCCTTAGACCTGCTGTGATACAGCCTGGAATCGAACCAGGGTCTGTAGTTCCTTAGACCTGCTGTGATACAGCCTGGAATCGAACCAGGGTCTGTATTTCCTTAGACCTGCTGTGATACAGCCTGGAATGGAACCAGGGTCTGTAGTTCCTTAGACCCGCTGTGATACAGCCTGGAATGGAACCAGGGTCTGTAGTTGCTTAGACCGCTGTGATACAGCCTGGAATGGAACCAGGGTCTGTAGTTCCTTAGACCTGCTGTGATACAGCCTGGAATGGAACCAGGGTCTGTAGTTCCTTAGACCTGCTGTGATACAGCCTGGAATGGAACCAGGGTCTGTAGTTCCTTAGACCGCTGTGATACAGCCTGGAATGGAACCAGGGTCTGTAGTTCCTTAGACCTGCTGTGATACAGCCTGGAATGGAACCAGGGTCTGTAGTTCCTTAGACCTGCTGTGATACAGCCTGGAATGGAACCAGGGTCTGTAGTTCCTTAGACCTGCTGTGATACAGCCTGGAATGGAACCAGGGTCTGTAGTTCCTTAGACCTGCTGTGATACAGCCTGGAATGGAACCAGGGTCTGTAGTTCCTTAGACCTGCTGTGATACAGCCTGGAATGGAACCAGGGTCTGTAGTTGCTTAGACCTGCTGTGATACAGCCTGGAATGGAACCAGGGTCTGTAGTTCCTTAGACCGCTGTGCCACTCGGGGGCCCAAGCAGGAGTCTGTAGTGACTTACCCACTTTTGAAATATAAATTAAATATGTGTGATCCTGGTCAAACTCTGATAAATGTCACTTTCTTCACAGTTCTCTTCATCCATTAATTAATTAATTCATCCATTAATTAATTAATTAATTAATGCATTCATCCATTAATTAATGATTTCATCCATTAATTAATTCATCCAATAATTAATTAATTCATTAATGTATTCATCCATCCGTTAATTAATTAATTAATTAATTAATTATTCATTCATTAATTACTCCATTCATTCATTCACCTTCTTCACAGTTATCTCCCTTGTATGCAGGGTTACAGATGCATGTCCCCACGATGCAGGTCCCGTGGCCAGAGCAGGTGACGTCTATGCACTGGTTGGTCGGTACATCGCACTCCCCGCCCTTCCAGCCACTGTGACACATGCATCGCCCTTTGAGGTACTGGCCGTTCCCACTGCACAGCACCGGACAGGACGCTTTGAAGAGGGACAGATGGACACACAGACACATAGACAGTCAGATAGCACAACAGTTTGAATGCACTCCACCAACCAGAGCTTCAAAGAATAATATGTGTGCTGGAGCCTCTAGCAAAGACAATGATGAACAGTTTGGTTTCCTAACTAACGTTGTGTGAACACTAACAGGGGAGTGATGCCAGCTCCAAAACGATGTACGAACTACAATATCTGGGTGTTATATAAAATTAAAATGTATTTATTTAGCCCTTCTTACATCAGCTGATGTCACAAAGTGCTGTACAGAAACCCAGCCTAAAACCCCAAACAGCAAGCAATGCAGGTGTAGAAGCAATATATATATATACTAACTACAGTAACTAGGTGTTATGTACTAACTACAGTATATAGAGGCCATGTACTAACTACAGTAATTAGGTGTCACATACTAACTACAGTATATATATATATATATATTATGTACTAACTACAGTATATAGAGGCCATGTACTAACTACAGTATATATATGTTATGTACTAACTACAGTATATATATATTATGTACTAACTACAGTATATATATATTATGTACTAACTACAGTATATATATATTATGTACTAACTACAGTATATATATGTTATGTACTAACTACAGTATATATATTATGTACTAACTACAGTATATATATATTATGTACTAACTACAGTATATATATATATTATGTACTAACTACAGTATATATATATATTATGTACTAACTACAGTATATAGAGGTCATGTACTAACTACAGTATATAGAGGTCATGTACTAACTACAGTATATAGATATTATGTACTAACTACAGTATATATATGTTATGTACTAACTACAGTATATATATATTATGTACTAACTACAGTATATATATGTTATGTACTAACTACAGTATATATATATTATGTACTAACTACAGTATATATATGTTATGTACTAACTACAGTATATATATATATTATGTACTAACTACAGTATATATATATATTATGTACTAACTACAGTATATATATGTTATGTACTAACTACAGTATATATATATTATGTACTAACTACAGTATATATATGTTATGTACTAACTACAGTATATATATTATGTACTAACTACAGTATATATATATTATGTACTAACTACAGTATATATATGTTATGTACTAACTACAGTATATATATATTATGTACTAACTACAGTATATATATGTTATGTACTAACTACAGTATATATATATTATGTACTAACTACAGTATATATATGTTATGTACTAACTACAGTATATATATATTATGTACTAACTACAGTATATATATGTTATGTACTAACTACAGTATATATATATATTATGTACTAACTACAGTATATATATATATTATGTACTAACTACAGTATATATATGTTATGTACTAACTACAGTATATATATATTATGTACTAACTACAGTATATATATGTTATGTACTAACTACAGTATATATATATATTATGTACTAACTACAGTATATATATGTTATGTACTAACTACAGTATATATGTGTTATGTACTAACTACAGTATATATATATATTATGTACTAACTACAGTATATATGTGTTATGTACTAACTACAGTATATATATATATATTATGTACTAACTACAGTATATATATGTTATGTACTAACTACAGTATATATATATATATATTATGTACTAACTACAGTATATATATATATATATATTATGTACTAACTACAGTATATATATATATTATGTACTAACTACAGTATATATGTGTTATGTACTAACTACAGTATATATATATTATGTACTAACTACAGTATATATATGTTATGTACTAACTACAGTATATATATGTTATGTACTAACTACAGTATATATATGTTATGTACTAACTACAGTATATATATGTTATGTACTAACTACAGTATATATATATTATGTACTAACTACAGTATATATATATATATTATGTACTAACTACAGTATATATATATTATGTACTAACTACAGTATATA
>NC_092106.1:43330865-43336035 GCF_045679555.1 Salvelinus alpinus | reverse complement strand
TAATAGAGACATTAGATCTAGCTGGTCTGTCATAATGTAATAGAGACATTAGATCTAGCTGGTCTGTCATTATATAATAGAGACATTAGATCTAGCTGGTCTGTCATAATGTAATAGAGACATTAGATCTAGCTGGTCTGTCATAATATAATAGAGACATTAGATCTAGCTGGTCTGTCATAATGTAATAGAGACATTAGATCTAGCTGGTCTGTCATAATGTAATAGAGACATTAGATCTAGCTGGTCTGTCATAATATAATAGAGACATTAGATCTAGCTGGTCTGTCATAATGTAATAGAGACATTAGATCTAGCTGGTCTGTCATAATATAATAGAGACATTAGATCTAGCTGGTCTGTCATTATATAATAGAGACATTAGATCTAGCTGGTCTGTCATTATATAATAGAGACATTAGATCTAGCTGGTCTGTCATTATATAATAGAGACATTAGATCTAGCTGGTCTGTCATAATGTAATAGAGACATTAGATCTAGCTGGTCTGTCATAATATAATAGAGACATTAGATCTAGCTGGTCTGTCATAATATAATAGAGACATTAGATCTAGCTGGTCTGTCATTATATAATAGAGACATTAGATCTAGCTGGTCTGTCATAATGTAATAGAGACATTAGATCTAGCTGGTCTGTCATAATGTAATAGAGACATTAGATCTAGCTGGTCTGTCATTATATAATAGAGACATTAGATCTAGCTGGTCTGTCATAATGTAATAGAGACATTAGATCTAGCTGGTCTGTCATTATATAATAGAGACATTAGATCTAGCTGGTCTGTCATAATGTAATAGAGACATTAGATCTAGCTGGTCTGTCATAATGTAATAGAGACATTAGATCTAGCTGGTCTGTCATAATGTAATAGAGACATTAGATCTAGCTGGTCTGTCATAATGTAATAGAGACATTAGATCTAGCTGGTCTGTCATTATATAATAGAGACATTAGATCTAGCTGGTCTGTCATAATGTAATAGAGACAATAGATCTAGCTGGTCTGTCATAATGTAATAGAGACATTAGATCTAGCTGGTCTGTCATTATATAATAGAGACATTAGATCTAGCTGGTCTGTCATAATGTAATAGAGACATTAGATCTAGCTGGTCTGTCATAATGTAATAGAGACATTAGATCTAGCTGGTCTGTCATAATGTAATAGAGACATTAGATCTAGCTGGTCTGTCATAATGTAATAGAGACATTAGATCTAGCTGGTCTGTCATAATGTAATAGAGACATTAGATCTAGCTGGTCTGTCATTATATAATAGAGACATTAGATCTAGCTGGTCTGTCATAATGTAATAGAGACATTAGATCTAGCTGGTCTGTCATAATGTAATAGAGACATTAGATCTAGCTGGTCTGTCATAATGTAATAGAGACATTAGATCTAGCTGGTCTGTCATAATGTAATAGAGACATTAGATCTAGCTGGTCTGTCATAATGTAATAGAGACATTAGATCTAGCTGGTCTGTCATTATATAATAGAGACATTAGATCTAGCTGGTCTGTCATAATGTAATAGAGACATTAGATCTAGCTGGTCTGTCATTATATAATAGAGACATTAGATCTAGCTGGTCTGTCATAATGTAATAGAGACATTAGATCTAGCTGGTCTGTCATAATGTAATAGAGACATTAGATCTAGCTGGTCTGTCATTATATAATAGAGACATTAGATCTAGCTGGTCTGTCATAATGTAATAGAGACATTAGATCTAGCTGGTCTGTCATAATGTAATAGAGACATTAGATCTAGCTGGTCTGTCATAATGTAATAGAGACATTAGATCTAGCTGGTCTGTCATAATATAATAGAGACATTAGATCTAGCTGGTCTGTCATTATATAATAGAGACATTAGATCTAGCTGGTCTGTCATAATATAATAGAGACATTAGATCTAGCTGGTCTGTCATAATGTAATAGAGACATTAGATCTAGCTGGTCTGTCATAATGTGATAGAGACATTAGATCTAGCTGGTCTGTCATAATATAATAGAGACATTAGATCTAGCTGGTCTGTCATAATGTAATAGAGACATTAGATCTAGCTGGTCTGTCATAATGTAATAGAGACATTAGATCTAGCTGGTCTGTCATAATGTAATAGAGACATTAGATCTAGCTGGTCTGTCATAATGTAATAGAGACATTAGATCTAGCTGGTCTGTCATTATATAATAGAGACATTAGATCTAGCTGGTCTGTCATAATATAATAGAGACATTAGATCTAGCTGGTCTGTCATAATATAATAGAGACATTAGATCTAGCTGGTCTGTCATAATGTAATAGAGACATTAGATCTAGCTGGTCTGTCATTATATAATAGAGACATCAGATCTAGCTGGTCTGTCATAATGTAATAGAGACATTAGATCTAGCTGGTCTGTCATTATATAATAGAGACATTAGATCTAGCTGGTCTGTCATAATGTAATAGAGACATTAGATCTAGCTGGTCTGTCATTATATAATAGAGACATTAGATCTAGCTGGTCTGTCATAATGTAATAGAGACATTAGATCTAGCTGGTCTGTCATAATGTAATAGAGACATTAGATCTAGCTGGTCTGTCATTCCATTCCATTCCATTCCATTCCATTCCATTCCATTCCATTCCATTCCATTCGCATTCCATTCCATTCCATTCCATTCCATTCCATTCCATTCCATTCCATTCCATTCCATTCCATTCCATTCCATTCATCGATTCCATTCGATTCCATTCGATTCCATTCCATTCGATTCCATTCGATTCATTCCATTCCATTCCATTCCATTCGATTCCATTCGATTCCATTCCATTCCATTCGATTCCATTCGATCATTCCATTCGATGATTCCATTCGATTCCATTCCATTCCATTCCATTCCATTCAATTCCATTCCATTCCATTCGATTCGATTCGATTCCATTCGATTCCATTCGATTCCATTCGATTCCATTCGATGATTCCATTCGATTCATTCGATTCCATTCGATTCCATTCGATTCCATTCGATTCCATTCGATTCCATTCGATTCCATTCCATTCCATTCGATGATCCATTCCATTCCATTCATTCGATTCCATTCGATTCCATTCGATTCCATTCCATTCCATTCGATTCATTCGATTCCATTCGATATCCATTCGATGATCGATTCCATTCGATTCCATTCGATGCATTCCATTCGATTCCATTCGATTCATTCCATTCGATTCCATTCCATTCGATTCCATTCGATTCCATTCGATGATTCGATTCCATTCGATTCCATTCGATGATTCCATTCGATTCCATTCGATGATTCCATTCGATTCCATTCGATGATTCCATTCGATTCCATTCGATATGATTCCATTCGATTCCATTCGATTGATTCCATTCGATTCCATTCGATGATTCCATTCGATTCCATTCGATGATTCATTCATTCGATTCCATTCGATGATTCCATTCGATTCCATTCGATGATTCCATTCGATTCCATTCGATTCATTCGATTCCATTCGATTCCATTCGATGATTCCATTCGCATTCCATTCGATTCATTCCATTCAATGATTCGATTCGATTGATTCCATTCGATTCCATTCGATCATTCGATTCCATTCGATGTCGATTCCATTCGATCGATTCCATTCGATTCCATTCGATCATCGATTCCATTCGATTCCATTCGATGATTCCATTCGATTCCATTCGATCGATTCCATTCGATTCGATGATTCCATTCGATTCGATTCCATTCGATTCCATTCGATGATTCCATTCGATTCCATTCGATGATCCATTCGATTCCATTCGATTCGATTCGATTCGATTCGATTCCATTCGATTCCATTCGATGATCCATTCGATTCCATTCATGATTCCATTCGATTCGATTCCATTCGATTCCATTCGATTCCATTCGATTCCATTCGATTCCATTCGATTCCATTCCATTCGATTCCATTCGATGATTCCATTCGATTCCATTCGATTCCATTCGATTCGATTCCATTCGATTCCATTCGATGATTCGATTCCATTCGATTCCATTCGATTCCATTCGATTCCATTCGATTCCATTCGATGATTCATTCGATTCGATTCCATTCGATGATTCCATTCGATTCCATTCGATGATTCCATTCGATTCCATTCATGATTCCATTCGATTCCATTCGATGATTCCATTCGATTCCATTCGATGATTCCATTCCATTCCATTCGATTCCATTCCATTCGATTCCATTCGATTCGATTCCATTCGATTCCATTCGATGATTCCATTCCATTCCATTCGATGATTCCATTCGATTCCATTCGATTCCATTCGATTCCATTCGATTCCATTCGATTCCATTCCATTCGATTCCATTCGATGATTCCATTCCATTCGATTCCATTCGATTCGATTCCATTCCATTCGATTCCATTCGATTCATTCCATTCGATTCCATTCGATTCCATTCGATTCGATTAATTCCATTCGATGATCCATTCGATTGATTCCATTCGATGATTCGATTCGATTCCATTCGATGATTCCATTCGATTGCATTCGATTCGATTCCATTCGAGTCCATTCGATGATCGATTCCATTCGATTCCATTCGATGATGATTCCATTCGATTCCATTCGATGATTCGATTCCATTCGATTCCATTCGATTCCATTCGATGATTCCATTCGATTCCATTCCATTCGATTCCATTCGATTCCATTCGATGATTCCATTCGATTCCATTCGATGATCCATTCATTCGATTCCATTCGATGATCCATTCGATTCCATTCGATTGATCCATTCGATGATTCCATTCGATTCCATTCGATTCCATTCGATGATTCCATTCGATTCCATTCGATGATTCCATTCGATTCCATTCCATTGATTCCATTCGAGTCCATTCGATTCGATTCCATTCGATTCGATTCGATTCGATTCCATTCGATGATTCCATTCGATTCGATGATTCCATTCGATTCGATCGATTCCATTCGATTCCATTCGATTCCATTCGATTGATTCCATTCGATGATTCCATTCGATTCCATTCGATGATGATTCCATTCGATTCCATTCCATGATTCCATTCGATTCGATTCCATTGATTCCATTCGATTCCATTCGATGATGATTCCATTCG
>NC_092106.1:43318431-43330765 GCF_045679555.1 Salvelinus alpinus | reverse complement strand
TGGTCTGTCATAATGTAATAGAGACATTAGATCTAGCTGGTCTGTCATAATGTAATAGAGACATTAGATCTAGCTGGTCTGTCATTATATAATAGAGACATTAGATCTAGCTGGTCTGTCATAATGTAATAGAGACATTAGATCTAGCTGGTCTGTCATAATGTAATAGAGACATTAGATCTAGCTGGTCTGTCATAATGTAATAGAGACATTAGATCTAGCTGGTCTGTCATAATGTAATAGAGACATTAGATCTAGCTGGTCTGTCATTATGTAATAGAGACATTAGATCTAGCTGGTCTGTCATTATATAATAGAGACATTAGATCTAGCTGGTCTGTCATAATGTAATAGAGACATTAGATCTAGCTGGTCTGTCATAATGTAATAGAGACATTAGATCTAGCTGGTCTGTCATAATGTAATAGAGACATTAGATCTAGCTGGTCTGTCATTATATAATAGAGACATTAGATCTAGCTGGTCTGTCATAATGTAATAGAGACATTAGATCTAGCTGGTCTGTCATTATATAATAGAGACATTAGATCTAGCTGGTCTGTCATAATGTAATAGAGACATTAGATCTAGCTGGTCTGTCATAATGTAATAGAGACATTAGATCTAGCTGGTCTGTCATAATGTAATAGAGACATTAGATCTAGCTGGTCTGTCATAATGTAATAGAGACATTAGATCTAGCTGGTCTGTCATTATATAATAGAGACATTAGATCTAGCTGGTCTGTCATAATGTAATAGAGACATTAGATCTAGCTGGTCTGTCATAATGTAATAGAGACATTAGATCTAGCTGGTCTGTCATTATATAATAGAGACATTAGATCTAGCTGGTCTGTCATAATGTAATAGAGACATTAGATCTAGCTGGTCTGTCATAATGTAATAGAGACATTAGATCTAGCTGGTCTGTCATAATGTAATAGAGACATTAGATCTAGCTGGTCTGTCATAATGTAATAGAGACATTAGATCTAGCTGGTCTGTCATTATATAATAGAGACATTAGATCTAGCTGGTCTGTCATAATGTAATAGAGACATTAGATCTAGCTGGTCTGTCATTATATAATAGAGACATTAGATCTAGCTGGTCTGTCATAATGTAATAGAGACATTAGATCTAGCTGGTCTGTCATAATGTAATAGAGACATTAGATCTAGCTGGTCTGTCATAATGTAATAGAGACATTAGATCTAGCTGGTCTGTCATTATATAATAGAGACATTAGATCTAGCTGGTCTGTCATAATGTAATAGAGACATTAGATCTAGCTGGTCTGTCATAATGTAATAGAGACATTAGATCTAGCTGGTCTGTCATTATATAATAGAGACATTAGATCTAGCTGGTCTGTCATAATGTAATAGAGACATTAGATCTAGCTGGTCTGTCATAATGTAATAGAGACATTAGATCTAGCTGGTCTGTCATAATGTAATAGAGACATTAGATCTAGCTGGTCTGTCATTATATAATAGAGACATTAGATCTAGCTGGTCTGTCATAATGTAATAGAGACATTAGATCTAGCTGGTCTGTCATTATGTAATAGAGACATTAGATCTAGCTGGTCTGTCATAATGTAATAGAGACATTAGATCTAGCTGGTCTGTCATAATGTAATAGAGACATTAGATCTAGCTGGTCTGTCATAATGTAATAGAGACATTAGATCTAGCTGGTCTGTCATAATGTAATAGAGACATTAGATCTAGCTGGTCTGTCATTATATAATAGAGACATTAGATCTAGCTGGTCTGTCATAATGTAATAGAGACATTAGATCTAGCTGGTCTGTCATTATATAATAGAGACATTAGATCTAGCTGGTCTGTCATAATGTAATAGAGACATTAGATCTAGCTGGTCTGTCATAATGTAATAGAGACATTAGATCTAGCTGGTCTGTCATAATGTAATAGAGACATTAGATCTAGCTGGTCTGTCATAATGTAATAGAGACATTAGATCTAGCTGGTCTGTCATAATGTAATAGAGACATTAGATCTAGCTGGTCTGTCATAATGTAATAGAGACATTAGATCTAGCTGGTCTGTCATTATATAATAGAGACATTAGATCTAGCTGGTCTGTCATTATATAATAGAGACATTAGATCTAGCTGGTCTGTCATAATGTAATAGAGACATTAGATCTAGCTGGTCTGTCATTATATAATAGAGACATTAGATCTAGCTGGTCTGTCATAATGTAATAGAGACATTAGATCTAGCTGGTCTGTCATTATATAATAGAGACATTAGATCTAGCTGGTCTGTCATAATGTAATAGAGACATTAGATCTAGCTGGTCTGTCATAATGTAATAGAGACATTAGATCTAGCTGGTCTGTCATAATGTAATAGAGACATTAGATCTAGCTGGTCTGTCATAATGTAATAGAGACATTAGATCTAGCTGGTCTGTCATAATGTAATAGAGACATTAGATCTAGCTGGTCTGTCATTATATAATAGAGACATTAGATCTAGCTGGTCTGTCATTATATAATAGAGACATTAGATCTAGCTGGTCTGTCATAATGTAATAGAGACATTAGATCTAGCTGGTCTGTCATAATGTAATAGAGACATTAGATCTAGCTGGTCTGTCATTATATAATAGAGACATTAGATCTAGCTGGTCTGTCATAATGTAATAGAGACATTAGATCTAGCTGGTCTGTCATTATATAATAGAGACATTAGATCTAGCTGGTCTGTCATAATGTAATAGAGACATTAGATCTAGCTGGTCTGTCATAATGTAATAGAGACATTAGATCTAGCTGGTCTGTCATAATGTAATAGAGACATTAGATCTAGCTGGTCTGTCATAATGTAATAGAGACATTAGATCTAGCTGGTCTGTCATAATGTAATAGAGACATTAGATCTAGCTGGTCTGTCATAATGTAATAGAGACATTAGATCTAGCTGGTCTGTCATAATGTAATAGAGACATTAGATCTAGCTGGTCTGTCATTATATAATAGAGACATTAGATCTAGCTGGTCTGTCATAATGTAATAGAGACATTAGATCTAGCTGGTCTGTCATTATATAATAGAGACATTAGATCTAGCTGGTCTGTCATAATGTAATAGAGACATTAGATCTAGCTGGTCTGTCATTATATAATAGAGACATTAGATCTAGCTGGTCTGTCATAATGTAATAGAGACATTAGATCTAGCTGGTCTGTCATAATGTAATAGAGACATTAGATCTAGCTGGTCTGTCATAATGTAATAGAGACATTAGATCTAGCTGGTCTGTCATTATATAATAGAGACATTAGATCTAGCTGGTCTGTCATAATGTAATAGAGACATTAGATCTAGCTGGTCTGTCATAATGTAATAGAGACATTAGATCTAGCTGGTCTGTCATAATGTAATAGAGACATTAGATCTAGCTGGTCTGTCATAATGTAATAGAGACATTAGATCTAGCTGGTCTGTCATAATGTAATAGAGACATTAGATCTAGCTGGTCTGTCATTATATAATAGAGACATTAGATCTAGCTGGTCTGTCATAATGTAATAGAGACATTAGATCTAGCTGGTCTGTCATAATGTAATAGAGACATTAGATCTAGCTGGTCTGTCATAATGTAATAGAGACATTAGATCTAGCTGGTCTGTCATTATATAATAGAGACATTAGATCTAGCTGGTCTGTCATAATGTAATAGAGACATTAGATCTAGCTGGTCTGTCATTATATAATAGAGACATTAGATCTAGCTGGTCTGTCATAATGTAATAGAGACATTAGATCTAGCTGGTCTGTCATTATATAATAGAGACATTAGATCTAGCTGGTCTGTCATTATATAATAGAGACATTAGATCTAGCTGGTCTGTCATTATATAATAGAGACATTAGATCTAGCTGGTCTGTCATAATGTAATAGAGACATTAGATCTAGCTGGTCTGTCATTATATAATAGAGACATTAGATCTAGCTGGTCTGTCATAATGTAATAGAGACATTAGATCTAGCTGGTCTGTCATTATATAATAGAGACATTAGATCTAGCTGGTCTGTCATAATGTAATAGAGACATTAGATCTAGCTGGTCTGTCATAATGTAATAGAGACATTAGATCTAGCTGGTCTGTCATTATATAATAGAGACATTAGATCTAGCTGGTCTGTCATTATATAATAGAGACATTAGATCTAGCTGGTCTGTCATAATGTAATAGAGACATTAGATCTAGCTGGTCTGTCATAATGTAATAGAGACATTAGATCTAGCTGGTCTGTCATAATGTAATAGAGACATTAGATCTAGCTGGTCTGTCATAATGTAATAGAGACATTAGATCTAGCTGGTCTGTCATTATATAATAGAGACATTAGATCTAGCTGGTCTGTCATAATGTAATAGAGACATTAGATCTAGCTGGTCTGTCATAATGTAATAGAGACATTAGATCTAGCTGGTCTGTCATTATATAATAGAGACATTAGATCTAGCTGGTCTGTCATAATGTAATAGAGACATTAGATCTAGCTGGTCTGTCATTATATAATAGAGACATTAGATCTAGCTGGTCTGTCATAATGTAATAGAGACATTAGATCTAGCTGGTCTGTCATAATGTAATAGAGACATTAGATCTAGCTGGTCTGTCATAATGTAATAGAGACATTAGATCTAGCTGGTCTGTCATTATATAATAGAGACATTAGATCTAGCTGGTCTGTCATTATATAATAGAGACATTAGATCTAGCTGGTCTGTCATAATGTAATAGAGACATTAGATCTAGCTGGTCTGTCATAATGTAATAGAGACATTAGATCTAGCTGGTCTGTCATTATATAATAGAGACATTAGATCCAGCTGGTCTGTCATAATGTAATAGAGACATTAGATCTAGCTGGTCTGTCATAATGTAATAGAGACATTAGATCTAGCTGGTCTGTCATAATGTAATAGAGACATTAGATCTAGCTGGTCTGTCATAATGTAATAGAGACATTAGATCTAGCTGGTCTGTCATAATGTAATAGAGACATTAGATCTAGCTGGTCTGTCATAATGTAATAGAGCCATTAGATCTAGCTGGTCTGTCATTATATAATAGAGACATTAGATCTAGCTGGTCTGTCATAATGTAATAGAGACATTAGATCTAGCTGGTCTGTCATAATGTAATAGAGACATTAGATCTAGCTGGTCTGTCATAATGTAATAGAGACATTAGATCTAGCTGGTCTGTCATTATATAATAGAGACATTAGATCTAGCTGGTCTGTCATAATGTAATAGAGACATTAGATCTAGCTGGTCTGTCATAATGTAATAGAGACATTAGATCTAGCTGGTCTGTCATTATATAATAGAGACATTAGATCTAGCTGGTCTGTCATAATGTAATAGAGACATTAGATCTAGCTGGTCTGTCATAATGTAATAGAGACATTAGATCTAGCTGGTCTGTCATAATGTAATAGAGACATTAGATCTAGCTGGTCTGTCATTATATAATAGAGACATTAGATCTAGCTGGTCTGTCATAATGTAATAGAGACATTAGATCTAGCTGGTCTGTCATAATGTAATAGAGACATTCGATCTAGCTGGTCTGTCATAATGTAATAGAGACATTAGATCTAGCTGGTCTTTCATTATATAATAGAGACATTAGATCTAGCTGGTCTGTCATTATATAATAGAGACATTAGATCTAGCTGGTCTGTCATAATGTAATAGAGACATTAGATCTAGCTGGTCTGTCATTATATAATAGAGACATTAGATCTAGCTGGTCTGTCATTATATAATAGAGACATTAGATCTAGCTGGTCTGTCATAATGTAATAGAGACATTAGATCTAGCTGGTCTGTCATAATGTAATAGAGACATTAGATCTAGCTGGTCTGTCATAATGTGATAGAGACATTAGATCTAGCTGGTCTGTCATTATATAATAGAGACATTAGATCTAGCTGGTCTGTCATAATGTAATAGAGACATTAGATCTAGCTGGTCTGTCATAATATAATAGAGACATTAGATCTAGCTGGTCTGTCATTATATAATAGAGACATTAGATCTAGCTGGTCTGTCATAATGTAATAGAGACATTAGATCTAGCTGGTCTGTCATAATGTAATAGAGACATTAGATCTAGCTGGTCTGTCATAATGTAATAGAAACATTAGATCTAGCTGGTCTGTCATAATGTAATAGAGACATTAGATCTAGCTGGTCTGTCATAATGTAATAGAGACATTAGATCTAGCTGGTCTGTCATAATGTAATAGAGACATTAGATCTAGCTGGTCTGTCATTATATAATAGAGACATTAGATCTAGCTGGTCTGTCATATTATAATAGAGACATTAGATCTAGCTGGTCTGTCATAATGTAATAGAGACATTAGATCTAGCTGGTCTGTCATTATATAATAGAGACATTAGATCTAGCTGGTCTGTCATTATATAATAGAGACATTAGATCTAGCTGGTCTGTCATAATGTAATAGAGACATTAGATCTAGCTGGTCTGTCATAATGTAATAGAGACATTAGATCTAGCTGGTCTGTCATTATATAATAGAGACATTAGATCTAGCTGGTCTGTCATAATGTAATAGAGACATTAGATCTAGCTGGTCTGTCATAATGTAATAGAGACATTAGATCTAGCTGGTCTGTCATTATATAATAGAGACATTAGATCTAGCTGGTCTGTCATAATGTAATAGAGACATTAGATCTAGCTGGTCTGTCATTATATAATATAGACATTAGATCTAGCTGGTCTGTCATAATGTAATAGAGACATTAGATCTAGCTGGTCTGTCATAATGTAATAGAGACATTAGATCTAGCTGGTCTGTCATAATGTAATAGAGACATTAGATCTAGCTGGTCTGTCATTATATAATAGAGACATTAGATCTAGCTGGTCTGTCATTATATAATAGAGACATTAGATCTAGCTGGTCTGTCATTATATAATAGAGACATTAGATCTAGCTGGTCTGTCATAATATAATAGAGACATTAGATCTAGCTGGTCTGTCATAATGTAATAGAGACATTAGATCTAGCTGGTCTGTCATAATGTAATAGAGACATTAGATCTAGCTGGTCTGTCATAATGTAATAGAGACATTAGATCTAGCTGGTCTGTCATAATGTAATAGAGACATTAGATCTAGCTGGTCTGTCATAATGTAATAGAGACATTAGATCTAGCTGGACTGTCATAATGTAATAGAGACATTAGATCTAGCTGGTCTGTCATAATATAATAGAGACATTAGATCTAGCTGGTCTGTCATTATATAATAGAGACATTAGATCTAGCTGGTCTGTCATAATGTAATAGAGACATTAGATCTAGCTGGTCTGTCATTATATAATAGAGACATTAGATCTAGCTGGTCTGTCATTATATAATAGAGACATTAGATCTAGCTGGTCTGTCATAATGTAATAGAGACATTAGATCTAGCTGGTCTGTCATAATGTAATAGAGACATTAGATCTAGCTGGTCTGTCATTATATAATAGAGACATTAGATCTAGCTGGTCTGTCATAATGTAATAGAGACATTAGATCTAGCTGGTCTGTCATAATGTAATAGAGACATTAGATCTAGCTGGTCTGTCATTATATAATAGAGACATTAGATCTAGCTGGTCTGTCATAATGTAATAGAGACATTAGATCTAGCTGGTCTGTCATTATATAATAGAGACATTAGATCTAGCTGGTCTGTCATAATGTAATAGAGACATTAGATCTAGCTGGTCTGTCATAATGTAATAGAAACATTAGATCTAGCTGGTCTGTCATAATGTAATAGAGACATTAGATCTAGCTGGTCTGTCATAATGTAATAGAGACATTAGATCTAGCTGGTCTGTCATAATGTAATAGAGACATTAGATCTAGCTGGTCTGTCATTATATAATAGAGACATTAGATCTAGCTGGTCTGTCATTATTATAATAGAGACATTAGATCTAGCTGGTCTGTCATAATGTAATAGAGACATTAGATCTAGCTGGTCTGTCATTATATAATAGAGACATTAGATCTAGCTGGTCTGTCATTATATAATAGAGACATTAGATCTAGCTGGTCTGTCATAATGTAATAGAGACATTAGATCTAGCTGGTCTGTCATAATGTAATAGAGACATTAGATCTAGCTGGTCTGTCATTATATAATAGAGACATTAGATCTAGCTGGTCTGTCATAATGTAATAGAGACATTAGATCTAGCTGGTCTGTCATAATGTAATAGAGACATTAGATCTAGCTGGTCTGTCATTATATAATAGAGACATTAGATCTAGCTGGTCTGTCATAATGTAATAGAGACATTAGATCTAGCTGGTCTGTCATTATATAATAGAGACATTAGATCTAGCTGGTCTGTCATAATGTAATAGAGACATTAGATCTAGCTGGTCTGTCATAATATAATAGAGACATTAGATCTAGCTGGTCTGTCATAATGTAATAGAGACATTAGATCTAGCTGGTCTGTCAATATATAATAGAGACATTAGATCTAGCTGGTCTGTCATAATGTAATAGAGACATTAGATCTAGCTGGTCTGTCATTATATAATAGAGACATTAGATCTAGCTGGTCTGTCATAATGTAATAGAGACATTAGATCTAGCTGGTCTGTCATTATATAATAGAGACATTAGATCCAGCTGGTCTGTCATAATGTAATAGAGACATTAGATCTAGCTGGTCTGTCATAATGTAATAGAGACATTAGATCTAGCTGGTCTGTCATTATATAATAGAGACATTCGATCTAGCTGGTCTGTCATAATGTAATAGAGACATTAGATCTAGCTGGTCTGTCATAATGTAATAGAGACATTAGATCTAGCTGGTCTGTCATAATGTAATAGAGACATTAGATCTAGCTGGTCTGTCATAATATAATAGAGACATTAGATCTAGCTGTTCTGTCATTATATAATAGAGACATTAGATCTAGCTGGTCTGTCATAATGTAATAGAGACATTAGATCTAGCTGGTCTGTCATAATGTAATAGAGACATTAGATCTAGCTGGTCTGTCATAATGTAATAGAGACATTAGATCTAGCTGGTCTGTCATTATATAATAGAGACATTAGATCTAGCTGGTCTGTCATAATGTAATAGAGACATTAGATCTAGCTGGTCTGTCATAATGTAATAGAGACATTAGATCTAGCTGGTCTGTCATTATATAATAGAGACATTAGATCTAGCTGGTCTGTCATAATGTAATAGAGACATTAGATCTAGCTGGTCTGTCATAATGTAATAGAGACATTAGATCTAGCTGGTCTGTCATTATATAATAGAGACATTAGATCTAGCTGGTCTGTCATTATATAATAGAGACATTAGATCTAGCTGGTCTGTCATAATGTAATAGAGACATTAGATCTAGCTGGTCTGTCATAATGTAATAGAGACATTCGATCTAGCTGGTCTGTCATAATGTAATAGAGACATTAGATCTAGCTGGTCTGTCATTATATAATAGAGACATTAGATCTAGCTGGTCTGTCATTATATAATAGAGACATTAGATCTAGCTGGTCTGTCATAATATAATAGAGACATTAGATCTAGCTGGTCTGTCATAATGTAATAGAGACATTAGAACTAGCTGGTCTGTCATTATATAATAGAGACATTAGATCTAGCTGGTCTGTCATAATGTAATAGAGACATTAGATCTAGCTGGTCTGTCATAATGTAATAGAGACATTAGATCTAGCTGGTCTGTCATAATGTAATAGAGACATTAGATCTAGCTGGTCTGTCATTATATAATAGAGACATTAGATCTAGCTGGTCTGTCATAATGTAATAGAGACATTAGATCTAGCTGGTCTGTCATTATATAATAGAGACATTAGATCTAGCTGGTCTGTCATTATATAATAGAGACATTAGATCTAGCTGGTCTGTCATAATGTAATAGAGACATTAGATCTAGCTGGTCTGTCATAATGTAATAGAGACATTAGATCTAGCTGGTCTGTCATAATGTAATAGAAACATTAGATCTAGCTGGTCTGTCATAATGTAATAGAGACATTAGATCTAGCTGGTCTGTCATAATGTAATAGAGACATTAGATCTAGCTGGTCTGTCATAATGTAATAGAGACATTAGATCTAGCTGGTCTGTCATAATGTAATAGAGACATTAGATCTAGATGGTCTGTCATTATATAATAGAGACATTAGATCTAGCTGGTCTGTCATAATGTAATAGAGACATTAGATCTAGCTGGTCTGTCATTATATAATAGAGACATTAGATCTAGCTGGTCTGTCATAATATAATAGAGACATTAGATCTAGCTGGTCTGTCATAATGTAATAGAGACATTAGATCTAGCTGGTCTGTCATAATGTAATAGAGACATTAGATCTAGCTGGTCTGTCATAATGTAATAGAGAAATTAGATCTAGCTGGTCTGTCATAATGTAATAGAGACATTAGATCTAGCTGGTCTGTCATAATGTAATAGAGACATTAGATCTAGCTGGTCTGTCATAATGTAATAGAGACATTAGATCTAGCTGGTCTGTCATTATATAATAGAGACATTAGATCTAGCTGGTCTGTCATTATATAATAGAGACATTAGATCTAGCTGGTCTGTCATAATATAATAGAGACATTAGATCTAGCTGGTCTGTCATAATGTAATAGAGACATTAGATCTAGCTGGTCTGTCATAATGTAATAGAGACATTAGATCTAGCTGGTCTGTCATAATGTAATAGAGACATTAGATCTAGCTGGTCTGTCATAATGTAATAGAGACATTAGATCTAGCTGGTCTGTCATAATGTAATAGAGACATTAGATCTAGCTGGTCTGTCATAATGTAATAGAGACATTAGATCTAGCTGGTCTGTCATAATGTAATAGAGACATTAGATCTAGCTGGTCTGTCATTATATAATAGAGACATTAGATCTAGCTGGTCTGTCATTATATAATAGAGACATTAGATCTAGCTGGTCTGTCATAATGTAATAGAGACATTAGATCTAGCTGGTCTGTCATAATGTAATAGAGACATTAGATCTAGCTGGTCTGTCATAATGTAATAGAGACATTAGATCTAGCTGGTCTGTCATTATATAATAGAGACATTAGATCTAGCTGGTCTGTCATTATATAATAGAGACATTAGATCTAGCTGGTCTGTCATAATGTAATAGAGACATTAGATCTAGCTGGTCTGTCATAATGTAATAGAGACATTAGATCTAGCTGGTCTGTCATAATGTAATAGAGACATTAGATCTAGCTGGTCTGTCATTATATAATAGAGACATTAGATCTAGCTGGTCTGTCATAATGTAATAGAGACATTAGATCTAGCTGGTCTGTCATAATGTAATAGAGACATTAGATCTAGCTGGTCTGTCATTATATAATAGAGACATTAGATCTACCTGGTCTGTCATTATATAATAGAGACATTAGATCTAGCTGGTCTGTCATAATGTAATAGAGACATTAGATCTAGCTGGTCTGTCATTATATAATAGAGACATTAGATCTAGCTGGTCTGTCATAATGTAATAGAGACATTAGATCTAGCTGGTCTGTCATTATATAATAGAGACATTAGATCTAGCTGGTCTGTCATAATGTAATAGAGACATTAGATCTAGCTGGTCTGTCATAATGTAATATAGACATTAGATCTAGCTGGTCTGTCATTATATAATAGAGACATTAGATCTAGCTGGTCTGTCATAATGTAATAGAGACATTAGATCTAGCTGGTCTGTCATAATGTAATAGAGACATTAGATCTAGCTGGTCTGTCATAATGTAATAGAGACATTAGATCTAGCTGGTCTGTCATAATGTAATAGAGACATTAGATCTAGCTGGTCTGTCATAATGTAATAGAGACATTAGATCTAGCTGGTCTGTCATAATGTAATAGAGACATTAGATCTAGCTGGTCTGTCATAATGTAATAGAGACATTAGATCTAGCTGGTCTGTCATAATATAATAGAGACATTAGATCTAGCTGGTCTGTCATAATATAATAGAGACATTAGATCTAGCTGGTCTGTCATAATGTAATAGAGACATTAGATCTAGCTGGTCTGTCATAATGTAATAGAGACATTAGATCTAGCTGGTCTGTCATAATGTAATAGAGACATTAGATCTAGCTGGTCTGTCATAATGTAATAGAGACATAAGATCTAGCTGGTCTGTCATAATGTAATAGAGACATTAGATCTAGCTGGTCTGTCATA
>NC_092106.1:43300639-43318331 GCF_045679555.1 Salvelinus alpinus | reverse complement strand
AGATCTAATGTCTCTATTACATTATGACAGACCAGCTAGATCTAATGTCTCTATTACATTATGACAGACCAGCTAGATCTAATGTCTCTATTACATTATGACAGACCAGCTAGATCTAATGTCTCTATTACATTATGACAGACCAGCTAGATCTAATGTCTCTATTACATTATGACAGACCAGCTAGATCTAATGTCTCTATTACATTATGACAGACCAGCTAGATCTAATGTCTCTATTACATTATGACAGACCAGCTAGATCTAATGTCTCTATTATATTATGACAGACCAGCTAGATCTAATGTCTCTATTACATTATGACAGACCAGCTAGATCTAATGTCTCTATTACATTATGACAGACCAGCTAGATCTAATGTCTCTATTACATTATGACAGACCAGCTAGATCTAATGTCTCTATTACATTATGACAGACCAGCTAGATCTAATGTCTCTATTACATTATGACAGACCAGCTAGATCTAATGTCTCTATTACATTATGACAGACCAGCTAGATCTAATGTCTCTATTACATTATGACAGACCAGCTAGATCTAATGTCTCTATTACATTATGACAGACCAGCTAGATCTAATGTCTCTATTACATTATGACAGACCAGCTAGATCTAATGTCTCTATTACATTATGACAGACCAGCTAGATCTAATGTCTCTATTACATTATGACAGACCAGCTAGATCTAATGTCTCTATTACATTATGACAGACCAGCTAGATCTAATGTCTCTATTACATTATGACAGACCAGCTAGATCTAATGTCTCTATTACATTATGACAGACCAGCTAGATCTAATGTCTCTATTACATTATGACAGACCAGCTAGATCTAATGTCTCTATTACATTATGACAGACCAGCTAGATCTAATGTCTCTATTATATAATGACAGACCAGCTAGATCTAATGTCTCTATTACATTATGACAGACCAGCTAGATCTAATGTCCCTATTATATAATGACAGACCAGCTAGATCTAATGTCTCTATTACATTATGACAGACCAGCTAGATCTAATGTCTCTATTATATAATGACAGACCAGCTAGATCTAATGTCTCTATTACATTATGACAGACCAGCTAGATCTAATGTCTCTATTATATAATGACAGACCAGCTAGATCTAATGTCTCTATTACATTATGACAGACCAGCTAGATCTAATGTCTCTATTACATTATGACAGACCAGCTAGATCTAATGTCTCTATTACATTATGACAGACCAGCTAGATCTAATGTCTCTATTATATAATGACAGACCAGCTAGATCTAATGTCTCTATTACATTATGACAGACCATCTAGATCTAATGTCTCTATTACATTATGACAGACCAGCTAGATCTAATGTCTCTATTACATTATGACAGACCAGCTAGATCTAATGTCTCTATTACATTATGACAGACCAGCTAGATCTAATGTCTCTATTACATTATGACAGACCAGCTAGATCTAATGTCTCTATTACATTATGACAGACCAGCTAGATCTAATGTCTCTATTATATAATGACAGACCAGCTAGATCTAATGTCTCTATTACATTATGACAGACCAGCTAGATCTAATGTCTCTATTACATTATGACAGACCAGCTAGATCTAATGTCTCTATTACATTATGACAGACCAGCTAGATCTAATGTCTCTATTATATAATGACAGACCAGCTAGATCTAATGTCTCTATTACATTATGACAGACCAGCTAGATCTAATGTCTCTATTACATTATGACAGACCAGCTAGATCTAATGTCTCTATTACATTATGACAGACCAGCTAGATCTAATGTCTCTATTATATAATGACAGACCAGCTAGATCTAATGTCTCTATTACATTATGACAGACCAGCTAGATCTAATGTCTCTATTACATTATGACAGACCAGCTAGATCTAATGTCTCTATTACATTATGACAGACCAGCTAGATCTAATGTCTCTATTACATTATGACAGACCAGCTAGATCTAATGTCTCTATTACATTATGACAGACCAGCTAGATCTAATGTCTCTATTACATTATGACAGACCAGCTAGATCTAATGTCTCTATTGCATTATGACAGACCAGCTAGATCTAATGTCTCTATTATATAATGACAGACCAGCTAGATCTAATGTCTCTATTACATTATGACAGACCAGCTAGATCTAATGTCTCTATTACATTATGACAGACCAGCTAGATCTAATGTCTCTATTATATAATGACAGACCAGCTAGATCTAATGTCTCTATTATATAATGACAGACCAGCTAGATCTAATGTCTCTATTACATTATGACAGACCAGCTAGATCTAATGTCTCTATTACATTATGACAGACCAGCTAGATCTAATGTCTCTATTACATTATGACAGACCAGCTAGATCTAATGTCTCTATTACATTATGACAGACCAGCTAGATCTAATGTCTCTATTACATTATGACAGACCAGCTAGATCTAATGTCTCTATTACATTATGACAGACCAGCTAGATCTAATGTCTCTATTATATTATGACAGACCAGCTAGATCTAATGTCTCTATTACATTATGACAGACCAGCTAGATCTAATGTCTCTATTACATTATGACAGACCAGCTAGATCTAATGTCTCTATTATATAATGACAGACCAGCTAGATCTAATGTCTCTATTACATTATGACAGACCAGCTAGATCTAATGTCTCTATTATATAATGACAGACCAGCTAGATCTAATGTCTCTATTACATTATGACAGACCAGCTAGATCTAATGTCTCTATTACATTATGACAGACCAGCTAGATCTAATGTCTCTATTATATAATGACAGACCAGCTAGATCTAATGTCTCTATTACATTATGACAGACCAGCTAGATCTAATGTCTCTATTACATTATGACAGACCAGCTAGATCTAATGTCTCTATTACATTATGACAGACCAGCTAGATCTAATGTCTCTATTATATAATGACAGACCAGCTAGATCTAATGTCTCTATTACATTATGACAGACCAGCTAGATCTAATGTCTCTATTACATTATGACAGACCAGCTAGATCTAATGTCTCTATTACATTATGACAGACCAGCTAGATCTAATGTCTCTATTACATTATGACAGACCAGCTAGATCTAATGTCTCTATTACATTATGACAGACCAGCTAGATCTAATGTCTCTATTACATTATGACAGACCAGCTAGATCTAATGTCTCTATTATATAATGACAGACCAGCTAGATCTAATGTCTCTATTACATTATGACAGACCAGCTAGATCTAATGTCTCTATTACATTATGACAGACCAGCTAGATCTAATGTCTCTATTACATTATGACAGACCAGCTAGATCTAATGTCTCTATTACATTATGACAGACCAGCTAGATCTAATGTCTCTATTACATTATGACAGACCAGCTAGATCTAATGTCTCTATTACATTATGACAGACCAGCTAGATCTAATGTCTCTATTACATTATGACAGACCAGCTAGATCTAATGTCTCTATTATATAATGACAGACCAGCTAGATCTAATGTCTCTATTACATTATGACAGACCAGCTAGATCTAATGTCTCTATTACATTATGACAGACCAGCTAGATCTAATGTCTCTATTACATTATGACAGACCAGCTAGATCTAATGTCTCTATTACATTATGACAGACCAGCTAGATCTAATGTCTCTATTACATTATGACAGACCAGCTAGATCTAATGTCTCTATTACATTATGACAGACCAGCTAGATCTAATGTCTCTATTACATTATGACAGACCAGCTAGATCTAATGTCTCTATTACATTATGACAGACCAGCTAGATCTAATGTCTCTATTACATTATGACAGACCAGCTAGATCTAATGTCTCTATTACATTATGACAGACCAGCTAGATCTAATGTCTCTATTACATTATGACAGACCAGCTAGATCTAATGTCTCTATTACATTATGACAGACCAGCTAGATCTAATGTCTCTATTACATTATGACAGACCAGCTAGATCTAATGTCTCTATTACATTATGACAGACCAGCTAGATCTAATGTCTCTATTACATTATGACAGACCAGCTAGATCTAATGTCTCTATTACATTATGACAGACCAGCTAGATCTAATGTCTCTATTACATTATGACAGACCAGCTAGATCTAATGTCTCTATTACATTATGACAGACCAGCTAGATCTAATGTCTCTATTACATTATGACAGACCAGCTAGATCTAATGTCTCTATTACATTATGACAGACCAGCTAGATCTAATGTCTCTATTACATTATGACAGACCAGCTAGATCTAATGTCTCTATTACATTATGACAGACCAGCTAGATCTAATGTCTCTATTACATTATGACAGACCAGCTAGATCTAATGTCTCTATTATATAATGACAGACCAGCTAGATCTAATGTCTCTATTACATTATGACAGACCAGCTAGATCTAATGTCTCTATTACATTATGACAGACCAGCTAGATCTAATGTCTCTATTACATTATGACAGACCAGCTAGATCTAATGTCTCTATTACATTATGACAGACCAGCTAGATCTAATGTCTCTATTACATTATGACAGACCAGCTAGATCTAATGTCTCTATTACATTATGACAGACCAGCTAGATCTAATGTCTCTATTACATTATGACAGACCAGCTAGATCTAATGTCTCTATTACATTATGACAGACCAGCTAGATCTAATGTCTCTATTACATTATGACAGACCAGCTAGATCTAATGTCTCTATTACATTATGACAGACCAGCTAGATCTAATGTCTCTATTACATTATGACAGACCAGCTAGATCTAATGTCTCTATTACATTATGACAGACCAGCTAGATCTAATGTCTCTATTACATTATGACAGACCAGCTAGATCTAATGTCTCTATTACATTATGACAGACCAGCTAGATCTAATGTCTCTATTACATTATGACAGACCAGCTAGATCTAATGTCTCTATTATATAATGACAGACCAGCTAGATCTAATGTCTCTATTATATTATGACAGACCAGCTAGATCTAATGTCTCTATTACATTATGACAGACCAGCTAGATCTAATGTCTCTATTACATTATGACAGACCAGCTAGATCTAATGTCTCTATTACATTATGACAGACCAGCTAGATCTAATGTCTCTATTACATTATGACAGACCAGCTAGATCTAATGTCTCTATTACATTATGACAGACCAGCTAGATCTAATGTCTCTATTACATTATGACAGACCAGCTAGATCTAATGTCTCTATTACATTATGACAGACCAGCTAGATCTAATGTCTCTATTACATTATGACAGACCAGCTAGATCTAATGTCTCTATTACATTATGACAGACCAGCTAGATCTAATGTCTCTATTATATTATGACAGACCAGCTAGATCTAATGTCTCTATTACATTATGACAGACCAGCTAGATCTAATGTCTCTATTACATTATGACAGACCAGCTAGATCTAATGTCTCTATTACATTATGACAGACCAGCTAGATCTAATGTCTCTATTACATAATGACAGACCAGCTAGATCTAATGTCTCTATTACATTATGACAGACCAGCTAGATCTAATGTCTCTATTACATTATGACAGACCAGCTAGATCTAATGTCTCTATTACATTATGACAGACCAGCTAGATCTAATGTCTCTATTACATTATGACAGACCAGCTAGATCTAATGTCTCTATTATATTATGACAGACCAGCTAGATCTAATGTCTCTATTATATAATGACAGACCAGCTAGATCTAATGTCTCTATTACATTATGACAGACCAGCTAGATCTAATGTCTCTATTACATTATGACAGACCAGCTAGATCTAATGTCTCTATTACATAATGACAGACCAGCTAGATCTAATGTCTCTATTACATTATGACAGACCAGCTAGATCTAATGTCTCTATTACATTATGACAGACCAGCTAGATCTAATGTCTCTATTACATTATGACAGACCAGCTAGATCTAATGTCTCTATTATATAATGACAGACCAGCTAGATCTAATGTCTCTATTACATTATGACAGACCAGCTAGATCTAATGTCTCTATTACATTATGACAGACCAGCTAGATCTAATGTCTCTATTATATTATGACAGACCAGCTAGATCTAATGTCTCTATTACATTATGACAGACCAGCTAGATCTAATGTCTCTATTACATTATGACAGACCAGCTAGATCTAATGTCTCTATTACATTATGACAGACCAGCTAGATCTAATGTCTCTATTACATTATGACAGACCAGCTAGATCTAATGTCTCTATTACATTATGACAGACCAGCTAGATCTAATGTCTCTATTACATTATGACAGACCAGCTAGATCTAATGTCTCTATTACATTATGACAGACCAGCTAGATCTAATGTCTCTATTACATTATGACAGACCAGCTAGATCTAATGTCTCTATTACATTATGACAGACCAGCTAGATCTAATGTCTCTATTACATTATGACAGACCAGCTAGATCTAATGTCTCTATTACATTATGACAGACCAGCTAGATCTAATGTCTCTATTACATTATGACAGACCAGCTAGATCTAATGTCTCTATTACATTATGACAGACCAGCTAGATCTAATGTCTCTATTATATAATGACAGACCAGCTAGATCTAATGTCTCTATTACATAATGACAGACCAGCTAGATCTAATGTCTCTATTACATTATGACAGACCAGCTAGATCTAATGTCTCTATTACATTATGACAGACCAGCTAGATCTAATGTCTCTATTACATTATGACAGACCAGCTAGATCTAATGTCTCTATTACATTATGACAGACCAGCTAGATCTAATGTCTCTATTACATTATGACAGACCAGCTAGATCTAATGTCTCTATTACATTATGACAGACCAGCTAGATCTAATGTCTCTATTACATTATGACAGACCAGCTAGATCTAATGTCTCTATTACATTATGACAGACCAGCTAGATCTAATGTCTCTATTACATTATGACAGACCAGCTAGATCTAATGTCTCTATTACATTATGACAGACCAGCTAGATCTAATGTCTCTATTACATTATGACAGACCAGCTAGATCTAATGTCTCTATTACATAATGACAGACCAGCTAGATCTAATGTCTCTATTACATTATGACAGACCAGCTAGATCTAATGTCTCTATTACATTATGACAGACCAGCTAGATCTAATGTCTCTATTACATTATGACAGACCAGCTAGATCTAATGTCTCTATTACATTATGACAGACCAGCTAGATCTAATGTCTCTATTATATTATGACAGACCAGCTAGATCTAATGTCTCTATTATATAATGACAGACCAGCTAGATCTAATGTCTCTATTACATTATGACAGACCAGCTAGATCTAATGTCTCTATTACATTATGACAGACCAGCTAGATCTAATGTCTCTATTACATTATGACAGACCAGCTAGATCTAATGTCTCTATTACATTATGACAGACCAGCTAGATCTAATGTCTCTATTACATTATGACAGACCAGCTAGATCTAATGTCTCTATTATATAATGACAGACCAGCTAGATCTAATGTCTCTATTACATTATGACAGACCAGCTAGATCTAATGTCTCTATTATATAATGACAGACCAGCTAGATCTAATGTCTCTATTACATTATGACAGACCAGCTAGATCTAATGTCTCTATTACATTATGACAGACCAGCTAGATCTAATGTCTCTATTACATTATGACAGACCAGCTAGATCTAATGTCTCTATTACATTATGACAGACCAGCTAGATCTAATGTCTCTATTACATTATGACAGACCAGCTAGATCTAATGTCTCTATTACATTATGACAGACCAGCTAGATCTAATGTCTCTATTACATAATGACAGACCAGCTAGATCTAATGTCTCTATTACATTATGACAGACCAGCTAGATCTAATGTCTCTATTACATTATGACAGACCAGCTAGATCTAATGTCTCTATTATATAATGACAGACCAGCTAGATCTAATGTCTCTATTACATTATGACAGACCAGCTAGATCTAATGTCTCTATTACATTATGACAGACCAGCTAGATCTAATGTCTCTATTACATTATGACAGACCAGCTAGATCTAATGTCTCTATTACATTATGACAGACCAGCTAGATCTAATGTCTCTATTATATAATGACAGACCAGCTAGATCTAATGTCTCTATTACATTATGACAGACCAGCTAGATCTAATGTCTCTATTACATTATGACAGACCAGCTAGATCTAATGTCTCTATTACATTATGACAGACCAGCTAGATCTAATGTCTCTATTACATAATGACAGACCAGCTAGATCTAATGTCTCTATTACATTATGACAGACCAGCTAGATCTAATGTCTCTATTACATTATGACAGACCAGCTAGATCTAATGTCTCTATTATATTATGACAGACCAGCTAGATCTAATGTCTCTATTACATAATGACAGACCAGCTAGATCTAATGTCTCTATTACATTATGACAGACCAGCTAGATCTAATGTCTCTATTACATTATGACAGACCAGCTAGATCTAATGTCTCTATTACATTATGACAGACCAGCTAGATCTAATGTCTCTATTATATAATGACAGACCAGCTAGATCTAATGTCTCTATTACATAATGACAGACCAGCTAGATCTAATGTCTCTATTACATTATGACAGACCAGCTAGATCTAATGTCTCTATTACATTATGACAGACCAGCTAGATCTAATGTCTCTATTACATTATGACAGACCAGCTAGATCTAATGTCTCTATTACATTATGACAGACCAGCTAGATCTAATGTCTCTATTACATTATGACAGACCAGCTAGATCTAATGTCTCTATTACATTATGACAGACCAGCTAGATCTAATGTCTCTATTACATTATGACAGACCAGCTAGATCTAATGTCTCTATTACATAATGACAGACCAGCTAGATCTAATGTCTCTATTATATAATGACAGACCAGCTAGATCTAATGTCTCTATTACATTATGACAGACCAGCTAGATCTAATGTCTCTATTACATTATGACAGACCAGCTAGATCTAATGTCTCTATTACATAATGACAGACCAGCTAGATCTAATGTCTCTATTACATTATGACAGACCAGCTAGATCTAATGTCTCTATTACATTATGACAGACCAGCTAGATCTAATGTCTCTATTACATTATGACAGACCAGCTAGATCTAATGTCTCTATTACATTATGACAGACCAGCTAGATCTAATGTCTCTATTACATTATGACAGACCAGCTAGATCTAATGTCTCTATTACATTATGACAGACCAGCTAGATCTAATGTCTCTATTATATAATGACAGACCAGCTAGATCTAATGTCTCTATTACATTATGACAGACCAGCTAGATCTAATGTCTCTATTACATTATGACAGACCAGCTAGATCTAATGTCTCTATTACATTATGACAGACCAGCTAGATCTAATGTCTCTATTACATTATGACAGACCAGCTAGATCTAATGTCTCTATTACATAATGACAGACCAGCTAGATCTAATGTCTCTATTACATTATGACAGACCAGCTAGATCTAATGTCTCTATTACATTATGACAGACCAGCTAGATCTAATGTCTCTATTACATTATGACAGACCAGCTAGATCTAATGTCTCTATTATATAATGACAGACCAGCTAGATCTAATGTCTCTATTACATTATGACAGACCAGCTAGATCTAATGTCTCTATTACATTATGACAGACCAGCTAGATCTAATGTCTCTATTATATAATGACAGACCAGCTAGATCTAATGTCTCTATTACATTATGACAGACCAGCTAGATCTAATGTCTCTATTATATAATGACAGACCAGCTAGATCTAATGTCTCTATTACATTATGACAGACCAGCTAGATCTAATGTCTCTATTACATTATGACAGACCAGCTAGATCTAATGTCTCTATTACATTATGACAGACCAGCTAGATCTAATGTCTCTATTACATTATGACAGACCAGCTAGATCTAATGTCTCTATTATATAATGACAGACCAGCTAGATCTAATGTCTCTATTATATAATGACAGACCAGCTAGATCTAATGTCTCTATTACATTATGACAGACCAGCTAGATCTAATGTCTCTATTACATTATGACAGACCAGCTAGATCTAATGTCTCTATTATATTATGACAGACCAGCTAGATCTAATGTCTCTATTACATTATGACAGACCAGCTAGATCTAATGTCTCTATTACATTATGACAGACCAGCTAGATCTAATGTCTCTATTACATAATGACAGACCAGCTAGATCTAATGTCTCTATTACATTATGACAGACCAGCTAGATCTAATGTCTCTATTACATTATGACAGACCAGCTAGATCTAATGTCTCTATTACATTATGACAGACCAGCTAGATCTAATGTCTCTATTACATAATGACAGACCAGCTAGATCTAATGTCTCTATTACATAATGACAGACCAGCTAGATCTAATGTCTCTATTACATTATGACAGACCAGCTAGATCTAATGTCTCTATTACATTATGACAGACCAGCTAGATCTAATGTCTCTATTACATTATGACAGACCAGCTAGATCTAATGTCTCTATTATATAATGACAGACCAGCTAGATCTAATGTCTCTATTACATTATGACAGACCAGCTAGATCTAATGTCTCTATTACATTATGACAGACCAGCTAGATCTAATGTCTCTATTACATAATGACAGACCAGCTAGATCTAATGTCTCTATTACATTATGACAGACCAGCTAGATCTAATGTCTCTATTACATTATGACAGACCAGCTAGATCTAATGTCTCTATTACATTATGACAGACCAGCTAGATCTAATGTCTCTATTATATAATGACAGACCAGCTAGATCTAATGTCTCTATTACATTATGACAGACCAGCTAGATCTAATGTCTCTATTATATTATGACAGACCAGCTAGATCTAATGTCTCTATTACATTATGACAGACCAGCTAGATCTAATGTCTCTATTACATTATGACAGACCAGCTAGATCTAATGTCTCTATTATATAATGACAGACCAGCTAGATCTAATGTCTCTATTACATTATGACAGACCAGCTAGATCTAATGTCTCTATTATATAATGACAGACCAGCTAGATCTAATGTCTCTATTACATTATGACAGACCAGCTAGATCTAATGTCTCTATTACATTATGACAGACCAGCTAGATCTAATGTCTCTATTATATTATGACAGACCAGCTAGATCTAATGTCTCTATTACATAATGACAGACCAGCTAGATCTAATGTCTCTATTACATTATGACAGACCAGCTAGATCTAATGTCTCTATTATATTATGACAGACCAGCTAGATCTAATGTCTCTATTATATAATGACAGACCAGCTAGATCTAATGTCTCTATTACATTATGACAGACCAGCTAGATCTAATGTCTCTATTACATTATGACAGACCAGCTAGATCTAATGTCTCTATTACATAATGACAGACCAGCTAGATCTAATGTCTCTATTACATTATGACAGACCAGCTAGATCTAATGTCTCTATTACATTATGACAGACCAGCTAGATCTAATGTCTCTATTACATTATGACAGACCAGCTAGATCTAATGTCTCTATTACATTATGACAGACCAGCTAGATCTAATGTCTCTATTATATTATGACAGACCAGCTAGATCTAATGTCTCTATTATATAATGACAGACCAGCTAGATCTAATGTCTCTATTACATTATGACAGACCAGCTAGATCTAATGTCTCTATTACATTATGACAGACCAGCTAGATCTAATGTCTCTATTATATAATGACAGACCAGCTAGATCTAATGTCTCTATTACATTATGACAGACCAGCTAGATCTAATGTCTCTATTACATTATGACAGACCAGCTAGATCTAATGTCTCTATTACATTATGACAGACCAGCTAGATCTAATGTCTCTATTACATTATGACAGACCAGCTAGATCTAATGTCTCTATTACATTATGACAGACCAGCTAGATCTAATGTCTCTATTATATTATGACAGACCAGCTAGATCTAATGTCTCTATTATATTATGACAGACCAGCTAGATCTAATGTCTCTATTACATAATGACAGACCAGCTAGATCTAATGTCTCTATTACATTATGACAGACCAGCTAGATCTAATGTCTCTATTACATTATGACAGACCAGCTAGATCTAATGTCTCTATTATATAATGACAGACCAGCTAGATCTAATGTCTCTATTACATTATGACAGACCAGCTAGATCTAATGTCTCTATTACATTATGACAGACCAGCTAGATCTAATGTCTCTATTACATAATGACAGACCAGCTAGATCTAATGTCTCTATTACATTATGACAGACCAGCTAGATCTAATGTCTCTATTACATTATGACAGACCAGCTAGATCTAATGTCTCTATTACATTATGACAGACCAGCTAGATCTAATGTCTCTATTACATTATGACAGACCAGCTAGATCTAATGTCTCTATTATATAATGACAGACCAGCTAGATCTAATGTCTCTATTACATTATGACAGACCAGCTAGATCTAATGTCTCTATTACATTATGACAGACCAGCTAGATCTAATGTCTCTATTATATAATGACAGACCAGCTAGATCTAATGTCTCTATTACATAATGACAGACCAGCTAGATCTAATGTCTCTATTACATTATGACAGACCAGCTAGATCTAATGTCTCTATTACATTATGACAGACCAGCTAGATCTAATGTCTCTATTACATTATGACAGACCAGCTAGATCTAATGTCTCTATTATATAATGACAGACCAGCTAGATCTAATGTCTCTATTATATAATGACAGACCAGCTAGATCTAATGTCTCTATTACATTATGACAGACCAGCTAGATCTAATGTCTCTATTACATTATGACAGACCAGCTAGATCTAATGTCTCTATTACATAATGACAGACCAGCTAGATCTAATGTCTCTATTACATTATGACAGACCAGCTAGATCTAATGTCTCTATTATATAATGACAGACCAGCTAGATCTAATGTCTCTATTATATAATGACAGACCAGCTAGATCTAATGTCTCTATTACATTATGACAGACCAGCTAGATCTAATGTCTCTATTATATAATGACAGACCAGCTAGATCTAATGTCTCTATTATATAATGACAGACCAGCTAGATCTAATGTCTCTATTACATTATGACAGACCAGCTAGATCTAATGTCTCTATTACATTATGACAGACCAGCTAGATCTAATGTCTCTATTACATTATGACAGACCAGCTAGATCTAATGTCTCTATTATATAATGACAGACCAGCTAGATCTAATGTCTCTATTACATTATGACAGACCAGCTAGATCTAATGTCTCTATTACATTATGACAGACCAGCTAGATCTAATGTCTCTATTACATTATGACAGACCAGCTAGATCTAATGTCTCTATTACATTATGACAGACCAGCTAGATCTAATGTCTCTATTACATAATGACAGACCAGCTAGATCTAATGTCTCTATTACATTATGACAGACCAGCTAGATCTAATGTCTCTATTATATAATGACAGACCAGCTAGATCTAATGTCTCTATTACATTATGACAGACCAGCTAGATCTAATGTCTCTATTACATTATGACAGACCAGCTAGATCTAATGTCTCTATTACATTATGACAGACCAGCTAGATCTAATGTCTCTATTACATAATGACAGACCAGCTAGATCTAATGTCTCTATTACATTATGACAGACCAGCTAGATCTAATGTCTCTATTACATTATGACAGACCAGCTAGATCTAATGTCTCTATTATATAATGACAGACCAGCTAGATCTAATGTCTCTATTACATTATGACAGACCAGCTAGATCTAATGTCTCTATTACATTATGACAGACCAGCTAGATCTAATGTCTCTATTACATTATGACAGACCAGCTAGATCTAATGTCTCTATTATATAATGACAGACCAGCTAGATCTAATGTCTCTATTACATTATGACAGACCAGCTAGATCTAATGTCTCTATTACATTATGACAGACCAGCTAGATCTAATGTCTCTATTATATAATGACAGACCAGCTAGATCTAATGTCTCTATTACATTATGACAGACCAGCTAGATCTAATGTCTCTATTACATTATGACAGACCAGCTAGATCTAATGTCTCTATTACATAATGACAGACCAGCTAGATCTAATGTCTCTATTACATTATGACAGACCAGCTAGATCTAATGTCTCTATTACATTATGACAGACCAGCTAGATCTAATGTCTCTATTACATTATGACAGACCAGCTAGATCTAATGTCTCTATTACATAATGACAGACCAGCTAGATCTAATGTCTCTATTACATTATGACAGACCAGCTAGATCTAATGTCTCTATTACATAATGACAGACCAGCTAGATCTAATGTCTCTATTACATTATGACAGACCAGCTAGATCTAATGTCTCTATTACATTATGACAGACCAGCTAGATCTAATGTCTCTATTATATTATGACAGACCAGCTAGATCTAATGTCTCTATTATATAATGACAGACCAGCTAGATCTAATGTCTCTATTACATTATGACAGACCAGCTAGATCTAATGTCTCTATTACATTATGACAGACCAGCTAGATCTAATGTCTCTATTACATAATGACAGACCAGCTAGATCTAATGTCTCTATTATATAATGACAGACCAGCTAGATCTAATGTCTCTATTATATAATGACAGACCAGCTAGATCTAATGTCTCTATTATATAATGACAGACCAGCTAGATCTAATGTCTCTATTACATAATGACAGACCAGCTAGATCTAATGTCTCTATTATATAATGACAGACCAGCTAGATCTAATGTCTCTATTATATTATGACAGACCAGCTAGATCTAATGTCTCTATTACATTATGACAGACCAGCTAGATCTAATGTCTCTATTACATTATGACAGACCAGCTAGATCTAATGTCTCTATTACATTATGACAGACCAGCTAGATCTAATGTCTCTATTACATTATGACAGACCAGCTAGATCTAATGTCTCTATTATATAATGACAGACCAGCTAGATCTAATGTCTCTATTATATAATGACAGACCAGCTAGATCTAATGTCTCTATTACATTATGACAGACCAGCTAGATCTAATGTCTCTATTATATAATGACAGACCAGCTAGATCTAATGTCTCTATTATATAATGACAGACCAGCTAGATCTAATGTCTCTATTACATTATGACAGACCAGCTAGATCTAATGTCTCTATTACATTATGACAGACCAGCTAGATCTAATGTCTCTATTACATTATGACAGACCAGCTAGATCTAATGTCTCTATTATATTATGACAGACCAGCTAGATCTAATGTCTCTATTATATAATGACAGACCAGCTAGATCTAATGTCTCTATTACATTATGACAGACCAGCTAGATCTAATGTCTCTATTACATTATGACAGACCAGCTAGATCTAATGTCTCTATTATATAATGACAGACCAGCTAGATCTAATGTCTCTATTACATTATGACAGACCAGCTAGATCTAATGTCTCTATTATATAATGACAGACCAGCTAGATCTAATGTCTCTATTATATTATGACAGACCAGCTAGATCTAATGTCTCTATTACATTATGACAGACCAGCTAGATCTAATGTCTCTATTACATTATGACAGACCAGCTAGATCTAATGTCTCTATTACATTATGACAGACCAGCTAGATCTAATGTCTCTATTACATTATGACAGACCAGCTAGATCTAATGTCTCTATTACATTATGACAGACCAGCTAGATCTAATGTCTCTATTACATTATGACAGACCAGCTAGATCTAATGTCTCTATTACATTATGACAGACCAGCTAGATCTAATGTCTCTATTACATTATGACAGACCAGCTAGATCTAATGTCTCTATTACATTATGACAGACCAGCTAGATCTAATGTCTCTATTACATTATGACAGACCAGCTAGATCTAATGTCTCTATTACATTATGACAGACCAGCTAGATCTAATGTCTCTATTATATAATGACAGACCAGCTAGATCTAATGTCTCTATTACATTATGACAGACCAGCTAGATCTAATGTCTCTATTACATTATGACAGACCAGCTAGATCTAATGTCTCTATTACATTATGACAGACCAGCTAGATCTAATGTCTCTATTACATAATGACAGACCAGCTAGATCTAATGTCTCTATTACATAATGACAGACCAGCTAGATCTAATGTCTCTATTACATTATGACAGACCAGCTAGATCTAATGTCTCTATTACATTATGACAGACCAGCTAGATCTAATGTCTCTATTATATATATGACAGACCAGCTAGATCTAATGTCTCTATTACATTATGACAGACCAGCTAGATCTAATGTCTCTATTACATAATGACAGACCAGCTAGATCTAATGTCTCTATTACATTATGACAGACCAGCTAGATCTAATGTCTCTATTACATTATGACAGACCAGCTAGATCTAATGTCTCTATTACATTATGACAGACCAGCTAGATCTAATGTCTCTATTACATTATGACAGACCAGCTAGATCTAATGTCTCTATTACATTAATACAGACCAGCTAGATCTAATGTCTCTATTACATTATGACAGACCAGCTAGATCTAATGTCTCTATTACATTATGACAGACCAGCTAGATCTAATGTCTCTATTACATTATGACAGACCAGCTAGATCTAATGTCTCTATTACATTATGACAGACCAGCTAGATCTAATGTCTCTATTACATTATGACAGACCAGCTAGATCTAATGTCTCTATTACATTATGACAGACCAGCTAGATCTAATGTCTCTATTACATAATGACAGACCAGCTAGATCTAATGTCTCTATTACATTATGACAGACCAGCTAGATCTAATGTCTCTATTACATTATGACAGACCAGCTAGATCTAATGTCTCTATTATATAAAGACAGACCAGCTAGATCTAATGTCTCTATTACATTATGACAGACCAGCTAGATCTAATGTCTCTATTATATTATGACAGACCAGCTAGATCTAATGTCTCTATTACATTATGACAGACCAGCTAGATCTAATGTCTCTATTATATAATGACAGACCAGCTAGATCTAATGTCTCTATTATATAATGACAGACCAGCTAGATCTAATGTCTCTATTACATTATGACAGACCAGCTAGATCTAATGTCTCTATTACATTATGACAGACCAGCTAGATCTAATGTCTCTATTACATAATGACAGACCAGCTAGATCTAATGTCTCTATTACATAATGACAGACCAGCTAGATCTAATGTCTCTATTATATTATGACAGACCAGCTAGATCTAATGTCTCTATTACATTATGACAGACCAGCTAGATCTAATGTCTCTATTACATAATGACAGACCAGCTAGATCTAATGTCTCTATTATATTATGACAGACCAGCTAGATCTAATGGCTCTATTATATAATGACAGACCAGCTAGATC
>NC_092106.1:43015926-43300539 GCF_045679555.1 Salvelinus alpinus | reverse complement strand
GGCTAGGCTACATGAGGTGTGATACTAACCTCATTAAAACATATAGGCTAGGCTACATGAGGTGTGATACTAACCTTATTAAAACATATAGGACATATCGGACTAGGCTACATGAGAGAGACGCAGACTCGGTCTCAACCTTTAAGTCTTTACTGAAGACTTATCTGTTCAGTAGGTCATATGATTGAGTGTAGTCTGGCCCAGGAGTGTGAAGGTGAACGGAAAGGCTCTGGAACAACGAACCGCCCTTGCTGTCTCTGCCTGGCCGGTTCCCCTCTCTCCACTGGGATTCTCTGCCTCTAACCCTATTACAGGGGCTGAGTCACTGGCTTACTGGTGCTCTTTCATGCCGTCCCTGGGAGGGGTGCGTCACTTGAGTGGATTGAGTTACTGACGTGATCTTCCTGTCTGGGTTGGCGCCCCCCCTTGGTTTGTGCTGTGATGGAGATCTTTGTGGGCTATACTCGGCCTTGTCTCAGGATTGTAAGTTGGTGGTTGAAGATATCCCTCTAGTGGTGTGGGGGCTGTGCTTTGGCAAAGTGGGTGGGGTTATATCCTTCCTGTTTGGCCCTGTCCGGGGGTTTCTTCTGATGGGGCCACAGTGTCTCCTGACCCCTCCTGTCTCAGCCTCCAGTATTTATGCTGCAGTAGTATATGTGTCGGGGGGCTAGGGTCAGTTGGTTATACCTGGAGTACTTCTCCTATCTTATCCAGTGTCCTGTGTGAATTTAAGTATGCTCTCTCTAATTCTCTCGTTCTCTCTTTCTTTCTCTCTCTCGGAGAACCTGAGCCCTAGGACCATACGTCACGGCAAACCGGGCATGATGACTCCTTGCTGTCCCCAGTCCGCCTGGCCTTGCTGCTATTCCAGTTTCAGCTGTTCTGCCTGCGGTTATGGAACCCCTACCTGTCCCAGACCTGCTGTTTTCAACTCTTAATGATCGGCTATGAAAAGCCAACTGATATTTATTCCTGATTATTATTTGACCATGCTTGTCATTTATGAACATTTTGAACATCTTGGCATAGTTCTGTTATAATCTCCACCCGGCACAGCCAGAAGAGGACTGGCCACCCCTCATAGCCTGGTTCCTCTCTAGGTTTCTTCCTAGGATTTGGCCTTTCTAGGGAGTTTTTCCTAGCCACCGTGCTTCTACACCTGCATTGCTTGCTGTGTGGGGTTTTAGGGTGGGTTTCTGTACAGCACTTCGAGATATTAGCTGATGTACGAAGGGCTATATAAAATAAACTTGATTTGATTTGATTTAGCCCATAGAAAGCTGATGGGATCCTCCTCTTTTTAATAGAGGCCATAATTCTGTTTTCACACAATTGTATAGTCTATATAAATGTTGCACAACATGAGCTCATGGGCTCTCATGAATTGTTTGATTAGATTTTCGATTACATTTGCATTGATGTTAGTGATTAGAGCGACAATATAGTCCGGAGTACCAGTCAGCAAGTTTGTTATGTTACTAATGATAATCAGCAGCATCAGAGCTTGGTGAAGCCGAATTGCCATGACTAAATGGTCACAAAGAATTTGACTGCCATCATGACTCGTGACCACCGGTGTAGCGGTAATACAATCACAGTAACAGCCCTATCTACATATCATTAGATGGGTAACTGTGACTGAGGTTGTGTGGAATGGGGGAAAAGGGGGGTGTAGTGTGTATGTCAGCCAGCAGGGGGTGTTGGTAGTGGACTGGAAACTGTCTTCATGCTCTGATGGGCCTGCAGGGTTCACAGAGTTAGGGAAGAGGAGCGGAGAGAGGGGAGGGGGATATGAGAGAGGGGAATAGGAGAGGAGAGAGTAGGTGTGGAGAGAGGGGAAAAGGAGCGGAGGAGAGGGGAAGTTGAGAGGAGAGGGGAAGTTGAGGAGAGAGAGAGAGAGACAGAGAGAGAGAGAGAGAGAGAGAGAGAGAGAGGACCCCTTCTCACTCATATTAAACTCTGGAGACGTACCATCCCACAGACTGACAGGCTTCTGGCTGCTTCTGGCTGCCACACCCACACATGAGCTGCAGCAACTCTATAAAGTCAGACTATTCTGCAACTTCCTTAAACTCTTCTCCCATCTTCACCAGGTATGGGTTTCTTATCTGTTGCTAGAACTTAATGTAATGGTCTATTTCTGTCTCTGACTTTAAACTGTGTGTTTCCAAGTTCCCATCAAACAGCCTTTGTGAGGTACTGAATGGAAATTCTGAGGCACTGGCTGGATATTTGTTTTGTTTTGAGTGTTTGATCAGTGAAATCGAATGGGTTTGGTGAGGGGCCGCTCTAATGCACTCAACTAGGGTCATACTGTTCCTACTGTTATAGTGAACTCAAACCGACGTTTCCCTTTCTTTAAACTATCACACGCTGTGTCTTTCTAAACTATCCCACTGCTCCATCTCTGACTTCAGATCCACTGTGCTACCAGAAACAGTTTTGTATAGATTCTATTTGGCTCTGACACTACTTTAGAATGTTAACTTTAGATTCTATTTGGCTCTGACACTACTTTAGAATGTTAACTTTAGATTCTATTTGGCTCTGACACTACTTTAGAATGTTAACTTTAGATTCTATTTGGCTCTGACACTACTTTAGAATGTTAACTTTAGATTCTATTTGGCTCTGACACTACTTTAGAATGTTAACTTTAGATTCTATTTGGCTCTGACACTACTTTAGAATGTTAACTTTAGATTCTATTTGGCTCTGACACTACTTCAGAATGTTAACTTTTGATTCTATTTGGCTCTGACACTACTTCAGAATGTTAACTTTTGATTCTATTTGGCTCTGACACTACTTTAGAATGTTAACTTTTGATTCTATTTGGCTCTGACACTACTTCAGAATGTTAACTTTTGATTCCATTTGGCTCTGACACTACTTTAGAATGTTAACTTTAGATTCTATTTGGCTCTGACACTACTTCAGAATGTTAACTTTTGATTCTATTTGGCTCTGACACTACTTTAGAATGTTAACTTTAGATTCTATTTGGCTCTGACACTACTTCAGAATGTTAACTTTTGATTCTATTTGGCTCTGACACTACTTTAGAATGCTAACTGTAGATTCTATTTGGCTCTGACACTACTTTAGAATGTTAACTTTTGATTCTATTTGGCATACAATGTAGAATGGTACTGTGTGACTGGTACTGTATATATGTATATAGTGAGGGTGTATATATAGTTTAGTGAGGGTTTATATAGTGTGTAGTGTGACGTCCCTCCCACGCCGCTGGGATCTCCTCTTCGGTCGTCTGCTTGTTGCATGGGGCTAGTGGGCAGAGCTGGAAGGATTGTCAGCTGTAAAAATGAATACTAAATAATACAAAAATGTAACAAGCTGTGGATGTCTATATGATCAGTAGTGTATGAGTGGAGAGAGTGTTGTCTGGTGGAAACAGACCAACAACCAGAAGGTGGAGGAAGCCAGCCGACCAGTCAGGGAAGAGAGAGAGTGTTGTCTGATGTGGCCACCCTTCATAGCCTGCAGGCCAATCCTGCCCAGGTGCGCCACATCAGACAACACTCTCTCTCTTCCCTGACTGGTCGGCTGGCTTCCTCCACCTTCTGGTTGTTGGTCTGTTTCCACCAGACAACACTCTCTCCACTCATACACTACTGATCATATAGACATCCACAGCTTGTTACATTTTTGTATTATTTAGTATTCATTTTTACATTTAAGTCATGCGTGGTCTCCCTTTGTTACGAACTATGAGCCAAGGCAATAACAATATATATAGTCTGAGTGTGTAGTCTGAGTGTGTGTATTATGTGTGTATATATATATTCTGAGTGTGTGTATAGTCTGTGTATATATATAAAGTTTGAGTGTCTATATAGTGTGTGTGTGTATATATATATAGTCTGAGTGTGTATATAGTGTATGTATATATATTCTGAGTGTGTGTATAGTCTGTGTATATATATATATATAGTCTGAGTGTGTATATAGTGTGTATATATATATATAGTCTGAGTGTGTGTGTATATATATATATATATATAGTCTGAGTGTGTGTATATATATATATATATATAGTCTGAGTGTGTGTATATATATATAGTCTGAGTGTGTGTATATATATAGTCTAAATGTTTGTATATAGTCTGAGTGTATGTATATATAGTGTGTATATATAGTATGAGTGTGTGTATAGTGTATTTGTGTATATATACAGTCTGAGTGTGTGTATATAGTGTGTATACATAGTCTGAGTGTATGTATATATATATAGTCTAAATGTTTGTATATAGTCTGAGTGTATGTATATATAGTGTGTATATATAGTATGAGTGTGTGTATAGTGTATTTGTGTATATATACAGTCTGAGTGTGTGTATATAGTGTGTATACATAGTCTGAGTGTATGTATATATAGTCTTAGATTATATATACAGTCTGAGTGTGTGTATATAGTGTGTGTATATGTTGTGTGTATATAGTGTGTGTATATATAGTCTGAGTGTATGTATATATAGTGTGTATATATAGTCTGAGTGTGTGTTTAGTGTATTTGTGTATATATAGTCTGAGTGTGTGTATATATAGTCACAATGTAGCAGACAGAATTGTCTCCTCTCACTGGAGAATGGCACTGGAACATGCTGACAATTCATTTAGGATTTTCTTTTGCAGAAACGTGTCTGTGTTTCTCTAGAGACATGTTTATAGTTGACATTTCATTCATTCATTCTTTTTCAGGTCGTTCAGGAGTCAGAGTGGTGTGTATAGAAGAGGGAAGACCCAGACCAGAGCTCTAACGTACTACAGAAGTCACAGCCCTACAGTAACATACAGGACCATCTTCTGAGAGGAGGCTCAGGAGAAGAGCAACATTCACAAAAACACAGGAAACACCTGAAGAAAGTTTCACCCTCAGAAAACACAGATGTACACCGACAGACGCAACACACACACTTCCACAGACAGATAACTCAAGGAACTCCCAAGCTCACTCATTCATCTAGTCAGATCATTTCCTCTTGAAGGACAACAATCAATCAACCAACTGACAAATCAATCAACCTATCATCCAATCAGGATGTCTCGTTGGGGCCGTAAAGACGTGAAGAAGACTCCTGAGGTGATCAGGACAGTGACAGAGGGGTTAAAGTCTCTGTACCATCAGAAGCTCCTCCCCCTGGAGCAGCACTACGGTTTCCATGACTTCCACTCTCCCTCCTTGGAGGACGCAGACTTTGACAACAAACCCATGGTTCTGGTGGTGGGGCAGTACTCCACTGGCAAGACTAGCTTCATCAAGTAAGAGTTTAAACAGACAGCTTGGTGCATTCAACATGTGAATACTTCTTACAAAAACAAGTAGTGATGAAGTCAATCTCTTCTCTACTTTGAGCCAGGAGAGATTGACATGCATATTAGCACTCTGTATACAATTAAGGGGCAGCTGTGCCCTGTTCTCGCCAGTTGCTTATTCTATGTTTCTCTGTGCTACGTGTTGCTTATTCTATGTTTCTCTGTCTGCGTGCTACGTGTTGCTTATTCTATGTTGATCTGTCTGCGTGCTACGTGTTGCTTATTCTATGTTGATCTGTCTGCGTGCTACGTGTTGCTTATTCTATGTTTCTCTGTCTGTGTGCTACGTGTTGCTTATTCTATGTTTCTCTGTCTGTGTGCTACGTGTTGCTTATTCTATGTTTCTCTGTCTGCGTGCTACGTGTTGCTTATTCTATGTTTCTCTGTCTGCATGCTACGTGTTGCTTATTCTATGTTTCTCTGTCTGCATGCTACGTGTTGCTTATTCTATGTTTCTCTGTCTGCATGCTACGTGTTGCTTATTCTATGTTTCTCTGTGCTACGTGTTGCTTATTCTATGTTTCTCTGTCTGCGTGCTACGTGTTGCTTGTTCCATGTTGATCTGTCTGTGTGCTATGTGTTGCTTGTTCTATGTTGATCTGTCTGTGTGCTTTGTGTTGCTTGTTCTATGTTGATCTGTCTGTGTGCAATGTGTTGCTTGTTCTATGTTGATCTGTCTGTGTGCTATGTGTTGCTTGTTCTATGTTGCTCTGCATGTGCTCACTGCTCATTGTTTGTCTGTATGGTTATTGTAAATATTTTTTTTAAATTAGCCGGCTGGCTAAAACCGGCACTTTTACTGAAACGTTGATTAATGTGCACTGTCCCTGTAAAAATAAACTCAAACTCAATTTCTCATAAACCCAAAGGGATTTAACAGATTAATGTCATTTTATTAATGGGTGCTTATTAGTAACTGGAATAAGTAGTTTCATAAATGTGTCAAGTGCAGCATCTGGTTGCTCCTCATTACACACCACAGACCAACAAATATTATTTATCATCAATATAGGAATCACTACAACTTATTGTATGACCTGTTATACACTTTTGTTTTCCTAGATATGGTTACTATATTGTGATCCCTACACTAGCAGGATTTCTCAAGCAGTTTCATCAAGTAACCATTCAGATATACAGTAGCTGTCAAGTTCATTACAGGGACAGATGTTCTTTTATCTGTTTTATACTGCAAAACAAACATTGTTTTGATGTAATGTTTTGATAAGCACCTGCTCCAATGTGTGCGTCTGGCTAACGTGGTGGCGTTTGTTTGTCTGTGTGAGTCTGTCTCAGATAAAAACCCTGATTAAGGCTACACGCCGAAACACATTGGTTTTAACAACAGACTTTAATGTGAATATGTTCCTCTCTCCCTGCGTCAGGTATGTGTTGGAGCAGGATATCCCAGGAAGCAGGATAGGACCAGAGCCCACCACTGACTGTTTCACAGCCATCATGCACGGTGAGGTGGAGGGGGTTATCCCAGGCAACGCTCTCATCGTCGACCCCAACAAACCCTTCCGCAATCTCAACCCCTTCGGAAACACCTTCCTGAACAGGTGAGTACAGGATGAAATCCATAATGAATGTTTTGGAATTTTCTAGAATGGTCCTTCTGAAGGAAGAGGGAGATGAGGATGAAAAACGAGAGAAACTGAGCCAATGAGAACCACCCCTTGCCCTCACCACCTCCTCCAATGAAAGGAGAGCCAGGAAGGGAGAGAACAGAAAATCTGTTTATTGCTCTATGGAATTTCAAGTGTCCGTCCCAAATTTCAGAGTGGGGAGGGACTTGAGAAAGGGAGCGATATCTATCTGGCGTTACGGGGCTGAATCATCCTGAGGTACTTTCCTCTGCTCTAGTGTGTTTATCCTGTAGTCTGGGATGCCCTCTTTCAGAGGGATACCTTCTATTGAGGCATACTGTGGCAGCTGTGTTTGTTGTTATACTGAAGCCATGTCAACTATAGGAATCGAACACTAGAATTACTGAAGCCATATCAACTGCAGAAGTCGAACACTAGAAGAACTGACTCCGAATCAACTGTAGGAGTCGAACACTAGAAGAACTGACTCCGAATCAACTGTAGGAGTCGAACACGAGAAGAACTGACTCCGAATCAACTATAGGAATCGAACACTAGAATTACTGAAGCTATATCAATCAATCAAATGTATTTATGAAGCCCTTCTTACATCAGCCGATGTCACAAAGTGCTGTACAGAAACCCAGCCTAAAACCCCAACAGCAAGCAATGCAGGTGTAGAAGCACGGTGGCTAAGAAAAACTCCCTAGAAAGGCCAAAACCTAGGAAGAAACCTAGAGAGGAACCAGGCTATGAGGGGTGGCCAGTCCTCTTCTGGCTGTGCCGGGTGGAGATTATAACAGAACATGGCCAAGATGTTCAAATGTTCATAGATGACCAGCAGGGTCAAATAACATTAAACACAGTGGTTGTCGAGGGTGCAACAAGTCAGCACCTCAAGAGTAAATGTCAGTTGGCTTTTCATAGATGATCATTCAGAGTTAGAGACAGCAGGTGTGGTAGAGAGAAAGAGTCGAAAACAGCAGGTCCGGGACAAGGTAGCACGTCCGGTGAACAGGTCAGGGTTCCATAGTCGCAGGCAGAACAGTTGAAACTGGAGCAGCAGCATGATCAGGTGGACTGGGGACAGCAGGGAGTCATCAGGCCAGGTAGTCCTCAGGCATGGTCCTAGGGCTTAGGTCCTCTGAGAGAAGAAAAAGGGAGAGAATTAGAGGGAGCATACTTAATCTCACACAGGACACCGGATAAGACAGGAGAAATACTCCACATATGACAAACTGACCCTAGCCCCCCGACACATAAACTATTGCAGCATAATTACTGGAGGCTGAGAGAGGAGGGGTCGACAGACACTGTGGTCCCGTCCAACTATACCCCCGGACAGGGCCAACCAGGCAGGATATAACCCCACCCACTTTGCCAAACCACAGCCCCCACACCACTAGAGGGATATCTTCAACCACGAACTTACCATCCTGAGACAAGGCCGAGTATAGCTCACGAAGATCTCCCCCACGGCACAAACCCGAGCGGGGTGCCAACCCAGACAGGAAGATCACGTCAGAGACTCAACCCACTCAAGTGACGCACCCCTCCTAGGGACGGCATGGAAGAACACCAGTAAGCCAGTGACTCAGCCCCTATAATAGGGTTAGAGGCAGAGAATCCCAGTGGAGAAAGGGGAACCGGCCAGGCAGAGACAGCAAGGGCGGTTCATCGCTCCGGTGCCTTTCTGTTCATCTTCACACTCCTGGGCCAGACTACACTCAATCATAGGACCTACTGAAGAGATGAGTCTTCAGTAAAGACTTAAAGGTTGAGACCGAGTCTGCGTCTCTCACATGGGTAGGCAGACCATTCCATAAAAATGGAGCTCTATAGGAGAAAGCCCTGCCTCCAGCTGTTTGCTTAGATATTCTAGGGACAATGAAGTCTGCATCTTGTGACCGTAGCGTGCGTGTAGGTATGTACGGCAGGACCAAATCGGAAAGATGGATATGAGCAAGCCCATGTAATGATTTGTAGGTTAGCAGTAAAACCTTGAAATCAGCCCTAGCCTTGTAGAGAGGCTAGCACTAGAGTAATATGATCAAATTTTTTGGTTCTAGTCAAGATTCTAGCAGCCGTGTTTAGCACTTCCTGAAGTTTATTTAGTGCTTTATCCGGGTACCCGGAAAGTAGAGCATTGCGGTAGTCTAACCTAGAAGTAACAAAAGCATGGATACATTTTTCTGCATAATTTTTGGACAGAAAGTTTCAGATTTTTGCGATGTTATGTAGATGGAAAAAAGCTGTCCATGAAACAGTCTTGATATGTTCGTCAAAAGAGAGATCAGGGTCCAGAGTAACGCCGAGGTCCTTCACAGTTTTATTTGAGACGACTGTACAACCATCAACCATTGTCAGATTCAACAGAAGATCTCTTTGTTTCTTGGGACCTAGAACAAGCATCTCTGTTTTGTCCAAGTTTAAAAGTAGAACATTTGCCGCCATCCACTTCCTTATGTCTGAAACACAGGCTTCTAGCGAGGGCAATTTTGGGGCTACACCATGTTTCATCAAAATGTACAGCTGTGTGTCATCCGCATAGCAGTGAAAGTTAACATTATGTTTCCGAATGACATCACCAAGAAGTAAAATATATAGTGAAAACAAAAGTGGTCCTAAACAGAACCTTGAGGAACACCGAAATTTACTGTTAATTTGTCAGAGGACAAACCATCCACAGAGACAAACTGATATCTTCCCGACAGATAAGATCTAAACCAGGCCAGAACTTGTTCGTGAAGACCAATTTGTGTTTCCAATCTCTCCAAAATAATGTGGTGATCGACGGTAACAAAAGCAGCACAAGAACAGATACAGAGCCTTGGTCTGACGCCATTAAAAGGTAATTTACCACCTTCACAAGTGCAGTCTCAGTGCTATGATGGGGTCTAAAACGAGACTGAAGCGTTTTGTATACATTGTCTGTCTTCAGGAATGCAGTGAGTTGCTACGCAACAGCTTTTTCAAATGTTTTTGAGAGGAATGGGAGATTTGATATAGGCCGATAGTTTTTTATATTTTCTCGGTCAAGGTTTGGCTTTTTCAAGAGAGGCTTTATTACTGCCACTTTGAGTGAGTTTGGTACACATCCGGTGGATAGAGAGCCGTTTATTATGTTCAACATAGGAGGGCCAAGCACAGGAAGCAGCTCTTTCAGTAGTTTAGTAGGAATAGGGTCCAGTATGCAGCTTGAAGGTTTAGAGGCCATTATTATTTTCATCGCTGTGTCAAGAGATATAGTATTAAAAAACTTGAGTGTCTCCCTTGATCCTAGGTCCTGGCAGAGTTGTACAGACTCAGGACAATTACGCTTTGGAGAAATACGCAGATTTAAAGAGGAGTCCGTAATTTGCTTTCTAATGATCATGATCTTTTCCTCAAAGAGTTCAGGAATTTATCACTGCTGAAGTGAAAGCCATCCTCTCTTGGGGAATGCTGCTTTTTAGTTAGCTTTGCGACGGTATCAAAAATACATTTAGGATTGTTCTCATTCTCCTCAATTAAGTTGGAAAAATAGGATTATACTGCGGATCAAATCAAATTTTATTTGTCACATACACATGGTTAGCAGATGTTAATGCGAGTGTAGCGAAATGCTTGTGCTTCTAGTTCCGACAATGCATTAATAACCAACGAGTAATCTAACCTAACAATTTCACAACAACTACCTTATACACACAAGTGTAAAGGGATGAAGAATATGTACATAAAGATATATGAATGACTGATGGTACAGAACGGCATAGGCAAGATGCAGTAGATGGTATAGAGAACAGTATATACATATGAGATGAGTAATGTAGGGTATGTAAACATTATATTAAGTGGCATTGTTTAAAGTGGCTAGTGATACATTTTTTACGTGTTTGGCAGCAGCCACTCAATGTTAGTGGTGGCTGTTTAACAGTCTGATGGCCTTGAGATAGAAGCTGTTTTTCAGTCTCTCGGTCCCAACTTTGATGCACCTGTACTGACCTCGCCTTCTGGATGATAGCGGGGTGAACAGGCAGTGGCTCGGGTGGTTGTTGTCCTTGATGATCTTTTTGGCCTTCCTGTGACATCGGGTGGTGTAGGTGTCCTGGAGGGCAGGTAGTTTGCCCCCGGTGATGAGTTGTGCAGACCTCACTACTCTCTGGAGAGCCTTATGGTTGTGGGGGCAGCAGTTGCCATACCAGGCGGTGATACAGCCCGACAGGATGCTCTCGATTGTGCATCTGTAAAAGTTTGTGAGTGCTTTTGGTGAGAAGCCGAATTTCTTCAGCCTCCTGAGGTTGAAGAGGCGCTACTGTGCCTTCTTCACCACGCTGTCTGTGTGGGTGGACCAATTCAGTTTGTCCGTGATGTGTACGCCGAGGAACTTAAAACGTTCTACCCTCTCCACTACTGCCCCGCCGATGTGGATAGGGGGGTGCTCCCTCTGCTGTTTCCTGAAGTCCACGATCATCTCCTTTGTTTTGTTGACATTGAGTGTGAGGTTATTTTCCTCCACAGGAAAATAACTCTGACGTGTTGTAATGATGTGCAAATAGTTCAAGTACAAAAGGGAAAATATTAAACATAAATATGGGTTGTATTTACAATGGTGTTTGTTCTTCACTGGTTGCCCTTTTCTTGTGGCAACAGGTCACACATCTTGCTGCTGTGATGGCACACTGTGGTATTTCTCCCAGTAGATATGGGAGTTTATCAAAATTTGATTTTAAAAAAATTCTTTGTGGATCTGTGTAATCTGAGGGAAATATGTGTCTCTAATACGGTCTTACATTTGGCAGGAGGTTAGGAAGTACAACTCAGTTTCCACCTCATTTTGTGGGCAGTGAGCACATAGCCTGTCTTCTCTTGAGAGCCATGTCTGCCAACAACATTCTAGTTTGTTCAGTTTTTTTTATAATTCTTTCCAATGTGTCAAGTAATTATCTTTTTGTTTTCTCATGATTTGGTTGTGTCTAATTGTGTTGCTGTCCTTGGGCTCTGTGGGGTCTGTTTGTGTCTGTGAACACAGCCCCAGGACCAGCTTGCTTAGGGGACCCTTCTCCAGGTTCATCTCTCTGTAGGTGATGGCTTTGTTATGGAAGGTTTGGTAATCACTTCCTTTTAGGTAGTTGTAGAATTTAACGGCTCTTTTCTGAATTTTAATAATTAGCGGGTATCGGCATAATTCTGCTCTGCATCCATTATTTGGAATTTTACTTTACTCTGAGGATATTTTCACAGAATTCTGCATGCAGTCTCAATTTGGTGTTTGTCCCATTTTGTGAATTCTTGTTTGGTGAGTGGACCCCAGACCTCACAACCATGAAGGGCAATGGGTTCTATAACTGATTCAAGTATTTGTTGCTAGATCCTAATTTTTATGTCCATTTTTTTTATTTAACCTTTATTTAACCAGGTAGGCTAGTTGAGAACAAGTTCTCATTTGCAACTGCGACCTGGCCAAGATAAAGCAAAGCAGTGTGACACAGACAACAACACAGAGTTACACATGGAGTAAACAATAAACAAGCCAATAACACAATAAACAAGTATATGACACAGTAGAAAAAAAGAAAGTCTATATACAGTGTGTGCAAAAGGCATGAGGAGGTAGGCAATAAATAGGCCATAGGAGTGAATAATTACAATTTAGCAGATTAAACACTGGAGTGATAGATGTGCAGATGATAATGTGCAAGTAGATACTGGTGTGCAAAAGAGCAGAAAAGTACATAAAATAAAAACAATATGGGGATGAGGTAGGTAGATTGGGAGCTATTTACAGATGGACTATGTACAGCTGCAGCGATCGGTTAGCTGCTCAGATAGCTGATGTTTAATGTTAGTGAGGGAAATAAAAGTCTCCAACTTCAGCGATTTTTGCAATTCGTTCCAGTCACTGGCAGCAGAGAACTGGAAGGAAAGGCGGCCAAATGAGGTGTTGGCTTTGGGGATGATCAGTGAGATATACGTTCCTTTTGATGGCGTAGAAGGTCTTTCTTGCCTGGTCTCTCAGATCATTCACAGCTTTGTGGAAGTTACCTGTGGCGCTGATGTTTAGGCCGAGGTATGTATAGTTTTTTTGTGTGCTCTAGGGCAATGGCGTCTAGATGGAATTTGTATTTGAACTCCTGGCAACTGGACCTTTTTTGGAACACCAGTATTTTTGTCTTACTGGGATTTACTGTCAGGGCCCAGGTCTGACAGAATCTATCTAGGTGCTGCTGTAGGCCCTCCTTGGTTGGGGACAGAAGCACCAGATCATCAGTAAACAATAGACATTTGACCTCAGATTCTAGTAGGGTGAGGCCAGGTGCTGCAGGCTGTTCTAGTGTCCTTGCCAATTTGTTTGTATAGCAGACCCTCATGCCAAATTGAGTCAAAAGCTTTTTTGAAATCAACAAATCATGAGAAGGCTTTGCCTTTGTTTTGGTTTGTTTGTCAATTAGGGTGTGCAGGGTGCAGTCTGTCGTAAGGTAATTTGGTAAAACCAATTTGACATTTGCGCAGTACAATGTTTTCACTGAGGAAATGTATGAGTCTGCTGTTAATGATAAGGCAGAGGATTTCCCCAAGGCTGCTGTTGCATATCCCACGGAAGTTATTCTCCACTTTGTGGATTGGGGTGATCAGTCCTTGGTTTAAACCATTGGGGAAGATGCCAGAGCTGAGGATGATGTTTAAGAGTTTAAGTATAGCCAATTGGAATTTGTGGTCTGTATATTTTATATTTTTTTTTTAGGATACCATCAACACCACAGGCCTCTTTGGGTTGGAGGGTTTTTATTTAGTCCTGTAGTTCATTCAATGTAATTGGATAATCCAGTGGGTTCTGGTAGTCTTTAATAATTGATTCTAACATTTGTAATTGGTTCTGTGTATGTTTTTGCTATTTATTATTTGTTATAAAGCCAAAAAGATTGGAAAAGTGGTTTATCCATACATCTCCATTTTGGATATTCGTGTTGTTGTTTGTTTAGTGTGTTTGAATTTTCCCAGAAGTGGTTAGATTCTATGGATTCTTCAATTACATTGAGCTGATTTCTGATGTGCTGTTCCTTCTTTTTCCGTAGTGTATTTCTGTATTGTTTTAGTGATTCACCATAGTGAAGGCTCAGGTTTTCTGGGTCTCTATGTTTTGGTTGGATAGGTTTCTCAATTTCTTTCTTAGGTTTTTGCATTCTTCATCAAACCATTTGTCATTGTTTTTCATTTCTTAGGTTGTCTGCTTGACATTTTTAGATTTGACAGGGAAGCTGAAAGGTAAAATATACTATTTAGTCCTTCTACTGGTAAGTTTACACCTTCATTATTACAGTGAAACGTTTTGTCCAGGAAGTTGTCTAAAATGAATTTTATTTGTTGTTGCCTAATTGTTTTTTGGTAGGTTTCCACACTACTTTCCTTCCATCTATAGTATTTCTTAATATTATTCAGTTCCTTTGGATTTGATTCCTCATGATTGCGCATTGCTCTGTTCAGGTAGACTGTGACTTTACTGTGATCTGATAAGGGTAGTAGTGGGCTGATTGTGAACGCTCTGAGAGACTCTGGGTTGAGGTCAGTGATAAAGTAATCTGTTGTACTACTTCCAAGGGACGAGCTGAAGGTGTACCTACCATAGGAGTCTCCTCGAAGCCTACCATTGACTATGTACAGACGCAGGATGTGACAGAGCTGCAAGAGTTGTGACCAACTTTTGTTGGTTGTTTGTCATAGTTGTGTCTAGGGGGGAATATGGGGGAGGGAATTCTGTCACCTCCAGGTAGGTGTTTGACCCCCTGTGTGCTGAGGGTGTCAGGTTCTGGTCCAGTTCTGGCATTTAGGTCGCCACAGACTAGTACATGTCCCTGGGCCTGGAAATGGTTGATCTCCCCCTCTAGGATGGAGAAGCTGTCATTGTTAAAGTATGGGGATTCTATTAGGGGGATATAGGTAGCACACATGAGGACATTTTTCTCTGTTGAGATCATTTCCTTAAAAATTTCTAGGCAAATGTAAAATGTTCCTGTTTTGACTAATTTAATAGTGAGTTCTGCTCTATACCAAATTAGCATGCCCCCTGAGTCTCTTTCCTGTTTTATTCCTGGTAGTGTGGTGGATGGGACTACCAGCTCTCTGTAACCTAGGGGGAAACCAGTGGGTCCATCTCCTCTATACCACCCACCTGGTAGTGTGGTGGATGGGACTACCAGCTCTCTGTAACCTAGGGGGAAACCAGTGGGTCCATCTCCTCTATACCACCCACCTGGTAGTGTGGTGGATGGGACTACCAGCTCTCTGTAACCTAGGGGGAAACCAGTGCGTCCATCTCCTCTATACCACCCACCTGGTAGTGTGGTGGATGGGACTACCAGCTCTCTGTAACCTAGGGGGAAACCAGTGGGTCCGTCTCCTCTACCACCCACCTGGTAGTGTGGTGGATGGGACTACCAGCTCTCTGTAACCTAGAGGGAAACCAGTGGGTCCGTCTCCTCTATACCACCCACCTGGTAGTGTGGTGGATGGGACTACCAGCTCTCTGTAACCTAGGGGGAAACCAGTGGGTCCGTCTCCTCTACCACCCACCTGGTAGTGTGGTGGATGGGACTACCAGCTCTCTGTAACCTGGGGGGAAACCAGTGGGTCCGTCTCCTCTACCACCCACCTGGTAGTGTGGTGGATGGGACTACCAGCTCTCTGTAACCTAGGGGGAAACCAGTGGGTCCGTCTCCTCTACCACCCACCTGGTAGTGTGGTGGATGGGACTACCAGCTCTCTGTAACCTAGGGGGAAACCAGTGGGTCCGTCTCCTCTACCACCCACCTGGTAGTGTGGTGGATGGGACTACCAGCTCTCTGTAACCTAGGGGGAAACCAGTGGGTCCGTCTCCTCTACCACCCACCTGGTAGTGTGGTGGATGGGACTACCAGCTCTCTGTAACCTGGGGGGAAACCAGTGGGTCCGTCTCCTCTACCACCCACCTGGTAGTGTGGTGGATGGGACTACCAGCTCTCTGTAACCTAGGGGGAAACCAGTGGGTCCGTCTCCTCTACCACCCACCTGGTAGTGTGGTGGATGGGACTACCAGCTCTCTGTAACCTAGGGGGAAACCAGTGGGTCCGTCTCCTCTACCACCCACCTGGTAGTGTGGTGGATGGGACTACCAGCTCTCTGTAACCTGGGGGGAAACCAGTGGGTCCGTCTCCTCTACCACCCACCTGGTAGTGTGGTGGATGGGACTACCAGCTCTCTGTAACCTAGGGGGAAACCAGTGGGTCCGTCTCCTCTACCACCCACCTGGTAGTGTGGTGGATGGGACTACCAGCTCTCTGTAACCTAGGGGGAAACCAGTGGGTCCGTCTCCTCTACCACCCACCTGGTAGTGTGGTGGATGGGACTACCAGCTCTCTGTAACCTAGGGGGAAACCAGTGGGTCCGTCTCCTCTACCACCCACCTGGTAGTGTGGTGGATGGGACTACCAGCTCTCTGTAACCTAGGGGGAAACCAGTGGGTCCGTCTCCTCTACCACCCACCTGGTAGTGTGGTGGATGGGACTACCAGCTCTCTGTAACCTAGGGGGAAACCAGTGGGTCCGTCTCCTCTACCACCCACCTGGTAGTGTGGTGGATGGGACTACCAGCTCTCTGTAACCTAGGGGGAAACCAGTGGGTCCGTCTCCTCTACCACCCACCTGGTAGTGTGGTGGATGGGACTACCAGCTCTCTGTAACCTAGGGGGAAACCAGTGGGTCCGTCTCCTCTACCACCCACCTGGTAGTGTGGTGGATGGGACTACCAGCTCTCTGTAACCTAGGGGGAAACCAGTGGGTCCGTCTCCTCTACCACCCACCTGGTAGTGTGGTGGATGGGACTACCAGCTCTCTGTAACCTAGGGGGAAACCAGTGGGTCCGTCTCCTCTACCACCCACCTGGTAGTGTGGTGGATGGGACTACCAGCTCTCTGTAACCTAGGGGGAAACCAGTGCGTCCATCTCCTCTATACCACCCACCTGGTAGTGTGGTGGATGGGACTACCAGCTCTCTGTAACCTAGGGGGAAACCAGTGGGTCCGTCTCCTCTATACCACCCACCTGGTAGTGTGGTGGATGGGACTACCAGCTCTCTGTAACCTAGGGGGAAACCAGTGGGTCCGTCTCCTCTATACCACCCACCTGGTAGTGTGGTGGATGGGACTACCAGCTCTCTGTAACCTAGGGGGAAACCAGTGGGTCCGTCTCCTCTATACCACCCACCTGGTAGTGTGGTGGATGGGACTACCAGCTCTCTGTAACCTAGGGGGAAACCAGTGGGTCCGTCTCCTCTATACCACCCACCTGGTAGTGTGGTGGATGGGACTACCAGCTCTCTGTAACCTAGGGGGAAACCAGTGCGTCCATCTCCTCTATACCACCCACCTGGTAGTGTGGTGGATGGGACTACCAGCTCTCTGTAACCTAGGGGGCAACCAGTGCGTCCATCTCCTCTATACCATGTCTCTTGTAGGATGACAATGTCTGTATTTCTAATTTCTCTGGTGAAGTCCAGGTTCCTGCTCTTTAGGCTAAAGGCAGATGACCTCAGGCCTTGGATATTCCAGGATGAGATAGTGAAGGCTTTGTGTTCCATAAAGTGTCCAATGTTGTTTTCGTGTGGTTTAGGCTTGAACCATGATAGTAGCTGTTTTTCTCTCTACCTCTCTCTCTCTGTTTGCGGCATCCTTCCCGTCCGGTGAAGCGCTGGTCTAGTTAAAGCCATCTTAATCAGGAAGTAGCGGTGTTGTTGTTAGTGGTCGATCATTAGCAGATCGTATTGTTGTGGCTCTGGCACAGGAGACCGTTTTCCTCCAGGAAGCCCAGAGCATTGAGAGCCCTGTTGGAACACAATGAGTCCTGGGCAGGGAGGGGTCCAGTACAGCAGGAATACCACAGTGTAGTCTGCATACCAAATGGCAACCTATTCATTAGTGTACTGCCTTTCAAAAGTAGTGCACTACAGTATATAGAATAGGGTGCCATTTGGGACGTAGCCTTGGTCTGGTTCTTAGATCACGTTTAGCTGTTACCGTGATGATGGCTAATAACCGTGTTCCTACATTATCCACATTCTTTCCATTGATGCTGGACGGGATGGGGCTGGACGGGGTGGGGGTGGGGGGGCCCTTTAGTGGAATGTTGGAAAGCTGCCTTGACTTGAGTAACCTGAGGAGAACCTGTAGGTGACCTATAGATGTTCATTCCTCTAACTTATTCATGTTGTGTTGCTATTGCATTGTGTGATGTAGGGTAGTGTTGTGTTATGTTGTGTCATTGTGGTGTGTTGTGTAGTGTTATTGTCTTGTGGTGTGTTATTGTGTAGTGTGTTGTTTTGTTGTGCTATTGTGGTGTGTTATTGTGTTGTTGTGTAGTGTATTTGTCTTGTGTTGTTGTGTAGTGTTATTGTTATTTTTGATTTATCTTTATTTAACTAGTCAAGTCAGGTACAATGACGGCATACTTGAAAATAAAGGAGAGCCTCACACTCTTGGAGCTCAGATGCGAAAATGTTATGTCCAACTTTTCGACAGCCAAGCTGTCTTCATCAGGGTTTAATCACAAACACTGCGGGATGACTCGTTTATATAGTCTCAAAAGACACACAGGTGTCTGTAATCATGGCCAAGAGTGGCCTAATATCATTGGTTAATTCTCAAATATTAAAATGGCATACAAAGAACAGCATACAAATGGATAGCATACGATCATAGATTCATTTTAGACTACACAAGCTCACAAACAATTACAATGGCAAAGTCACAAACACAAGAATGGCTTCAGATCAAAGTCTACGTTGAGACCGAAGGGAGCAAGGGTCTTTAAGTTAAAGATCCAGGCAGCCTCTCGTTTTAACAATAAATTATCAAGGTCACCCCCTCTCCTAGGGAGGGTGACATGTTCGATACCAATGTAACGCAGAGACGAAATCGAGTGGCCTGCCTCCAAAAAGTGGGCCGTAACTGGGTAAGTCAAGTTTTTGCACCTAATGGTGCTACGATGCTCTGAGATACGTATTTTGAAACTTCTTATGGCTGCAATCCCGTTAACGGGATGATATGACAACAGCCAGTGAAAGTGCAGGGCGCCAAATTCAAACAACAGAAATCTCATAATTAAAATTCCTCAAACATACATGTATCTTATACCATTTTAAAGGTAATCTTGTTGTTAATCCCACCAAAGTGTCCGATTTCAAATAGGCTTTACAGCGAAAGCACCACAAACGATTATGTTAGGTCACCGCAAAATCACAAACAAACACAGTCATTTCTCCAGCCAAAGACAGGAGTTACAAAAAGCAGAAATAGAGATAAAATTAATCACTAACCTTTGATGATCTTCATCAGATGACACTCATAGGACTTCATGTTACACAATACATATATTTTTTGTTCGATAACGTTCATATTTATATCCCTTTCCAACCGGAGAATTCCATTGACTTCAGATGTGGGATGGAACAGAGCTCCCTCTCATGTGAACGCGCATGGTCAGAGCATGGTCAGGTCATGAAAGACCTGACTAATTCCTGTCTCCTTCGGCCCCAATTCACAGTAGAGGCATCATACAAGGTTCTACAGACTGATTTTATCTAGTGGAAGCCGTAGGAAGTGCAAACTCATCCATATCCCACTGTGTATTCAATAGGGTCTTACATTTACATTTACATTTAAGTCATTTAGCAGACGCTCTTATCCAGAGCGTCTTGGTTGAAAATCGACCAACCTCAGAATTCCCACTTCCTGTTTGGATTTTTTCTCAAGTTTTTGCCTGCCATATGAGTTCTGTTATACTCACAGACATCATTCAAACAGTTTTAGAAACTTCAGAGTGTTTTCTATCCAATACGAATAATAATATGCATATATTAGCAACTGGGACTGAGGAGCAGGCAGTTTACTATGGGCACCTCTGTGCACCTTTCATCCAAGCTACTAAATACTGCCCTTGCAGCCATAAGAAGTTAATTCGCGCTTTGTTTTACCCACATAATTTTTTACCACAAGGACAAGTTATAAGATAAATAACTGCCTTAGTGGAGCACGTAATAACACCTTTGATTGGGATCGATTTCCCTGTTTGTGGGTGTTTGAAGGATCTACATTTAGAAGTGCCATTGCATTGAGCACAGCCATTACACTTGTAATTTCCATCCGGTAGGGGCGCAAATAGACGTTGTTCAGGAATTTTTTTATTTTATTTTTATTTCACCTTTATTTAACCAGGTAGGCTAGTTGAGAACAAGTTCTCATTTGCAACTGCGACCTGGCCAAGATAAAGCATAGCAGTGTGAACAGACAACACAGAGTTACACATGGAGTAAACAATAAACAAGTCAATAACATGGTAGAAAAAAAGAGAATCTATATACAATGTGTGCAAACGGCATGAGGTAGGCAATAAATCGAATAATTACAATTTAGCAGATTAACACTGGAGTGATAAATCATCAGATGATCATGTGCAAGAAGAGATACTGGTGTGCAAAAGAGCAGAAAAGTAAATAAATAAAAGCAGTATGGGGGGTGAGGTAGGTAAATTGGGTGGGTAGTTTACAGATGGACTATGTACAGCTGCAGCGATCGGTTAGCTGCTCGGATAGCAGATTTTTAAAGTTGTTGAGGGAGATAAAAGTCTCCAACTTCAGAGATTTTTGCAATTCGTTCCAGTCGCAGGCAGCAGAGAACTGGAAGGAAAGGCGTCCAAATTAGGTTTTGGCTTTAGGGATGATCAGTGAGATACACCTGCTGGAGCGCGTGCTGCGGGTGGGTGTAGCCATCGTGACCAGTGAACTGAGATAAGGCGGCACTTTACCTAGCATAGCCTTGTAGATGACCTGGAGCCAGTGGGTCTGACGACGAACATGTAGCGAGGGCCAGCCGACTAGGGCATACAGGTCGCAGTGGTGGGTCGTATAAGGTGCTTTAGTAACAAAACGAATGGCACTGTGATAAACTGCATCCAGTTTGCTGAGTAGAGTATTGGAAGCTATTTTGTAGATGACATCGCCGAAGTCGAGGATCGGGGTGGTATCTTGGGGTGGTAAATCAGAGTGTACCAATTGGTCTCTGAGATTTCTGCCCCGCAAGAATACGACCAAGGGAAGGTCAGAAAACACATTACCGAGACTATCATCGGATTTTAGAATGTGCCAATGTTTGTGAACGATTCCCTTAATTTGTTCAGAGCGCTTTGAATAGCGGGTAGTTAGAATGCAAGAATGCGTCTTTTTGCAAGACTGCCCTTGAAAAAGGTCATGTTTTGAATTTTCTCAATGGCAATATTAATTTGAACATTTTTGTACCCCCTCTCCTTGAACTTTCCTTGCGTCTCAACCATATTTCTGTCAATCTGATTGTTTTTTGCAAATTCTTTTGATTGGACAGAATTGGCTGAAGGGCAAACTATTTTTCAAGGGAAGTGGGTGACAACTGTCAGCCCTCAACAAACTGTTACGATCAGTAGGTTTCCTGTAAAGATCAGTGTATAGAACATTATCCTCACACAAGATCAGAAGATCAAGAAAAACGGTTTGACGTGTATCAGATTGCATAGTAAATCTCAAATGTTCAGAACAGGAGTTAAGAAAAGCATGGAATGCCTGGAGCTGTTCTGCATCACCCCTCCATAGAACAAAAATATCATCAATGTACCGTTTCCACATAATGATGTTAGGCAAGAAAACATTTTGGAGAGGATTGAAAATGGACTGTTTCTCCATGTAACCCACATACAAATTAGCATAGTTAGGAGCCATGGGGGATCCCATAACAGTACCCTTTGTCTGAATAAAGAAATCATTTAGAAACATGAAGTAGTTGTGTGTGAGTACTATTTCAGCCAATGGTTTAATGCATGGACTGGAAGGTAGATCATCAGGGTCACGTTGCAGAAGAAAATGGCACATAGCTTCAATACCGCCCTCGTGTGGAATATTAGTGTATAACGACTCAACATCAAAAGTAACTAACAAGGTATTCTCAGGGAGAGGATCAAGAGATTCTATGATAGAGATCATACTGCTGGTGTCCTTTAGGAGGGGAGCTGTTCTGAGATCATACTGCTGGTGTCCTTTAGGAGGGGAGCTGTTCTGAGATCATACTGCTGGTGTCCTTTAGGAGGGGAGCTGTTCTGAGATCATACAGCTGGTGTCCTTTAGGAGGGGAGCTGTTCTGCGAGTGGTCTAATAAAAAAGTCAACAAAAGTAGATAGAGGGGCCGTTACTGCGAATAAGGACTGAGGTATCGGATTGTAAATCAAGCAACGCTTGTTTTTCATCCTAAGGTAAATTATGGAAAGATTTGGACTCCTGTTTGTTCTTAAGGAGATGAGCAACATATTTTTCAACAAGTCTGCAATATGTCTCGATAGAGTGACTGTGTTTGGCTGGAGGTATAACATAACTCTTGCTTCTAAAAGGAGTCGGAGTCTGTGCAGGTGAGCAACACACTGGTTCAATAGAAATGTCAGGATTAGGGGAGATAAAGTTTTCCCTTCAACGGATGTTTCTAAAAAACTTAAACATGTCTACCTTCACATCAAAGTCATTGCACTGGGTTGTAGGCACAAAATATAACCCTTTATTAAGCAAGGAGACATGGGCAGGGCTCAATATCTTGCTTGATAAATTAAAGACACTCAGTCCCGTGGGTTCTGGAACCGTGTGAACGGTCTCCTCTGCCTCTGGTAGTCGTTTCTTCTTACCCCGTCGGGTGCGGCATCTCGTCGATGTGCGTGCCTGCGGCCACCTCCGCCCTTCCGTCCGTCCAGTCTCTCGTTGAATAAAAAACTACCACTAGAAGCCGATGAGGCGCTGGTTGTAGAGTGTTGATCAGACGGGGGTGGATTGAAGTAAGCGGCATCCCTCCTGCGTCTGCCATGGAGAGGAGGAGCAGGACCTCTCTTGTCAGGGTTTCTCCAGAAGTAGACTTTATCCTCGGCCTTGTCTTTTTTGTCTCGCCTAAATAGGTGTGCGTTTCTTTTTCTTCTACAATGACGGCATACACCAGTCAAATCCGGATGCCGCTTGGCCAATTGTGCGCCGCCCTTTGAGACTCCCAATCACGGCCGGTTGTGATACAGCCTGGATTCGAACCAGGGACTGCAGTGCCTTAGACTGCTACGCCACTCGGGAGCGTTGTGTGGTTGTGTAGTGTTACTGCATAGTGTTATGTAGTATTGTGTTGTATTAATGTGTTATGTAGTCTTGTGTTATGTTATCGTGTTGTGTTATGTTATTTTGTTGTGTTGTGGTGTTAATGTGTTGTTATTGTGGTGTGTTATTGTGCGTTGTGTTATTGTGCGTTGTGTAATAGTGTTGTCATTGTGTTGTGTTATTGTGCGTTGTGTTATTGTGTAATAGTGTTGTCATTGTGTTGTGTTATTGTGCGTTGTGTTATTGTGTAATAGTGTTGTCATTGTGTTGTGTTATTGTGTAATAGTGTTGTCATTGTGTTGTGTTATTGTGCGTTGTGTTATTGTGTAATAGTGTTGTCATTGTGGTGTTTTTTTGTTGTGCTGGTGTGTATTATTGTGGTGTTTTGATTGTTGTGCATGTCTGCTCCCTTTTCTACTGTCGTGTGATAGGTTACAGTGTGCCCAGCTGCCCAATCAGGTCCTGGAGAGCATTAGCATTATCGACACGCCGGGGATCCTGTCAGGAGCGAAACAGAGGGTGAGCCGAGGTGAGAAGAGCAAGGCTCAGGAGTGGACGGGTCAAGGTGAGGAGAGAGTAGAAGTAGGCGATCACAGAGACACACCTGGTCAAGTCTCTCGTCTGTATGTCGTCATCATCATCATCATCAGCTAAAACAACTAGCCTTCATCCTTCCTCGTCCCACCTGACCAGGCTAACCCTGTGACTGACCTCCATGTACTGTCTGAGGAAAGGAGACAGGGAGATAGGACGAGGCAACTCTCTGGGGTAAGGAGAGAAGCGATGAGAGAGAGAAAGGCAGCGCTCTGGAGAGTTGTTCAGATTCCTCCACCACATCTTGAAAGACACACAGACAAAGACACACACTCACAGATAAAGACACACACAGATAAAACCACACACAAAGACACACACAGATAAAGACACACACACACACACACACACACACACACACACACACACACACACACACACACACACACACACACACACACACACACACACACACACACACACACAGATATAGACACACACCGATAAAACCACACACAGACACACACACACAGGTAGATAAAGACACACACACAAAGAGACACACACACAGGTAGATAAAGACACACACACAAAGACACACACACACACACACACACACACACACACACACACACACACACACACACACACACACACACACACACACAGAGAGATAAAGACACACACAGATAACCACACACAAAGACACACACAGGTAGATAAAGACACACACACAGATAAAGACACACACAGACACACACAGATAGAGACACACACACACACACACACACACAGATAAAGACACACACACACAGATAAATCCACACACACACACAGATAAAGACACACACAGACACACACAGATAGAGACACACACAGATAGAGACACACACAGATAGAGACACACACAGATAGAGACACAGATATATAAAGACACACACACAGATATATAAAGACACACACACAGATATATAAAGACACACACACACAGATAGATAAAGACACCCTCCCTTCCCATCTCTTCCTCCACCCTCCCTTCCCATCTCTTCCTCCACCCTCCCTTCCCATCTCTTCCTCCACCCTTCCCATCTCTTCCTCCACCCTTCCCTTCCCATCTCTTCCTCCACCCTTCCCTTCCCATCTCTTCCTCCACCCTTCCCATCTCTTCCTCCACCCTCCCTTCCCTTCTCTTCCTCCACCCTCCCTTCCCATCTCTTCCTCCACCCTCCCTTCCCATCTCTTCCTCCACCCTCCCTTCCCATCTCTTCCTCCACCCTCCCTTCCCATCTCTTCCTCCACCCTCCCTTCCCATCTCTTCCTCCACCCTCCCTTCCCATCTCTTCCTCCACCCTCCCTTCCCATCTCTTCCTCCACCCTCCCTTCCCATCTCTTCCTCCACCCTCCCTTCCCATCTCTTCCTCCACCCTTCCCTTCCCATCTCTTCCTCCACCCTTCTCCTTCCTTCTCATCCCTCCTCCACCCTTTGTCCAACTTCATTGTGTATTACAGTTCAATGTGTATTACAAAAACATTCATTATTTCTTTCAGCATATTTTTTTGTTCTCAGCATGTTGCAAATCTAAAAATGTAAGACTCATCTATTTTTCACTATAATCTATGAATCATCTGACAGACCCTCTCTGTGTTCCCTGACCCTAACCCCAACACTCTTCAGGCTATGACTTCCCAGCGGTGCTGCGATGGTTTGCAGAGCGCGTTGACCGCATCATCCTCCTGTTCGACGCCCACAAGTTGGAGATCAGTGATGAGTTCTCCGAAGCCATCGGAGCGCTGCGGGGTAATGAGGAGAAACTGCGTGTCGTCCTGAACAAGGCTGACATGGTGGGAACACAACAGTTGATGAGAATCTACGGCGCTCTAATGTGGTCTCTGGGAAAGGTGAGAGGAGACTGACCTTTATTTATCCCCAAGGGAAATGACTTTCCTACAGTCATAGTAAAAACAATACAGACCTATACACAGTGGTGACCCGTCATTCAGGGCAGGTCAACCGTAGCTTTGATTGGACTGATCATGTCAACATCTTACTTTCAAAATCTTAGCTAGCGGTCATCATCATGAATCAAGTCGACAATCTACTGGCAAAATCTTTTCAATCCTTGTCATACGAAGAGAAATTATGAAGAGATATTATAGATAAAACGTACCGGTGCTCATTGGCCATTGGACAAACATTACAAAACAAGTTGGAAATTGCAAATTCAACAATGAGTGGTTTGGAAGGAATCAGTGGCTAACTGCAAGCGTTGCAAAGAAATCACTAACCTGTTATTCAGTGGAGAGGGTGTGTGGTCCAAGTCTGGGTTTAAGGGTCTCTTTTCCAAGCTTAAAAGGATAAACATTCAACACCATGGGACAAAAAAGGTTGAATACATTGGCCAATCCAGCATGACTTCTGCCAAGTTCAAAACAACTGGAAACTCGGAACTGGGAAATCTCAGACTTCAGTGAGTTCAAGAAAAAAATGAGCTCCTCCTGGGAAAATACGTTTTGAACAGTCATCCAACTCGGTATTCCAAGTCGTGAACTCTGGCCTCTTTCTAGAGCTCTGATCTGAAGATCACTGACGTTATGATTCAACCTTGTTTTCTTCAGTTTCCAGTTGTCTTGAAAGCACCATAAATCCAGAGAATGCCAGACTTTGATGACAAAATTTGCCCACAAAGGACCGCCACACCACCTTCTTGTTCAAGTGAGCACAGCACAACAAGGGGAGTCCAAAAATGTATTTTATGCTGCTGCATAAATGATGTAATATGCCAGGGAGATATGAAGGGGGATACCTAGTCAGTTGTACAACTGAATGCATTCAACTGACATGTGTCTTCCGAATTTAACACCACAAACAGTACTGTAGCTGAGAAAGTAATACTAAGTGTATGTTGTGTAGTAAGCTGTTAGTACAGGCATGGTCCTTGGAGGCCTGATTGGTGTCACACTTTTCCCCCATCCCTAGCAAACACAGCTGATTTAAAGATCATGATTAGTTGATTATTGGAGTCAGGTGTGTTAGAGGCTGGGGAAAAAGTGTGACACCAATCAGGCCCCCGAGGACTGGAGTTGCCCAGGGCTGTGTTAGTAGCTCATGTGCCTCACCCTAATAATTTAGTTCCTTTCCCCCTCAGAACTTAGCCTACTGTTCTGACTTGGTGGTGCACATGTAGCCTGTTTAAGAAAATGTTATCATCGAATATTGTAAGAGCTTTCATTGTCTGCTTATATGCCCCCTTTATTTATCATACGGTTCTGACTTGGTGTACAGAGAGAATACTCTAAGAACGGCCTATGTTCTGAATTCTGTCGCAGTGCATTTAAAAAGTGCTGAACAAATAGTTATATTGACTACGTCTGTCTCAGCTCGCTCATTAATGTCTTATTCGAAATGACGGATTGCCTCTTGTCCGCTTGTCGTCCCTTTATGCCATAGTTTGTACATCTCAACTGTCTGTAGAAACCACATTTGTTTAACAAGTCAGCCATATCAGCTATGTTTATTAAAAGGCAGTAAATGAGGCTGAATGAACTGTTTCCCTGCCAGACAAGGCTCCAGGTGTAGCAGTGGTAAGGATTCACTCCATGGTGCTGAAAAGAAAGCTCTGCTGTTGGGACAGCATTATGTAGGCTTTGTGATCACTGTTTGTCACCGCTATAGTGCAATGAATGTATTGTGTTGTGTAGTGTCTTTGCTGGCATCTAAAACATATTTTGGGAGTTTGCCCCACCAAGATTTAAATGGTAAAATTGCCACTGCCAATACATAGTCAAAACAATCACTAAACAATACATATTCACCCAGTTCCTTCAGAAAGTGTTCAAACCCCTTGACGTTTTCCACATTGTGTCACAGCCTGAGGTTGTTGTGTCACCTAAACACAATACCCCATAATGTCAAAGTGGAATTATGTTCTTAGATATTTTTACAAATTAATAAACAATGAAAAGCTGAAAAGTCTTGAGTCAATTAGTATTCAAACCCCTTTGTTATGGCAACCCTATATACGTTCAGGAGTAAAAATTTGCTTAAACAAGTAACATAATAAGTTGCATGGACTCACTCTGTGTGCAATAATAGTGTTTAACATGATTTTTGAATGACTACCTCATCTCTGTACCACACAAATACAATTATCGGTAAGGTCCCTCAGTCAAGCAGTGAATTTCTAACACAGATTCAACCACAAAGACCAGGGAGGTTTTCCAACGCCTCGCAAAGAAGGGCACCTAAAAAATAGCAGATATTGAATATCCCTGTGAGCATGGTGAAATTATTAATTACACTTTGGATAAGGGGGGTTATACGAAGCTAACATATGGAATTATTGCTATTTGATTTTGAATTGAAGGACCCCTTTAGGTATAAAAAATATATATACTTTTTTGGGGGGGGGGGTGAAACATTGCATTTGGCCTTACTGCTATTAGCCAATAGAAACACATTGAATTTGGCCTTACTGCTATTAGCCAATAGAAACACATTGAATTTGGCCTTACTGCTATTAGCCAATAGAAACACATTGAATTTGGCCTTACTGCTATTAGCCCATAGAAACACATTGAATTTGGCCTTACTGCTATTAGCCCATAGAAACACATTGAATTTGGCCTTACTGCTATTAGCCAATAGAAACACATTGAATTTGGCCTTACTGCTATTAGCCAATAGAAACACATTGAATTTGGCCTTACTGCTATTAGCCAATAGAAACACATTGAATTTGGCCTTACTGCTATTAGCCAATAGAAACACATTGAATTTGGCCTTACTGCTATTAGCCAATAGAAACACATTGAATTTGGCCTTACTGCTATTAGCCCATAGAAACACATTGAATTTGGCCTTACTGCTATTAGCCCATAGAAACACATTGAATTTGGCCTTACTGCTATTAGCCAATAGAAACACATTGAATTTGGCCTTACTGCTATTAGCCAATAGAAACACATTGAATTTGGCCTTACTGCTATTAGCCAATAGAAACACATTGAATTTGGCCTTACTGCTATTAGCCAATAGAAACACATTGAATTTGGCCTTACTGCTATTAGCCAATAGAAACACATTGAATTTGGCCTTACTGCTATTAGCCAATAGAAACACATTGAATTTGGCCTTACTGCTATTAGCCAATAGAAACACATTGAATTTGGCCTTACTGCTATTAGCCAATAGAAACACATTGAATTTGGCCTTACTGCTATTAGCCAATAGAAACACATTGAATTTGGCCTTACTGCTATTAGCCAATAGAAACACATTGAATTTGGCCTTACTGCTATTAGCCAATAGAAACACATTGAATTTGGCCTTACTGCTATTAGCCAATAGAAACACATTGAATTTGGCCTTACTGCTATTAGCCAATAGTAACACATTGAATTTGGCCTTACTGCTATTAGCCAATAGAAACACATTGAATTTGGCCTTACTGCTATTAGCCAATAGTAACACATTGAATTTGGCCTTACTGCTATTAGCCAATAGTAACACATTGAATTTGGCCTTACTGCTATTAGCCCATAGAAACACATTGAATTTGGCCTTACTGCTATTAGCCAATAGAAACATGGAAAAACAAATAGTAAAAGAATAGATCAAAAGGAAGTGTGTTTTAAAGTTGTTTGTCCTTCAGTATATCTGAGAGATATTATAAAGATCAGTATATCTGAGAGATATTATAAAGATCAGTATATCTGAGAGATATTATAAAGATCAGTATATCTGAGAGATATTATAAAGATCAGTATATCTGAGAGATATTATAAAGATCAGTATATCTGAGAGATATTATAAAGATCAGTATATCTGAGAGATATTATAAAGATCAGTATATCTGAGAGATATTATAAAGATCAGTATATCTGAGAGATATTATAAAGATCAGTATATCTGAGAGATATTATAAAGATCAGTATATCTGAGAGATATTATAAAGATCAGTATATCTGAGAGATATTATAAAGATCAGTATATCTGAGAGATATTATAAAGATCAGTATATCTGAGAGATATTATAAAGATCAGTATATCTGAGAGATATTATAAAGATCAGTATATCTGAGAGATATTATAAAGATCAGTATATCTGAGAGATATTATAAAGATCAGTATATCTGAGAGATATTATAAAGATCAGTATATCTGAGAGATATTATAAAGATCAGTATATCTGAGAGATATTATAAAGATCAGTATATCTGAGAGATATTATAAAGATCAGTATATCTGAGAGATATTATAAAGATCAGTATATCTGAGAGATATTATAAAGATCAGTATATCTGAGAGATATTATAAAGATCAGTATATCTGAGAGATATTATAAAGATCAGTATATCTGAGAGATATTATAAAGATCAGTATATCTGAGAGATATTATAAAGATCAGTATATCTGAGAGATATTATAAAGATCAGTATATCTGAGAGATATTATAAAGATCAGTATATCTGAGAGATATTATAAAGATCAGTATATCTGAGAGATATTATAAAGATCAGTATATCTGAGAGATATTATAAAGATCAGTATATCTGAGAGATATTATAAAGATCAGTATATCTGAGAGATATTATAAAGATCAGTATATCTGAGAGATATTATAAAGATCAGTATATCTGAGAGATATTATAAAGATCAGTATATCTGAGAGATATTATAAAGATCAGTATATCTGAGAGATATTATAAAGATCAGTATATCTGAGAGATATTATAAAGATCAGTATATCTGAGAGATATTATAAAGATCAGTATATCTGAGAGATATTATAAAGATCAGTATATCTGAGAGATATTATAAAGATCAGGAAAATGTTGTATATGTTTTGGACTGATATTTAACCATCTTCTTTGGCAGTAAACTATCTCCATATATACTTCCATTTTTTTTTTTTTTACTGGTACCGGGCTATCTTCAGTCTAGTCCTAGAGCAAAACAATCGACACCTACGTGTTCCCCTCTATGGGAAGGTGACCATCTATGAAAAGTCACACCTTTCTACAGACTAGTCCCGTGACACTTGTTGGGGTCGTAGAGCAAAACGAAGAACAGCATCGTGGTCGTGAGAGTCTCATCTTTCTATAGAGTGGTCGGTGTTTTGGGATGTCTCATGGTCTGACAAACATCGTTGTAGCTTGGCCACCTTCCACCGCAGATGCGGAAGGCCGCCATTTGCGGACGTTTTCACTTTGTCCATATCGGGTATTGCGTGTAGATGGGTGACTAAACATATATTTAATACATTTTGAAATGAATTTGTAACACAACAGAGAGTGGAATAAGTCAAGTGTTATGAATACTTTCTGGAGGCAGCAGGGTCAAGTTAACTACAGAACTAACATGCAAAAGGGCACCTAAAGGGTTGTGTTGAGTGGGTAGTGGGTATAACACCTAAAGGGTTGTGTTGAGTGGGTATAACACCTAAAGGGTTGTGTTGAGTGGGTATAACACCTAAAGGGTTGTGTTGAGTGGGTAGTGGGTATAACACCTAAAGGGTTGTGTTGAGTGGGTAGTGGGTATAACACCTAAAGGGTTGTGTTGAGTGGGTAGTGGGTATAACACCTAAAGGGTTGTGTTGAGTGGGTAGTGGGTATAACACCTAAAGGGTTGTGTTGAGTGGGTAGTGGGTATAACACCTAAAGGGTAGTGGGTATAACACCTAAAGGGTTGTGTTGAGTGGGTAGTGGGTATAACACCTAAAGGGTAGTGGGTATAACACCTAAAGGGTTGTGTTGAGTGGGTATAACACCTAAAGGGTTGTGTTGAGTGGGTATAACACTTAAAGGGTTGTGTTGAGTGGGTATAACACTTAAAGGGTTGTGTTGAGTGGGTATAACATCTAAAGGGTTGTGTTGAGTGGGTAGTGGGTATAACACTTAAAGGGTTGTGTTGAGTGGGTAGTGGGTATAACACCTAAAGGGTTGTGTTGAGTGGGTATAACACTTAAAGGGTTGTGTTGAGTGGGTATAACACTTAAAGGGTTGTGTTGAGTGGGTAGTGGGTATAACACTTAAAGGGTTGTGTTGAGTGGGTAGTGGGTATAACACCTAAAGGGTTGTGTTGAGTGGGTATAACACTTAAAGGGTTGTGTTGAGTGGGTAGTGGGTATAACACCTAAAGGGTTGTGTTGAGTGGGTATAACACTTAAAGGGTTGTGTTGAGTGGGTAGTTGGTATAACACCTAAAGGGTTGTGTTGAGTGGGTATAACACTTAAAGGGTTGTGTTGAGTGGGTATAACACCTAAAGGGTTGTGTTGAGTGGGTAGTGGGTATAACACCTAAAGGGTTGTGTTGAGTGGGTAGTTGGTATAACACCTAAAGGGTTGTGTTGAGTGGGTAGTGGGTATAACACCTAAAGGGTTGTGTTGAGTGGGTATAACACCTAAAGGGTTGTGTTGAGTGGGTAGTTGGTATAACACCTAAAGGGTTGTGTTGAGTGGGTATAACACTTAAAGGGTTGTGTTGAGTGGGTATAACACCTAAAGGGTTGTGTTGAGTGGGTAGTGGGTATAACACCTAAAGGGTTGTGTTGAGTGGGTAGTTGGTATAACACCTAAAGGGTTGTGTTGAGTGGGTAGTGGGTATAACACCTAAAGGGTAGTGGGTATAACATCTAAAGGGTAGTGGGTATAACACCTAAAGGGTAGTGGGTATAACACCTAAAGGGTAGTGGGTATAACACCTAAAGGGTAGTGGGTATAACACCTAAAGGGTAGTGGGTATAACACCTAAAGGGTAGTGGGTATAACACCTAAAGGGTAGTGGGTATAACACCTAAAGGGTAGTGGGTATAACACCTAAAGGGTAGTGGGTATAACACCTAAAGGGTAGTGGGTATAACACCTAAAGGGTAGTGGGTATAACACCTAAAGGGTAGTGGGTATAACACCTAAAGGGTAGTGGGTATAACACCTAAAGGGTAGTGGGTATAACACCTAAAGGGTAGTGGGTATAACACCTAAAGGGTTGTGGGTATAACACCTAAAGGGTAGTGGGTATAACACCTAAAGGGTTGTGTTGAGTGGGTAGTGGGTATAACACCTAAAGGGTAGTGGGTATAACACCTAAAGGGTAGTGGGTAGAACACCTAAAGGGTAGTGGGTATAACATTTTGTGATAACTGTAAAAAGGGCTTCATGGATATATTGGATTGATTGACAGGTGTTCAACACCCCAGAGGTCGTGAGGGTGTATATCGGGTCGTTCTGGTCCGAGCCGCTGCTGGTCCCTGATAACCGTCGTCTGTTTGAGCTGGAGGAGGAGGATCTGTTTAGTGACATCCAGAATCTTCCTCATAACGCAGCCCTCAGGAAGCTCAACGACCTGGTGAAGAGGGCACGGCTGGTCAGGGTAGGTTCTCTCTCTCTGGACCTCCCTCCCGCTGTCTGTCTGTCTCATTCATCTACTAGATGCTATGATATAATCTGCAACCACACCTTTCTGACTAGGTACTGAAGAATAAGGTGTCTGACTCAGTTTGATATAAGACATTGAGGAGAAAGTGGCTTTGCTGAAGTTAATATCCTCCCCTCTTTCTCTCTCTCCCTCCCCCCTCTCTCCCCCCTCCAGGTGCATGCCCACATCATAAGTTACCTGAAGAAGGAGATGTCAACCTTCAGGAAGGACAATAGGAAGAAGAACCTGATCTACCAACTTCCTGTCATCTTCTCCAAGATCCAGCTGCAGCACCACATCTCTGCTGGGGACTTCCCTGACTGTGCCAAGATGCAGGTCTGTCTGCCTGCCTGTCTTTCTGTCTGTCTTTTTTTCATGAATTCGAAAACACTCAACATGATAAAAAAATAAACGTTTATTAGATTAGTATAAAACATTTGTTGATGATTTAAAACCCAAAATTATTTTCCATATAAACATTCAAAATATCGTTTATATTTAGTCTATTTGGGTTTCAGTGTCCAGCACTATCATGACCACTCTGTGGAAAGGTGAGACTTCTCAATGTCCATAGCAAAAGTCCAGCATCCCTCAGTAATCCATCTCTAAGTCATACAGTGCCTTGCAAAAGTATTCATCACCCATGGCGGTTTTCCTATTTTGTTGCATTTTAACCTGTAATTTAAAACAGATTTTTATTTGGACTTCACCAATTTGGACTATTTTGTGTATGTCCATTACATGAAGTGAAATGAAAATGTTTTCTTATTTTAAAAAATTCAAAAAAATTCAAAACGGAAAAGTGGTGCATGTATATGTATTCACCTCCTTTGCCATGACGCCCCTAAATAAGATCTGGTGCAACCAATTACCTTCAGAAGTCACATAATTGGTTAGATTGCACACAGGTGGACATTATATAAGTGTCACATGATCTCAGTATATATATACACCTGTTCTGAAAGACCCCAGAGTCTGCAACACCACTAAGCAAGCGGCACCACAAAGCAAGCGGCACCATGAGGACCAAGGAGCTCTCCAAACAGGTCAGGGACAAAAGTTGTGGAGGACAGATCAGGGTTGGGTTCTAAAAAAAAATCTGAAACTTTGAACATCCCACACAGCACCATTAAATCCCTTATTAAAAAATTGAAAGAATATGGCACCACAACAAACCTGGCAAGAGAGGGCCGCCCATCAAAACTCACGGACCAGGCAAGGAGGGTATTAATCAGAGAGGAAACAAAGAGACCAAAGATAACCCTGAAGGGGCTGCAAAGCTCCACAGTGGAGATTGGAGTATCTGTCGATAGGACCACTTTAAGCCGTACACTCCACAGAGCTGGGCTTTACGGAAGAGTGGCCAGAAAAAAATAAGCATACATGTTTGGTGTTTGCCAAAAGGCATGTGGGAGACTCCCTAAACATACTCTGTTCAGATGAGACTAAAATTGAGCTTTTTGGCCATCAAGGAAAATGCTATGTCTGGCGCAAACCCAACACCTCTCATCACCACGAGAACACCATCCCCACAGTAAAGCATGATGGTGGCAGCATCATGCTGTGGAGGTGTTTTTCATCGGCAAGGACTGGAAAACTGGTCAAAATTGAAGGAATGATGGATGGCGCTAAATACAGGGAAACTCTTGAGGGAAACCGGTTTCAGTCTTCCAGAGATTTGAGACTGGAACAGATGTTCACCTTCCAGCAGGACAATGACCCTAAGCATACTGCTAAAGCAACACTCGAGTGGTTTAAGGGGAAACATTTAAATGTCTTGGAATGGCCTAGTCAATGCCCAGACCTCAATCAAATTAAAAATCTGTGGTATGACTTAAAGATTGTTGTACACCGGCGGAACCCATCCAACTTGAAGGAGCTGGAGCAGTTTTGCCTTGAAGAATGGGCAAAAATCCCAGTGGCTAGATGTGCCAAGCTTATAGAGACATACCCCAAGAGACTTGCAGCTGTAATTGCTGGAAAAGGTGTCTCTACAAAGTATTGACCTTGAGATGAATAGTTAACTTCTCTGGGATAGGTGGGACGGTAGCATCCCACTTGGCCAAAATCCAGAAAAAATGTAGCGCGCCAAATTCAAATATATTACTATATATTATTATAATAAATCTTTAATGAAATCACACATGAAAGACACCAAATTAAAGCTACACATGTTGTGAATCCAGCCAACATGTCTGATTTCAAAAAGTATTTACGGGGAAAGCACACCAAACAATTATGTTAGCTCAGTATATAGCCACAGAAAAACACAGCCATTTTCCCAAAGTAGTATCATTTTCCCAGATAGTAGTATCAAAAAGCAGACATAGAGATAAAATTAATCACTAACCTTTGATGATCTTCATCTGATGACACTCATAGGACATCATGTTACACAATACATTTATGTTTTGTTCGATAATGTGCATATTTATATCCACAAATCTCGGTTTACATTGGCGCCATGTTCAGAAATGCCTCTAAAATATCCGGAGTAATTGCAGAGAGCCACGTCAAATAACAGAAATACTCATCATAAACTTTGATGAAAGATACATGTTTAACACAGAATTAAATATACACTTGTTCTTAATGCAACCGCTGTGTCAGATTTTTAAAAAACTTTACGTAAAAAGCACACCATGCAATAATCTGAGACAGCGCTCAGATTTAACAACATTTCTCCGCCATGTTGGAGTCAACAGAAATACGAAATTACATCATAAATATTCCCTTACCTTTGATTATGTTCATCAGAATGCACTGCCAGGAATCCTAGTTCCACAATAAATCGTTGTTTTGTTCGATAATGTCCATTACTTATGTCCAATTAACTACTTTTGCTACTGTCCAAACGCTCGCGCAGATGCAGGCAAACGTCGGATGAAAACTTCAAAAAATTATATTACAAGTCGAATAAACTGGTCAAACGTAGTAGAGAATCAATCTTCAGGATGTTGTTATCATATATATCCAATAACGTTCCAACCGGAGCATTTCTTCATGTCTGTATAAGTAATGGAACGCAAGGCGATATCATGAGGAAAGCGCGTGAGCAAGAACTGGCAAACTGCCAGACCAGTGACTGAAACACCTCCCATCCGGCCCCACATAACACTAGAGGCTTCATTCAGCGTTCTACAGACTGTTGACATCTAGTGGAAGGCGTAGGAAGTGCAAACAGACTTTAACATCGACCCTTCTCAGAATTCTCACTTCCTGTTTGGATTTTTTCTCAGGTTTTAGCCTGCCATATGAGTTCTGTTATACTCACAGACATCATTCAAACAGTTTTAGAAACTTCAGTGTTTTCTATCCAATAATAGTAATAATAATATGCATATATTAGCATCTGGGACAGAGTAGTAGGTAGTTCACTATGGGCACGCAATTCATCCAAAAGTGAAAATGCTTCCCCCTATATCAAAGAAGTTAAGCACGCTCAAGTTTTCTGTTTTTTTGTCAAATTTCTTGTTTCTTTCACAAGAAAAAATATTTAGCTTCTTCAAAGTGGTAGGCATGTTGTGTAAATCAAATGATACAAAATCTATTTTAATTCCAGGTTGTAAGACAAAAAAAAATGAAAAATGCCAAGGGAGTGAATACTTTCGCAAGCCATTTTATTTCCCAGATGGACTGATTGGCTGACTAGTTTGCTCTGTTCTCTGTTCCCATCCAGGAGCAGCTGTTGACCCATGACTTCAGTAAGTTCAAGCCCCTGAAACCGTCCCTGATGGTTGCTCTGGACGAGCTGCTGGCATCCGACATCGCCAAGCTGATGCCCCTGCTGCGCCAGGAGGAGATCAACATGGGGGTGCAGCCAGTGGTGCAGGGGGGGGCTTTCCTGGGAACCCGCGCCGGGCCCTTCGTGAAGAACGACCCATTCGGAGACGTGGAGAAGGAGGGCGAGGATGGGGGCGAGATGGCCTGGGTGGTGACCAAGGACAAGCCCAAATATGACGAGATCTTCTACAACCTGGCGCCCAACGAGGGCAAGCTGAGTGGCACCAAGGCCAAGGACTGGATGGTGAGCACCCGGCTGCCTAACTCCGTACTGGGGAGGATCTGGAAGCTGTCGGATGTGGACCGAGATGGCATGCTGGATGACGAGGAGTTTGCCCTGGCCAGCCACCTGATCGAGGTGAAGTTAGAGGGGCATGGTCTGCCACCCGAGCTACCAGCACGTCTGGTGCCCCCCTCCAAGCGCAGGCAGAAAGGATCTGATATATAGAGAGACTACATTAACACACCCTTTGGAGCTGAGAGTATAACCCTCTGACAGCTGACACACACTACTGCCCCCCCCCACGTTGTCACCTAGTCACCTAGTCCCCCACGTTGTCACCTAGTCCCCCACGTTTTCACCTAGTCACCTAGTCCCACACGTTTTCACCTAGTCCCCCACGTTGTCACCTAGTCACTTAGTCCCCCACGTTGTCACCTAGTCCCCCACGTTTTTAACCTAGTCTCCTACATTGTCACCTAGTCCCCCACGTTGTCACCTAGTCCCCCACGTTGTCACCTAGTCCCCCACGTTGTCACCTAGTCCCCCACGTTGTCACCTAGTCCCCCACGTTGTCACCTAGTCCCCCACGTTGTCACCTAGTCCCCCACGTTGTCACCTAGTCCCCCACGTTGTCACTTAGTCCCCCACGTTGTCACCTAGTCCCCCACGTTGTCACCTTGTCCCCCACGTTGTCACCTTGTCCCCCACGTTGTCACCTTGTCCCCTACGTTGTCACCTTGTCCCCTACGTTTTCACCTAGTCCTCTACGTTGTCACCTTGTCCCCTACGTTTTCACCTAGTCCCCCACATTCTCACCTAGTCCCCTACGTTGTCACCTAGTCCCCTACATTGTCCCCTACGTTGTCCCCTACGTTGTCCCAGTCCCCTACGTTGTCCCCTACATTGTCTCCTAGTCCCCTACGTCATCCCCTAGTCCCCTACATTGTCCCCCAGATCTCTACATTGTCCCCTACATTGTCCCCCTAGTCCCCTACATTGTCCCCCAGATCTCTACATTGTCCCCTACATTGTCCCCCAGTCCCCTACATTGTCTCATAGTCCTCTGTGATGTCCCCTACATTGTACCCTAGTCCCCTATTTTATCCCCTACATTGTCTCCTAGTCATCTATGATGTCCCCTACATTGTTTCCTAGTCCCCTACATTGCCCTCTGATGTCCCCTACATAGTCTCATAGTCCCCTACGTTGTCCCCTACATTGTCTCCTAGTCCCCTACATTGTCCCCTAGGTTTTCCCCTTGTACCCTACATTGTCTCCTTGTCTCATTATCTTTCCTTACTTCATGTCTGTAAGCCCCTGGCTGCATCTCAATAGTCTTCGGTAGCTTTCTCTTCTCCTCTCCTGTAAAGTCAAATTTTCTTATGTTTATGTTTTATTCCTAAAGGATAACAGAGGTCCGATGCCCTTTCATGTTTTGTATTAATGGACAAAAGGAGAGTAGAGAGGGAGACAGTAAGTAGACAGAGTCGTGGAGATGGGACTTGAACCCCCGTGTCCAATGTGTCTCCACTCTAATTCCTTTCCCATAGTGCAGATGAAGGAAAGGAGGAGGAGAAGATACTTTATATTATTGAGATGCACCACAACTTTTTCCAATTGGATCTAAATGTGTTTTGCTGAGTGATGTCAAATAAAAGCTAGTGACCTGCTCTACTCTACTCTGCTCTGCTCTGCTCTACCCTGCTAATTACACACTGATCTGATTATACACGGCTCTGACAGATGCCTTACTATATTTGACTTGCTTTTACATGGAGCTATTTAGCAGGGATTTTAACAAGACAGACATACATAGACACATGTTGAATATGTTCAAGTACACTAATCTACGTTCATGTATTTGATAGACAGCTGTTGCCATTAGATACAGTATAAAGCTTGTTTAGTCATCTCTTTGTCTGTCTGCAGGGGACTGGTCCAACCAATAACATTGCAGGGCTTATATAGTTAGTATAGTTTTCCTCACACACTATGTCACTGTCTTCTTCTATTCAGCTTTTGGGGGATTGTTTAGTGAGTTTTGCTGTTGATGTTCTATGTACTAGACAAATAATTGCATTTGTTTCAAATGAATGTCATATGCTGTGAGAACAATGTTATGTACAACAGGTAGTGACTGCTGTGCTCAGCTAACCCAACAGCTACATGTTGTTATCATTACCTAATAAACTGTATGGACAGCTAACCCAACAGCTACATGTTATTATCATTACCTAATAAACTGTATGGACAGCTAACCCAACAGCTACATGTTGTTATCATTACCTAATAAAATGTATGGACAGCTAACCCAACAGCTACAGTGGGGAGAACAAGTATTTGATACACTGCCGATTTTGCAGGTTTTCCTACTTACAAAGCATGTAGAGGTCTGTAATTTTTATCATAGGTACACTTCAACTGTGGGAGACGGAATCTAAAACAAAAATCCAGAAAATCACATTGTATGATTTTTAAGTAATTAATTTGCATTTTATTGCATGACATAAGTATTTGATACATCAGAAAAGCAGAACTTAATATTTGGTACAGAAACCTTTGTTTGCAATTACAGAGATCATACGTTTCCTGTAGTTCTTGACCAGGTTTGCACACACTGCAGCAGGGATTTTGGCCCACTCCTCCATACAGACCTTCTCCAGATCCTTCAGGTTTCGGGGCTGTCGCTGGGCAATACGGACTTTCAGCTCCCTCCAAAGATTTTCTATTGGGTTCAGGTCTGGAGACTGGCTAGGCCACTCCAGGACCTTGAGATGCTTCTTACGGAGCCACTCCTTAGTTGCCCTGGCTGTGTGTTTCGGGTCGTTGTCATGCTGGAAGACCCAGCCACGACCCATCTTCAATGCTCTTACTGAGGGAAGGAGGTTGTTGGCCAAGATCTCGCGATACATGGCCCCATACATCCTCCCCTCAATACGGTGCAGTCGTCCTGTCCCCTTTGCAGAAAAGCATCCCCAAAGAATGATGTTTCCACCTCCATGCTTCACGGTTGGGATGGTGTTCTTGGGGTTGTACTCATCCTTCTTCTTCCTCCAAACACGGCGAGTGGAGTTTAGACCAAAAAGCTCAATTTTTGTCTCATCAGACCACATGACCTTCTCCCACTCCTCCTCTGGATCATCCAGAGGGTCATTGGCAAACTTCAGACGGGCCTGGACATGCGCTGGCTTGAGCAAGGGGACCTTGCGTGCACTGCAGGATTTTAATCCATGACGGCGTAGTGTGTTACTAATGGTTTTCTTTGAGACTGTGATCCCAGCTCTCTTCAGGTCATTGACCAGGTCCTGCCGTGTAGTTCTGGGCTGATCCCTCACCTTCCTCATGATCATTGATGCCCCACGAGGTGAGATCTTGCATGGAGCCCCAGACCGAGGGTGATTGACCGTCATCTTGAACTTCTTCCATTTTCTAATAATTGCGCCAACAGTTGTTGCCTTCTCACCAAGCTGCTTGCCTATTGTCCTGTAGCCCATCCCAGCCTTGTGCAGGTCTACAATTTGATCCCTGATGTCCTTACACAGCTCTCTGGTCTTGGCCATTGTGGAGAGGTTGGAGTCTGTTTGATTGAGTGTGTGGACAGGTGTCTTTTATACAGGTAACGAGTTCAAACAGGTGCAGTTAATACAGGTAATGAGTGGAGAACAGGAGGGCTTCTTAAAGAAAAACGAACAGGTCTGTGAGAGCCGGAATTCTTACTGGTTGGTAGGTGATCAAATACTTATGTCATGCAATAAAATGCAAATTAATTACTTAAAAATCATACAATGTGATTTTCTGGATTTTTGTTTTAGATTCCGTCTCTCACAGTTGAAGTGTACCTATGATAAAAATTACAGACCTCTACATGCTTTGTAAGTAGGAAAACCTGCAAAATTGGCAGTGTATCAAATACTTGTTCTCCCCACTGTACATGTTATTATCATTACCTAATAAACTGTATGGACAGCTAACCCAACAGCTACATGTTGTTATCATTACCTAATAAACTGTATGGACAGCTAACCCAACAGCTACATGTTGTTATCATTACCTAATAAACTGTATGGACAGCTAACCCAACAGCTACATGTTGTTATCATTACCTAATAAACTGTATGGACAGCTAACCCAACAGCTACATGTTATTATCATCACCTAATAAACTGTATGGACAGCTAACCCAACAGCTACATGTTATTATCATCACCTAATAAACTGTATGGACAGCTAACCCAACAGCTACATGTTATTATCATTACCTAATAAACTGTATGGACAGCTAACCCAACAGCTACATGTTGTTATCATTACCTAATAAACTGTATGGACAGCTAACCCAACAGCTACATGTTATTATCATTACCTAATAAACTGTATGGACAGCTAACCCAACAGCTACATGTTATTATCATTACCTAATAAACTGTATGGACAGCTAACCCAACAGCTACATGTTATTATCATTACCTAATAAACTGTATGGACAGCTAACCCAACAGCTACATGTTGTTATCATTACCTAATAAACTGTATGGACAGCTAACCCAACAGCTACATGTTATTATCATTACCTAATAAACTGTATGGACAGCTAACCCAACAGCTACATGTTATTATCATTACCTAATAAACTGTATGGACAGCTAACCCAACAGCTACATGTTATTATCATTACCTAATAAACTGTATGGACAGCTAACCCAACAGCTACATGTTATTATCATTACCTAATAAACTGTATGGACAGCTAACCCAACAGCTACATGTTATTATCATTACCTAATAAACTGTATGGACAGCTAACCCAACAGCTACATGTTATTATCATTACCTAATAAACTGTATGGACAGCTAACCCAACAGCTACATGTTATTATCATTACCTAATAAACTGTATGGACAGCTAACCCAACAGCTACATGTTGTTATCATTACCTAATAAACTGTATGGACAGCTAACCCAACAGCTACATGTTATTATCATTACCTAATAAACTGTATGGACAGCTAACCCAACAGCTACATGTTATTATCATTACCTAATAAACTGTATGGACAGCTAACCCAACAGCTACATGTTGTTATCATTACCTAATAAACTGTATGGACAGCTAACCCAACAGCTACATGTTATTATCATTACATAATAAACTGTATGGACAGCTAACCCAACAGCTACATGTTATTATCATTACCTAATAAACTGTATGGACAGCTAACCCAACAGCTACATGTTATTATCATTACCTAATAAACTGTATGGACAGCTAACCCAACAGCTACATGTTGTTATCATTACCTAATAAACTGTATGGACAGCTAACCCAACAGCTACATGTTATTATCATTACCTAATAAACTGTATGGACAGCTAACCCAACAGCTACATGTTATTATCATTACCTAATAAACTGTATGGACAGCTAACCCAACAGCTACATGTTATTATCATTACCTAATAAACTGTATGGACAGCTAACCCAACAGCTACATGTTGTTATCATTACCTAATAAACTGTATGGACAGCTAACCCAACAGCTACATGTTATTATCATTACCTAATAAACTGTATGGACAGCTAACCCAACAGCTACATGTTATTATCATTACCTAATAAACTGTATGGACAGCTAACCCAACAGCTACATGTTATTATCATTACCTAATAAACTGTATGGACAGCTAACCCAACAGCTACATGTTATTATCATTACCTAATAAACTGTATGGACAGCTAACCCAACAGCTACATGTTATTATCATTACCTAATAAACTGTATGGACAGCTAACCCAACAGCTACATGTTGTTATCATTAGCTAATAAACTGTATGGACAGCTAACCCAACAGCTACATGTTATTATCATTACCTAATAAACTGTATGGACAGCTAACCCAACAGCTACATGTTATTATCATTACCTAATAAACTGTATGGACAGCTAACCCAACAGCTACATGTTATTATCATTACCTAATAAACTGTATGGACAGCTAACCCAACAGCTACATGTTATTATCATTACCTAATAAACTGTATGGACAGCTAACCCAACAGCTACATGTTATTATCATTACCTAATAAACTGTATGGACAGCTAACCCAACAGCTACATGTTATTATCATTACCTAATAAACTGTATGGACAGCTAACCCAACAGCTACATGTTATTATCATTACCTAATAAACTGTATGGACAGCTAACCCAACAGCTACATGTTATTATCATTACCTAATAAACTGTATGGACAGCTAACCCAACAGCTACATGTTATTATCATTACCTAATAAACTGTATGGACAGCTAACCCAACAGCTACATGTTATTATCATTACCTAATAAACTGTATGGACAGCTAACCCAACAGCTACATGTTATTATCATTACCTAATAAACTGTATGGACAGCTAACCCAACAGCTACATGTTATTATCATTACCTAATAAACTGTATGGACAGCTAACCCAACAGCTACATGTTATTATCATTACCTAATAAACTGTATGGACAGCTAACCCAACAGCTACATGTTATTATCATTACCTAATAAACTGTATGGACAGCTAACCCAACAGCTACATGTTATTATCACTACCTAATAAACTGTATGGACAGCTAACCCAACAGCTACATGTTATTATCATTACCTAATAAACTGTATGGACAGCTAACCCAACAGCTACATGTTGTTATCATTACCTAATAAACTGTATGGACTGTGTTCTGATGACCACTGACCTTTTGTTCAGATTGAAGAGGAGAAGAAGTTGAATTCATTAGTGTTTAGAGAAAGGAAAGGTAATGGTGGATGATGGACAAGTGGTGATGACTTGATGTGATTCTAATCAACAACATAGACAGAAACATCATTTGAATCTGTGGATTAAAGTGATGCTCCAGGGGCCTCGTATCAATCATGCGTAGGAACAAATCTGGCCTCATTTATCAAAACAGACAGGACAACAATTCAGCCTGGTTGGGCCTTTTTTTTAAAATGCATTTTTAATTTAACGTTTGTTTAAGGTTAAGAAAGTCAGTTAAGAACAAAATGTTATTTACAATGACGTCCTACCCCGGCCAAAAGCTCCCCTAACCCGAAAGACGCTGGGCCAATTGTGCGCCGCCATTTGGGACTCCCGATCAAAGCCGGTTGTGATACAGCCCGTGACTGAACCAGGGTCTATAGTGACACCTCTAGCACTGAGATGCAGGGTCTTAGACCCCTACTCCACTCTGGAGCCCCCCATATAGCACTGAGATTCAGTCTTAGACCCCTACTCCACTCTGGAGCCCCCCACATAGCACTGAGATGCAGTCTTAGACCCCTACTCCACTCTGGAGCCCCCCACATAGCACTGAGATGCAGTCTTAGACCCCTACTCCACTCTGGAGCCCCCCACATAGCACTGAGATGCAGTCTTAGACCCCTATTCCACTCTGGAGCCCCCCACATAGCACTGACATGCAGTCTAGACCCCTACTCCACTCTGGAGCCCCCCACATAGCACTGAGATGCAGTCTTAGACCCCTACTCCACTCTGGAGCCCCCACATAGCACTGAGATGCAGTCTTAGACCCCTACTCCACTCTGGAGCCCCCCACATAGCACTGAGATGCAGTCTTAGACCCCTACTCCACTCTGGAGCCCCCCACATAGCACTGACATGCAGTCTAGACCCCTACTCCACTCTGGAGCCCCCCACATAGCACTGAGATGCAGTCTTAGACCCCTACTCCACTCTGGAGCCCCCCACATAGCACTGAGATGCAGTCTTAGACCCCTACTCCACTCTGGAGCCCCCCACATACCACTGAGATGCAGTGTCTTAGACCCCTACTCCACTCTGGAGCCCCCCACATAGCACTGAGATGCAGTCTCAGACCCCTACTCCACTCTGGAGCCCCCCACATAGCACTGAGATGCAGTCTTAGACCCCTACTCCACTCTGGAGCCCCCCACATAGCACTGAGATGCAGTCTTAGACCCCTACTCCCCTCTGGAGCCCCCCACATAGCACTGAGATGCAGTCTTAGACCCCTACTCCACTCTGGAGCCCCACACATAGCACTGAGATGCAGTCTTAGACCCCTACTCCACTCTGGAGCCCCCCACATAGCACTGAGATGCAGTCTTAGACCCCTACTCCACTCTGGAGCCCCCCACATAGCACTGAGATGCAGTCTTAGACCCCTACTCCACTCTGGAGCCCCCCACATAGCACTGAGATGCAGTCTAGACCCCTACTCCACTCTGGAGCCCCCCACATAGCACTGAGATGCAGTCTTAGACCCCTACTCCACTCTGGAGCCCCCCACATAGCACTGAGATGCAGTCTTAGACCCCTACTCCACTCTGGAGCCCCCCACATACCACTGAGATGCAGTGTCTTAGACCCCTACTCCACTCTGGAGCCCCCCACATAGCACTGAGATGCAGTCTCAGACCCCTACTCCACTCTGGAGCCCCCCACATAGCACTGAGATGCAGTCTTAGACCCCTACTCCACTCTGGAGCCCCCCACATAGCACTGAGATGCAGTCTTAGACCCCTACTCCACTCTGGAGCCCCCCACATAGCACTGAGATGCAGTCTTAGACCCCTACTCCCCCCTGGAGCCCCCCACATAGCACTGAGATGCAGTCTTAGACCCCTACTCCACTCTGGAGCCCCCCACATAGCACTGAGATGCAGTCTTAGACCCCTACTCCACTCTGGAGCCCCACACATAGCACTGAGATGCAGTCTTAGACCCCTACTCCACTCTGGAGCCCCCCACATAGCACTGAGATGCAGTGTCTTAGACCCCTACTCCACTCTGGAGCCCCCCACATAGCACTGAGATGCAGTCTTAGACCCCTACTCCACTCTGGAGCCCCCCACATAGCACTGAGATGCAGTCTTAGACCCCTACTCCACTCTGGAGCCCCCCACATAGCACTGAGATGCAGTCTTAGACCCCTACTCCCCTCTGGAGCCCCCCACATAGCACTGAGATGCAGTCTTAGACCCCTACTCCACTCTGGAGCCCCACACATAGCACTGAGATGCAGTCTTAGACCCCTACTCCACTCTGGAGCCCCCCACATAGCACTGAGATGCAGTGTCTTAGACCCCTACTCCACTCTGGAGCCCCCCACATAGCACTGAGATGCAGTCTTAGACCCCTACTCCACTCTGGAGCCCCCCACATAGCACTGAGATGCAGTCTTAGACCCCTACTCCACTCTGGAGCCCCCCACATAGCACTGAGATGCAGTCTTAGACCCCTACTCCCCTCTGGAGCCCCCCACATAGCACTGAGATGCAGTCTTAGACCCCTACTCCACTCTGGAGCCCCCCACATAGCACTGAGATGCAGTCTTAGACCCCTACTCCACTCTGGAGCCCCCCACATAGCACTGAGATGCAGTGTCTTAGACCCCTATTCCACTCTGGAGCCCCCCACATAGCACTGAGATGCAGTCTAGACCCCTACTCCACTCTGGAGCCCCCCACATAGCACTGAGATGCAGTCTACACCCCTGCTCCACTCTGGAACCCCCCCACATAGCACTGAGATGCAGTCTACACCCCTGCTCCACTCTGGAACCCCCCCACATAGCACTGAGATGCAGTCTTAGACCCCTACTCCACTCTGGAGCCCCCCACATAGCACTGAGATGCAGTCTTAGACCCCTACTCCACTCTGGAGCCCCCCACATACCACTGAGATGCAGTGTCTTAGACCCCTACTCCACTCTGGAGCCCCCCACATAGCACTGAGATGCAGTCTTAGACCCCTACTCCACTCTGGAGCCCCCCACATAGCACTGAGATGCAGTCTTAGACCCCTACTCCACTCTGGAGCTCCCCACATAGCACTGAGATGCAGTCTAGACGCCTACTCCACTCTGGAGCCCCCCATATAGCACTGAGATGCAGTCTTAGACCCCTACTCCACTCTGGAGCCCCCCACATAGCACTGAGATGCAGTCTTAGACCCCTACTACCCTCTGGAGCCCCCCACATAGCACTGAGATGCAGTGACTTAGACCCCTACTCCACTCTGGAGCCCCCCACATAGCACTGAGATGCAGTCTTAGACCCCTACTCCACTCTGGAGCCCCCCACATAGCACTGAGATGCAGTCTTAGACCCCTACTCCACTCTGGAGCCCCCCACATAGCACTGAGATGCAGGGTCTTAGACCCCTACTCCACTCTGGAGCCCCCCACATAGCACTGAGATGCAGTCTTAGACCCCTACTCCACTCTGGAGCCCCCCACATAGCACTGAGATGCAGTGTCTTACACCCCTACTCCACTCTGGAGCCCCCCACATAGCACTGAGATGCAGTGTCTTAGACCCCTACTCCACTCTGGAGCCCCCCACATAGCACTGAGATGCAGTGTCTTAGACCCCTACTCCACTCTGGAGCCCCCCACATAGCACTGAGATGCAGTCTTAGACCCCTACTCCACTCTGGAGCCCCCCACATAGCACTGAGATGCAGTCTAGACCCCTACTCCACTCTGGAGCCCCCCACATAGCACTGAGATGCAGTCTTAGACCCCTACTCCACTCTGGAGCCCCCCACATAGCACTGAGATGCAGTCTTAGACCCCTACTCCACTCTGGAGCCCCCCACATAGCACTGAGATGCAGTCTTAGACCCCTACTCCACTCTGGAGCCCCCCACATAGCACTGAGATGCAGTCTTAGACCCCTACTCCACTCTGGAGCCCCCCACATAGCACTGAGATGCAGTCTTAGACCCCTACTCCACTCTGGAGCCCCCCACATAGCACTGAGATGCAGTCTTAGACCCCTACTCCACTCTGGAGCCCCCCACATAGCACTGAGATGCAGTCTAGACCCCTACTCCACTCTGGAGCCCCCCACATAGCACTGAGATGCAGTGTCTTAGACCCCTACTCCACTCTGGAGCCCCCCACATAGCACTGAGATGCAGTCTTAGACCCCTACTCCACTCTGGAGCCCCCCACATAGCACTGAGATGCAGTCTTAGACCCCTACTCCACTCTGGAGCCCCCCACATAGCACTGAGATGCAGTGTCTTAGACCCCTACTCCACTCTGGAGCCCTCCACATAGCACTGAGATGCAGTCTTAGACCCCTACTCCACTCTGGAGCCCCCCACATAGCACTGAGATGCAGTCTTAGACCCCTACTCCACTCTGGAGCCCCCCACATAGCACTGAGATGCAGTGTCTTAGACCCCTACTCCACTCTGGAGCCCCCCACATAGCACTGAGATGCAGTCTTAGACCCCTACTCCACTCTGGAGCCCCCCCACATAGCACTGAGATGCAGTGTCTTAGACCCCTATTCCACTCTGGAGCCCCCCACATAGCACTGAGATGCAGTCTAGACCCCTACTCCACTCTGGAGCCCCCCACATAGCACTGAGATGCAGTCTACACCCCTGCTCCACTCTGGAACCCCCCCACATAGCACTGAGATGCAGTCTACACCCCTGCTCCACTCTGGAACCCCCCCACATAGCACTGAGATGCAGTCTTAGACCCCTACTCCACTCTGGAGCCCCCCACATAGCACTGAGATGCAGTCTTAGACCCCTACTCCACTCTGGAGCCCCCCACATACCACTGAGATGCAGTGTCTTAGACCCCTACTCCACTCTGGAGCCCCCCACATAGCACTGAGATGCAGTCTTAGACCCCTACTCCACTCTGGAGCCCCCCACATAGCACTGAGATGCAGTCTTAGACCCCTACTCCACTCTGGAGCTCCCCACATAGCACTGAGATGCAGTCTAGACGCCTACTCCACTCTGGAGCCCCCCATATAGCACTGAGATGCAGTCTTAGACCCCTACTCCACTCTGGAGCCCCCCACATAGCACTGAGATGCAGTCTTAGACCCCTACTACCCTCTGGAGCCCCCCACATAGCACTGAGATGCAGTGACTTAGACCCCTACTCCACTCTGGAGCCCCCCACATAGCACTGAGATGCAGTCTTAGACCCCTACTCCACTCTGGAGCCCCCCACATAGCACTGAGATGCAGTCTTAGACCCCTACTCCACTCTGGAGCCCCCCACATAGCACTGAGATGCAGGGTCTTAGACCCCTACTCCACTCTGGAGCCCCCCACATAGCACTGAGATGCAGTCTTAGACCCCTACTCCACTCTGGAGCCCCCCACATAGCACTGAGATGCAGTCTAGACCCCTACTCCACTCTGGAGCCCCCCACATAGCACTGAGATGCAGGGTCTTAGACCCCTACTCCACTCTGGAGCCCCCCACATAGCACTGAGATGCAGGGTCTTAGACCCCTACTCCACTCTGGAGCCCCCCACATAGCACTGAGATGCAGTCTTAGACCCCTACTCCACTCTGGAGCCCCCCACATAGCACTGAGATGCAGTCTTAGACCCCTACTCCACTCTGGAGCCCCCCACATAGCACTGAGATGCAGGGTCTTAGACCCCTACTCCACTCTGGAGCCCCCCACATAGCACTGAGATGCAGTCTTAGACCCCTACTCCACTCTGGAGCCCCCCACATAGCACTGAGATGCAGTGTCTTACACCCCTACTCCACTCTGGAGCCCCCCACATAGCACTGAGATGCAGTGTCTTAGACCCCTACTCCACTCTGGAGCCCCCCACATAGCACTGAGATGCAGTGTCTTAGACCCCTACTCCACTCTGGAGCCCCCCACATAGCACTGAGATGCAGTGTCTTACACCCCTACTCCACTCTGGAGCCCCCCACATAGCACTGAGATGCAGTGTCTTAGACCCCTACTCCACTCTGGAGCCCCCCACATAGCACTGAGATGCAGTCTTAGACCCCTACTCCACTCTGGAGCCCCCCACATAGCACTGAGATGCAGTGTCTTACACCCCTACTCCACTCTGGAGCCCCCCACATAGCACTGAGATGCAGTGTCTTAGACCCCTACTCCACTCTGGAGCCCCCCACATAGCACTGAGATGCAGTGTCTTAGACCCCTACTCCACTCTGGAGCCCCCCACATAGCACTGAGATGCAGTCTTAGACCCCTACTCCACTCTGGAGCCCCCCACATAGCACTGAGATGCAGTCTTAGACCCCTACTCCACTCTGGAGCCCCCCACATAGCACTGAGATGCAGTCTAGACCCCTACTCCACTCTGGAGCCCCCCACATAGCACTGAGATGCAGTCTACACCCCTGCTCCACTCTGGAACCCCCCCACATAGCACTGAGATGCAGTCTACACCCCTGCTCCACTCTGGAACCCCCCCACATAGCACTGAGATGCAGTCTTAGACCCCTACTCCACTCTGGAGCCCCCCACATAGCACTGAGATGCAGTCTTAGACCCCTACTCCACTCTGGAGCCCCCCACATAGCACTGAGATGCAGTCTTAGACCCCTACTCCACTCTGGAGCCCCCCACATAGCACTGAGATGCAGTCTTAGACCCCTACTCCACTCTGGAGCCCCCCACATAGCACTGAGATGCAGTCTTAGACCCCTACTCCACTCTGGAGCCCCCCACATAGCACTGAGATGCAGTCTAGACCCCTACTCCACTCTGGAGCCCCCCACATAGCACTGAGATGCAGTGTCTTAGACCCCTACTCCACTCTGGAGCCCCCCACATAGCACTGAGATGCAGTCTTAGACCCCTACTCCACTCTGGAGCCCCCCACATAGCACTGAGATGCAGTCTTAGACCCCTACTCCACTCTGGAGCCCCCCACATAGCACTGAGATGCAGTGTCTTAGACCCCTACTCCACTCTGGAGCCCTCCACATAGCACTGAGATGCAGTCTTAGACCCCTACTCCACTCTGGAGCCCCCCACATAGCACTGAGATGCAGTCTTAGACCCCTACTCCACTCTGGAGCCCCCCACATAGCACTGAGATGCAGTGTCTTAGACCCCTACTCCACTCTGGAGCCCCCCACATAGCACTGAGATGCAGTCTTAGACCCCTACTCCACTCTGGAGCCCCCCCACATAGCACTGAGATGCAGTGTCTTAGACCCCTATTCCACTCTGGAGCCCCCCACATAGCACTGAGATGCAGTCTAGACCCCTACTCCACTCTGGAGCCCCCCACATAGCACTGAGATGCAGTCTACACCCCTGCTCCACTCTGGAACCCCCCCACATAGCACTGAGATGCAGTCTACACCCCTGCTCCACTCTGGAACCCCCCCACATAGCACTGAGATGCAGTCTTAGACCCCTACTCCACTCTGGAGCCCCCCACATAGCACTGAGATGCAGTCTTAGACCCCTACTCCACTCTGGAGCCCCCCACATACCACTGAGATGCAGTGTCTTAGACCCCTACTCCACTCTGGAGCCCCCCACATAGCACTGAGATGCAGTCTTAGACCCCTACTCCACTCTGGAGCCCCCCACATAGCACTGAGATGCAGTCTTAGACCCCTACTCCACTCTGGAGCTCCCCACATAGCACTGAGATGCAGTCTAGACGCCTACTCCACTCTGGAGCCCCCCATATAGCACTGAGATGCAGTCTTAGACCCCTACTCCACTCTGGAGCCCCCCACATAGCACTGAGATGCAGTCTTAGACCCCTACTACCCTCTGGAGCCCCCCACATAGCACTGAGATGCAGTGACTTAGACCCCTACTCCACTCTGGAGCCCCCCACATAGCACTGAGATGCAGTCTTAGACCCCTACTCCACTCTGGAGCCCCCCACATAGCACTGAGATGCAGTCTTAGACCCCTACTCCACTCTGGAGCCCCCCACATAGCACTGAGATGCAGGGTCTTAGACCCCTACTCCACTCTGGAGCCCCCCACATAGCACTGAGATGCAGTCTTAGACCCCTACTCCACTCTGGAGCCCCCCACATAGCACTGAGATGCAGTCTAGACCCCTACTCCACTCTGGAGCCCCCCACATAGCACTGAGATGCAGGGTCTTAGACCCCTACTCCACTCTGGAGCCCCCCACATAGCACTGAGATGCAGGGTCTTAGACCCCTACTCCACTCTGGAGCCCCCCACATAGCACTGAGATGCAGTCTTAGACCCCTACTCCACTCTGGAGCCCCCCACATAGCACTGAGATGCAGTCTTAGACCCCTACTCCACTCTGGAGCCCCCCACATAGCACTGAGATGCAGGGTCTTAGACCCCTACTCCACTCTGGAGCCCCCCACATAGCACTGAGATGCAGTCTTAGACCCCTACTCCACTCTGGAGCCCCCCACATAGCACTGAGATGCAGTGTCTTACACCCCTACTCCACTCTGGAGCCCCCCACATAGCACTGAGATGCAGTGTCTTAGACCCCTACTCCACTCTGGAGCCCCCCACATAGCACTGAGATGCAGTCTTAGACCCCTACTTCACTCTGGAGCCCCCCACATAGCACTGAGATGCAGTCTTAGACCCCTACTCCACTCTGGAGCCCCCCACATAGCACTGAGATGCAGTCTAGACCCCTACTCCACTCTGGAGCCCCCCACATAGCACTGAGATGCAGTCTTAGACCCCTACTCCACTCTGGAGCCCCCCACATAGCACTGAGATGCAGTCTTAGACCCCTACTCCACTCTGGAGCCCCCCACATAGCACTGAGATGCAGTCTTAGACCCCTACTCCACTCTGGAGCCCCCCACATAGCACTGAGATGCAGTCTTAGACCCCTACTCCACTCTGGAGCCCCCCACATAGCACTGAGATGCAGTCTTAGACCCCTACTCCACTCTGGAGCCCCCCACATAGCACTGAGATGCAGTCTTAGACCCCTACTCCACTCTGGAGCCCCCCACATAGCACTGACATGCAGTCTAGACCCCTACTCCACTCTGGAGCCCCCCACATAGCACTGAGATGCAGTGTCTTAGACCCCTACTCCACTCTGGAGCCCCCCACATAGCACTGAGATGCAGTCTTAGACCCCTACTCCACTCTGGAGCCCCCCACATAGCACTGAGATGCAGTCTTAGACCCCTACTCCACTCTGGAGCCCCCCACATAGCACTGAGATGCAGTGTCTTAGACCCCTACTCCACTCTGGAGCCCTCCACATAGCACTGAGATGCAGTCTTAGACCCCTACTCCACTCTGGAGCCCCCCACATAGCACTGAGATGCAGTCTTAGACCCCTACTCCACTCTGGAGCCCCCCACATAGCACTGAGATGCAGTGTCTTAGACCCCTACTCCACTCTGGAGCCCCCCACATAGCACTGAGATGCAGTCTTAGACCCCTACTCCACTCTGGAGCCCCCCACATAGCACTGAGATGCAGTCTTAGACCCCTACTCCACTCTGGAGCCCCCCACATAGCACTGAGATGCAGTCTAGACCCCTACTCCACTCTGGAGCCCCCCACATAGCACTGAGATGCAGTCTTAGACCCCTACTCCACTCTGGAGCCCCCCCACATAGCACTGAGATGCAGTCTTAGACCCCTACTCCACTCTGGAGCCCCCCACATAGCACTGAGATGCAGTCTAGACCCCTACTCCACTCTGGAGCCCCCCACATAGCACTGAGATGCAGTCTTAGACCCCTACTCCACTCTGGAGCCCCCCACATAGCACTGAGATGCAGTCTTAGACCCCTACTCCACTCTGGAGCCCCCCACATAGCACTGAGATGCAGTCTTAGACCCCTACTCCACTCTGGAGCCCCCCACATAGCACTGAGATGCAGTCTTAGACCCCTACTCCACTCTGGAGCCCCCCACATAGCACTGAGATGCAGTGTCTTAGACCCCTACTCCACTCTGGAGCCCCCCACATAGCACTGAGATGCAGTCTTAGACCCCTACTCCACTCTGGAGCCCCCCACATAGCACTGAGATGCAGTCTTAGACCCCTACTCCACTCTGGAGCCCCCCACATAGCACTGAGATGCAGTCTTAGACCCCTACTCCACTCTGGAGCCCCCCACATAGCACTGAGATGCAGTCTTAGACCCCTACTCCACTCTGGAGCCCCCCACATAGCACTGAGATGCAGTCTTAGACCCCTACTCCACTCTGGAGCCCCCCACATAGCACTGAGATGCAGTGTCTTAGACCCCTACTCCACTCTGGAGCCCCCCACATAGCACTGAGATGCAGTCTAGACCCCTACTCCACTCTGGAGCCCCCCACATAGCACTGAGATGCAGTCTTAGACCCCTACTCCACTCTGGAGCCCCCCACATAGCACTGAGATGCAGTGTCTTACACCCCTACTCCACTCTGGAGCCCCCCACATAGCACTGAGATGCAGTGTCTTAGACCCCTACTCCACTCTGGAGCCCCCCACATAGCACTGAGATGCAGTCTAGACCCCTACTCCACTCTGGAGCCCCCCACATAGCACTGAGATGCAGTCTTAGACCCCTACTTCACTCTGGAGCCCCCCACATAGCACTGAGATGCAGTCTTAGACCCCTACTCCACTCTGGAGCCCCCCACATAGCACTGAGATGCAGTCTTAGACCCCTACTCCACTCTGGAGCCCCCCACATAGCACTGAGATGCAGTCTTAGACCCCTACTCCACTCTGGAGCCCCCCACATAGCACTGAGATGCAGTGTCTTAGACCCCTACTCCACTCTGGAGCCCCCCACATAGCACTGAGATGCAGTCTTAGACCCCTACTCCACTCTGGAGCCCCCCACATAGCACTGAGATGCAGTCTTAGACCCCTACTCCACTCTGGAGCCCCCCACATAGCACTGAGATGCAGTCTTAGACCCCTACTCCACTCTGGAGCCCCCCACATAGCACTGAGATGCAGTCTTAGACCCCTACTCCACTCTGGAGCCCCCCACATAGCACTGAGATGCAGTCTAGACCCCTACTCCACTCTGGAGCCCCCCACATAGCACTGAGATGCAGACTTAGACCCCTACTCCACTCTGGAGCCCCCCACATAGCACTGAGATGCAGTCTAGACCCCTACTTCACTCTGGAGCCCCCCACATAGCACTGAGATGCAGTGTCTTAGACCCCTACTCCACTCTGGAGCCCCCCACATAGCACTGATATGCAGTGTCTTAGACCCCTACTCCACTCTGGAGCCCCCCACATAGCACTGAGATGCAGTCTTAGACCCCTACTCCACTCTGGAGCCCCCCACATAGCACTGAGATGCAGTCTTAGACCCCTACTCCACTCTGGAGCCCCCCACATAGCACTGATATGCAGTCTTAGACCCCTACTTCACTCTGGAGCCCCCCACATAGCACTGAGATGCAGTGTCTTAGACCCCTACTCCACTCTGGAGCCCCCCACATAGCACTGATATGCAGTGTCTTAGACCCCTACTCCACTCTGGAGCCCCCCACATAGCACTGAGATGCAGTGTCTTAGACCCCTACTCCACTCTGGAGCCCCCCACATAGCACTGAGATGCAGTCTAGACCCCTACTCCACTCTGGAGCCCCCCACATAGCACTGATATGCAGTGTCTTAGACCCCTACTCCACTCTGGAGCCCCCCACATAGCACTGATATGCAGTCTTAGACCCCTACTCCACTCTGGAGCCCCCCACATAGCACTGAGATGCAGTCTAGACCCCTACTCCACTCTGGAGCCCCCCACATAGCACTGAGATGCAGTCTTAGACCCCTACTTCACTCTGGAGCCCCCCACATAGCACTGAGATGCAGTGTCTTACACCCCTACTCCACTCTGGAGCCCCCCACATAGCACTGAGATGCAGTCTAGACCCCTACTCCACTCTGGAGCCCCCCACATAGCACTGAGATGCAGTCTTAGACCCCTACTCCACTCTGGAGCCCCCCACATAGCACTGAGATGCAGTCTTAGACCCCTACTCCACTCTGGAGCCCCCCACATAGCACTGAGATGCAGTGTCTTAGACCCCTACTCCACTCTGGAGCCCCCCACATAGCACTGAGATGCAGTCTTAGACCCCTACTCCACTCTGGAGCCCCCCACATAGCACTGAGATGCAGTCTTAGACCCCTACTCCACTCTGGAGCCCCCCACATAGCACTGAGATGCAGTCTTAGACCCCTACTCCACTCTGGAGCCCCCCACATAGCACTGAGATGCAGTCTTAGACCCCTACTCCACTCTGGAGCCCCCCACATAGCACTGAGATGCAGTCTAGACCCCTACTCCACTCTGGAGCCCCCCACATAGCACTGAGATGCAGTCTTAGACCCCTACTCCACTCTGGAGCCCCCCACATAGCACTGAGATGCAGTCTTAGACCCCTACTCCACTCTGGAGCCCCCCACATAGCACTGAGATGCAGTCTTAGACCCCTACTCCACTCTGGAGCCCCCCACATAGCACTGAGATGCAGTCTAGACCCCTACTCCACTCTGGAGCCCCCCACATAGCACTGAGATGCAGTCTTAGACCCCTACTCCACTCTGGAGCTCCCCACATAGCACTGAGATGCAGTCTAGACCCCTACTCCACTCTGGAGCCCCCCACATAGCACTGAGATGCAGACTTAGACCCCTACTCCACTCTGGAGCCCCCCACATAGCACTGAGATGCAGTCTAGACCCCTACTCCACTCTGGAGCCCCCCACATAGCACTGAGATGCAGTGTCTTAGACCCCTACTCCACTCTGGAGCCCCCCACATAGCACTGAGATGCAGTGTCTTAGACCCCTACTCCACTCTGGAGCCCTCCACATAGCACTGAGATGCAGTCTTAGATCCCTACTCCACTCTGGAGCCCCCCACATAGCACTGAGATGCAGTCTTAGACCCCTACTCCACTCTGGAGCCCCCCACATAGCACTGAGATGCAGTCTTAGACCCCTACTCCACTCTGGAGCCCCCCACATAGCACTGAGATGCAGTCTTAGACCCCTACTCCACTCTGGAGCCCCCCACATAGCACTGAGATGCAGTCTTAGACCCCTACTCCACTCTGGAGCCCCCCACATAGCACTGAGATGCAGTGTCTTAGACCCCTACTCCACTCTGGAGCCCCCCACATAGCACTGAGATGCAGTCTTAGACCCCTACTCCACTCTGGAGCCCCCCACATAGCACTGAGATGCAGTGTCTTAGACCCCTACTCCACTCTGGAGCCCTCCACATAGCACTGAGATGCAGTCTTAGACCCCTACTCCACCCTGGAGCCCCCCACATAGCACTGAGATGCAGTCTTAGACCCCTACTCCACTCTGGAGCCCCCCACATAGCACTGAGATGCAGTCTTAGACCCCTACTCCACTCTGGAGCCCCCCACATAGCACTGAGATGCAGTCTTAGACCCCTACTCCACTCTGGAGCCCCCCACATAGCACTGAGATGCAGTGTCTTAGACCCCTACTCCTCTCTGGAGCCCTCCACATAGCACTGAGATGCAGTCTTAGACCCCTACTCCACTCTGGAGCCCCCCACATAGCACTGAGATGCAGTCTTAGACCCCTACTCCACTCTGGAGCCCCCCACATAGCACTGAGATGCAGTGTCTTAGACCCCTACTCCACTCTGGAGCCCCCCACATAGCACTGAGATGCAGTCTAGACCCCTACTCCACTCTGGAGACCCCCACATAGCACTGAGATGCAGTCTTAGACCCCTACTCCACTCTGGAGCCCCCCACATAGCACTGAGATGCAGTCTTAGACCCCTACTCCACTCTGGAGCCTCCCACATAGCACTGAGAAGCAGTCTTAGACCCCTACTCCACTCTGGAGCCCCCCACATAGCACTGAGATGCAGTCTTAGACCCCTACTCCACTCTGGAGCCCCCCACATAGCACTGAGATGCAGTCTTAGACCCCTACTCCACTCTGGAGCCCCCCACATAGCACTGAGATGCAGTCTTAGACCCCTACTCCACTCTGGAGCCCCCCACATAGCACTGAGATGCAGTCTTAGACCCCTACTCCACTCTGGAGCCCCCCACATAGCACTGAGATGCAGTCTTAGACCCCTACTCCACTCTGGAGCCCCCCACATAGCACTGAGATGCAGTCTTAGACCCCTACTCCACTCTGGAGCCCCCCACATAGCACTGAGATGCAGTCTTAGACCCCTACTCCACTCTGGAGCCCCCCCACATAGCACTGAGATGCAGTCTTAGACCCCTACTCCACTCTGGAGCCCCCCACATAGCACTGAGATGCAGTCTTAGACCCCTACTCCACTCTGGAGCCCCCCACATAGCACTGAGATGCAGTCTAGACCCCTACTCCACTCTGGAGCCCCCCACATAGCACTGAGATGCAGTCTTAGACCCCTACTCCACTCTGGAGCCCCCCACATAGCACTGAGATGCAGTGTCTTAGACCCCTACTCCACTCTGGAGCCCCCCACATAGCACTGAGATGCAGTCTTAGACCCCTACTCCACTCTGGAGCCCGCCACATAGCACTAAGATGCAGTCTTAGACCCCTACTCCACTCTGGAGCCCCCCACATAGCACTGAGATGCAGGGTCTTAGACCCCTACTCCACTCTGGAGCCCCCCACATAGCACTGAGATGCAGTGTCTTAGACCCCTACTCCACTCTGGAGCCCCCCACATAGCACTGAGATGCAGTCTTAGACCCCTACTCCACTCTGGAGCCCCCCACATAGCACTGAGATGCAGTCTTAGACCCCTACTCCACTCTGGAGCCCCCCACATAGCACTTAGATGCAGGGTCTTAGACCCCTACTCCACTCTGGAGCCCCCCACATAGCACTGAGATGCAGTCTTAGACCCCTACTCCACTCTGGAGCCCCCCACATAGCACTGAGATGCAGTCTTAGACCCCTACTCCACTCTGGAGCCCCCCACATAGCACTGAGATGCAGTCTTAGACCCCTACTCCACTCTGGAGCCCCCCACATAGCACTGAGATGCAGTCTTAGACCCCTACTCCACTCTGGAGCCCCCCACATAGCACTGAGATGCAGTCTTAGACCCCTACTCCACTCTGGAGCCCCCCACATAGCACTGAGATGCAGTCTTAGACCCCTACTCCACTCTGGAGCCCCCCACATAGCACTGAGATGCAGTCTTAGACCCCTACTCCACTCTGGAGCCCCCCACATAGCACTGAGATGCAGTCTTAGACCCCTACTCCACTCTGGAGCCCCCCACATAGCACTGAGATGCAGTCTTAGACCCCTACTCCCCTCTGGAGCCCCCCACATAGCACTGAGATGCAGTCTTAGACCCCTACTCCACTCTGGAGCCCCCCACATAGCACTGAGATGCAGTCTAGACCCCTACTCCACTCTGGAGCCCCCCACATAGCACTGAGATGCAGTCTTAGACCCCTACTCCACTCTGGAGCCCCACACATAGCACTGAGATGCAGTCTTAGACCCCTACTCCACTCTGGAGCCCCCCACATAGCACTGAGATGCAGTCTAGACCCCTACTCCACTCTGGAGCCCCACACATAGCACTGAGATGCAGTCTTAGACTATTCAACTCAAACATTTAGATGTCCTAGACTTTAACAGAACCATTTTGCCCCAACTATATGTTGAACGTGTGGAATTGTGAGTAATGATTAAATAATTTAGCGATTTCATTGTATTTCCATTGTGTATTAATGCCACATAATTTAGTTAGAATAATAATCCATATAAATATACATATACATATAAAGTAATTAGTTAAATTAGAGCTCTATGTGTAAAGTAAACCATTGTGTAAATCCTATGAAACAACAGAGATGATGGAAATCCAATGAGAGGCTGATCCAGCTCTGTTGGAAGATTTGGCACACGTATTTGGCAGAGAGTGCGTTTTTAGAGACGAGGGACTATTTTCAGCAGAAAATACAGATTGACTCATCATCAGATATCATTTCCAAAAACCAATTTCATAGGAGTTTTGTGAGGATTTTTGTACACATACAAGTGCTATCCATCCTCGGGTTTTTTGGCAACAGGCACTTTTCAACTGGAGCTTGACAATCGGCATCTCACAGCCCTCGATGAGACATCTTGGATGCAAACATCAGCAAAAGGAACCGTAAGACATACCATTTCCATACACCATTGCACAACCGGTTGAAATTAAGAGGGGTTTCTTTGCCTCCAAGCAGAGCAATAGACGGCCCCCACCTGGACATAAACACACCAAACCAAAAAGAGTTGAACCATGTGAATAGAAAAGGCTGTTAATGTGCAGGTGATCGTTTAAGTGATGATCAAAAGACACTGCTGAATGTGGTGGCCAGGTGGAACGCACGACTCGTTCATTCTGCAGAACAGCAATGTTGGCCTATATGCCTATAGGAGGGAGCTGTTGAGGATGGATGGCTTATTGGAGAGAATCTACTCATTTAAAGTATTTAAAGTACCTCAAACTCCTCCCGAGGGAGAAGAAATACTCAATTGTCGAGAAGGACATGGGCCCTCGACACCCTCAAGTATTACCTCCTCAGGAGGAAGTTCACCCTGATTACTGACCATGCCGCTCTCGTGTGGATGGCACAAGGTAAGGACACGAATGACCGTGTCACCCGCTGGTTCCTGTCCTTACAGCGATTCTCTTTCTCTGTCATCCACAGGTCGGGGGCCCAGCACGGCAATGCGGACGCCCTATCCAGGAGGGATGCAAACCTAGCCCTGAGCATGCCTCCCTCCCAGTCAGGGCTAGGGGGTTTGTTGGTATCCCAGGAGGTTCACCCCGGGAGATGGTAATAGAGGGGAGGTACGTGATGCGATGTTGGCTCCCTCTGCTGGGGATACGTGAGCTTGTGTAACGGATGTGAAATGGCTAGCTAGTTAGCGGGTACGCGCTAGTAGCATTTCAATCAGTTACGTCACTTGCTCTGAAACCAATATGTAGTGTTGCCCCTTGCTCTGCAAGGGCCGTGGCCTTTGTGGAGCGATGGGTAACGATGCTTCGTGGGCGACCGTTGTTGATGTGTGCAGAGGGTCCCTGGTTCGCGCCCGTGTCGGGGCGAGGGGACGCCGTAAAGTTATACTGTTACATTGATGCTGTTGACCCGGATCACTGGTTGCTGCGGAAAAGGAGGAGGTTGAAAGGGGGTGAGTGTAACGGATGTGAAATGGCTAGCTAGTTAGCGGGTACGCGCTAGTAGCATTTCAATCAGTTACGTCACTTGCTCTGAAACCAATATGTAGTGTTGCCCCTTGCTCTGCAAGGGCCGCGGCTTTTGTGGAGCGATGGGTAACGACGCTTCGTGGGTGACTGTTGTTGATGTGTGCAGAGGGTCCCTGGTTCGCGCCCGTGTCGGGGCGAGGGGACGACGTAAAGTTATACTGTTACACTTGGCACCCCGACACGGACAGCTAAGTGGAGGTAATTAGAGGAAAGTGCCAACCAGCCGTGGAGGCCAAATAAAAGGAGCACGATGGCACACCGCGGGACAGAAGGGAGAGACAGACACCAGTTAAGAGAGAGAAGGGAGAGAGAAGGAAGAGAGACGGACACCAGTTAAGAGAGAGAAGGGAGAGAGACGGACACCAGTTAAGAGAGAGAAGGAAGAGACAGACACCAGTTAAGAGAGAGAAGGGAGAGAGAAGGAAGAGAGACGGACACCAGTTAAGAGAGAGAAGGGAGAGAGACGGACACCAGTTAAGAGAGAGAAGGGAGAGAGACGGACACCAGTTAAGAGAGAGAAGGGAGAGAGACGGACACCAGTTAAGAGAGAGAAGGGAGAGAGACGGACACCAGTTAAGAGAGAGAAGGGAGAGAGACGGACACCAGTTAAGAGAGAGAAGGAAGAGAGACGGACACCAGTTAACCTGTTTGGGGTGCAGCCCGACACCGGTACACTTATGACAACATCCAGCTCAAGTGCAGGGCGCGAAATTCAAAATCTAGTTTGTTAAAATATTTAACTTTCACACATTAACAAGTCCAATACAGCATATGAAAGGTAGACATCTTGTGAATCAAGCCAACATGTCCGATTTTTTAAATGTTTTACAGGGAAGACAAAATATGTAAATCTATTAGCTAACCACGTCAGCAAAAGAGAGCACTTTTCTAACTCCATCAGTTTTTTACTCCGTCACTAGCTATCACTAATTCGACCAAATAAAGATATATATAGCCACTAACCAAGAAACAACTTCATAAGATGACAGTCTGATAACATATTTATTGTATAGCATATGTTTTTTTTGAAAAATGTGCATATTTATGGTATAAATCATAAATTACATTTCAGCTACAATCAGAAATTGCACCGAAAGCAGCCATAACATTTACAGACACCAACGTCAAATAACTAATTACTCATCATAAAACATATCTGAGAAATACATACTGTGCAGCAATTGAAAGACAGGATTCTTGTGATTCCAGACAATATTTCCGATTTATTAAATGTTTTACAGCGAAAACAAAATGTAGCGCTATGTTAGCATAGCCACAATAGCCAGACACACTTGGGCGCCCGCGACCAGTTGACATGCACGACAGATATATGAAATAACATTATAAATTGGGTCTTACTTTGGCTGATCTTTCATCAGAATGTTGATCAGGGTGTCCTTTGTCCAGATGAGTCGTTGTTTGGAGTCAGGATGGCAACTTTCCCTTCTCACTTAGCATTGGCACTGGTCGACTGGCACGGATTTGTCCAACGTAAAAAAAGTCAGAGAACGGAACACGGCAAAACTCCCGAAAAAAATTCAAATAATCTGATTAAACTATATTGAAAAAACATACATTACGATGATATGGTCTCATTTATCAAATAAAAACCCAGCCGGAGATTGTTCCCGTCCAAAACAGCAGCAAAACAGAACGCAATATCACTCCCAAGTCGCGCGCTTCAGACTTCCGGAAGTGGTCGGTCACGTCAAAGAAATAGCTCTTATTCAACCTCTGAACAAGATATTCACTAAATTTCTTCTCTCATACCCTCTTGACACCCAGAGCAAGGCGTACGGAGTGTACATAGGGTCTTACGTATAATGACCATGTATAGGCATAACGTTGAAGCGAGCATAGATTTCTGACATTCTACTTCTTGGTCAGGGAAAGTGCTGCCAAATGACTTCTGTACCACTCAGAGAAAAAATTAGAACGGTTTTAGAAACTAGAGATTGTTTTCTATCCAATATTAATATTAATATGCATATTGTAAGAGCAAAAATTGATTAAGAGGCCGTTTGAAAATTGGCACATATTTTCCAGTTTTTCCAATACGCCCCCTGCAGCCATTACAGGTTTTAAGAGAGAGAAGGAAGAGAGACGGACACCAGTTAAGAGAGAGAAGGGAGAGAGACGGACACCAGTTAAGAGAGAGAAGGGAGAGACAGACACCAGTTAAGATAGAGAAGGGAGAGAGACGGACACCAGTTAAGAGAGAGAAGGGAGAGAGACGGACACCAGTTAAGAGAGAGAAGGGAGAGAGACGGACACCAGTTAAGAGAGAGAAGGGAGAGAGACGGACACCAGTTAAGAGAGAGAAGGAAGAGAGACGGACACCAGTTAAGAGAGAGAAGGAAGAGAGACGGACACCAGTTAAGAGAGAGAAGGGAGAGAGACGGACACCAGTTAAGAGAGAGAAGGGAGAGAGACGGACACCAGTTAAGAGAGAGAAGGAAGAGAGACGGACACCAGTTAAGAGAGAGAAGGGAGAGAGACGGACACCAGTTAAGAGAGAGAAGGGAGAGAGACGGACACCAGTTAAGAGAGAGAAGGGAGAGAGACGGACACCAGTTAAGAGAGAGACGGACACCAGTTAAGAGAAGAGAGACGGACACCAGTTAAGAGAGAGAAGGGAGAGAGACGGACACCAGTTAAGAGAGAGAAGGGAGAGAGACGGACACCAGTTAAGAGAGAGAAGGGAGAGAGACGGACACCAGTTAAGAGAGAGAAGGAAGACCGAGCAAAACCTAAGTTATTTCTTTGATATATTTATTGTCTCTCTTAGTAAAGTTGTTTTCTCGGACTAAAGCCTCCCTGTCTCTGTGTCAATCTCTGCAAGCTCAACCCAACACCCCACGGTTTACCGCAGCTATTACAATATTTGGTTTATTAACCCTCAATTAAATGGTCTGTTTGTTGTGAATTAGTTCGATAGCCAGCTAGCTAAACTAACGTCAACCAACTTGTTTTCAAAGATTAGCCAGGATAAACATTTTCACTAATACCATCAAAATCATAGCATGTTTTTGGGGCTCATTCAGTAGTTTTTACCTGATAAAGTAGAATCCTGTTGCAAGTACAATTGTATATTCCTAAAAAAGATTGAAAAGTATATGCTTCTTCGATGAGGTTTATTGGCGGTTGCCATCCACTATATGTTGCAATACCGCCATCTACTAGACTGGAGTACAACTCCCTTATACTTTGCTTGGAAGAAAATAATGTTTTAATGAACCTTTATTTAACTAGTCAGTTAAGAACAAATTCTTATTTACAATGACGTCCTAGGAACAGTGCCTTGTTCAGGGGCAGAATGACAGATTTTTACCTTGTCAGCTCAGGGATTGCGGTTACTGGCCCAACGCTCTAACCACTAGGCTACCTGCCAACCCAAATATCCTACCGTCTAACACTCCATTCACACAAAAATATATATTAAAAAATAACACCACCCTACTCCACTATTTAAATCTATTTAGTCCTACCTCAGGCCAACAGCCTGAAAGGATGGGACACCACCACTTAACACACCCTGTAACTCTTCTAATGTCAAGTCTCACACACCAAAACCTCTCATCACAACCAACATTTTCTGTGATTTACATTCCACCCCTGCAGTACAGTTGATAACATTGCTAAAAATCCAATCTTATGGAAACCTATCACTTGTTGGCCTATCCCTCTGTACATTATTTAAGATAGAATTTAAATATTATTTTGAAATGATCAGTAAATGTAAAAGCAATACGCACCATGAAAGTTTGACAAATTGAAAATGTATCTCAATATGTAATATAATAATAATAATAATTTCTGTTTTTGTATTTGTGTTCATAATAATAATAAAAAAATATATATTTTAAAAGTTTCGAATGAGGTATGTAGTACCCGCAGAAGGCCACATGGACGAGCAAGAGAGCTCTAAACCCATATTTTTTTATTTTATTTTTGCCTTAAACCCTAAACCTATGTATGACATATTTTAACCCTAACCCCTGACCTTAGGTGTAACCTATTTTAGCCTTAACCCTAACCCCTAATTCTAGGGTAGGGTAGCCTAGAAGACTTTTAGAATCTATTTTAGTAATAATATTATCTTAGTAAATACCATTATAGTACTAAATAGAATTTAGATTATATTTAAAAAAAAATCTAACCTAAAATAAGCATTTCATTTTTTTATTAGTTATTTTATGAAATGTATTATTGCAAGGCAGAACACTTGATAAACAAGGCACATTTGACGTTTTATTTTTCAGATGTGGTTTGAACTGGGTGTGACCTAGTAACCTCTATGTGAAAGTCCAACAACTGGCTGGGATAGGTGGGGCAGGTTTTAAACTAATCTCAGGAATTCATATGAAAAATACACAATTTCTCAGCTGCCTATCCAATCTTTTTATGTGAAGTAATACTTTTAAATTGCTAAATATTTCCAATAGATGGCAGCATAAGACCATGAAGCATCAGTTTTAGGCTATAGCAGCAATATGATTGACATAAAATACCAAGGACTATATGTCCCATGATTTTCTGAAATGGTAACGCATTACTTTATATATCTAGTATTAGGCCTGTGTTGCTTTTGGGAGAGCAAAAATAATAACTATAGCGGGTATTGAACCTCAGCCAAATGCGCTAACCTCAACCCAACATGCATTATATATTAATTATAACATCTAGCATCTTAACATCTGATATAGTTCAGTAAAGGTTAGGTAAATATGACAGGGTGAGTACACATCCTCGGAATAGAAAAGACAAGCATGCAGCTTCCACAACCTGCCAATAAATTGCATCACGCAATTCTCGCGGTTAGCAAATTTACCTCAGTTTGCGCGATAAGGCAGAGCGCTCGCTGCCGCTAACGGCACAAGCTTTTTGGGCTTGTTGTGTTGGCTGCTTGTGCGAGAAGGAAGAGTGGCTCGATGCTGGTTGATGAATGTACAAGGAAAATACGTTTCTCGACCATAGGTGACTGAATTAATGTTCAGGATATTTGATCATCGTTATTGAAATAGTACATGAGCATTTATTGTTAACACTTATTTTAGCATGATAATAGGTAAAAATAAACATGAATTGGCATTAGTAATTCACAGTAATCTGTTAAAATTATGTTTCAGTCCTTCCTCTTGCGTTTGCAGTGTGGGAGGGACAGAAACATGTGTGAACAGGAGTTTTTCTGTGAGTGTAAAGGGAAAGGAGGTGGGAGGGCGGTATCCACGGAGAAAACAGATCTTCTGAAATTTCATTTGTGGTCTTATGCTGCCGTCTATTGGAATTATTTACCAATTGCAATACATTTTTTCGAAATCATGTGTTGATCTGACCGTCACCTGGGATGGGGCTGGAGAAATGTAACCACTAAAATAATTTTTTTACAAAAATTTGAGTAAAACAAGCTCGTGAGGCATTTATAAGTTATATTATTTTCTGAATCAATGGGTAGATATCATTAATAAGTTAAAAAAATGGATGTAACTGTTGATTCTCCTTTAACATAAACACAGACACTAGACACACACTGGAAATTAGATTGATATAAATGTAACAGTTTAACTTTAGTCCGTCCCCTCGCGAACCAGGGACCCTCTGCACACATCAACAACAGTCACCCACGAAGCATCGTTACCCATCGCTCCACAAAAGCTGCGGCCCTTGCAGAGCAAGGGGAACCACTACTTCAAGGTCTCAGAGCAAGTGACGTCACCGATTTGAAAGGCTATTAGCGCGCACCACCGCTAACTAGCTAGCCATTTCACATCCGTTACATAAATATGGTGGATCTTAAGAGCCTGATTTGCTGAGCAGTTTGTTTTCAGTGTCCTGCCTTCCATTTCATGCTGTCAGAGAATTAGACCTGTGAATAATGAAGTGCAGTTATTGCTCGTTCAAACCACATTGTAGCACACAAAAAAAGCAAACGGTAGCAGATAAATAGTAAGCCGGTTAAATAGGACTGCGCTTTGTAGACATCCCTGTTTCGCCAACACAATGGCAATGTCTGTATTTCGCCAAATAACTCAACATGTATGTATTTTGATGTTTCATTCAGGATGATCTATTCTTTCTAATGATGGTCTAAGACACTGCATCTCAGTGCTAGAGGCGTCACTACAGACACTGGTTCCAGGCTGTATCACAACCGGCCGTGATTGGGAGTCCCATAGGGCAGTGCACAATTGGCCCAGCATCCTCCGGGTTTGGCCGGAGTAGGCTGTCATTGTAAATAAGAATTTGTTCTTAACTGACTTGCCTAGTTAAATAAAATAAAAATATATAATAAATGGCATAGTATGCTGTGATCATTTGCTGGTAGTTACTTCAAAAAAATACTATTTTATAATACTATTAGTACTCTGTTCTAGATCATACAATATGCATATTATTATTACTATTGGATAGAAAACACTAAAACTGTTTGAATTATATCTGTGAGTAAAACAGAACTCATTTGGCAGCAAACCTCCAAACAGGAAGTGAAAATTCTGAAAATGGGGCTCTGTGTCAGGGCCTGCCTATTCAACTGGCTTATATTTATGGATCTGTATGCACTTCATACGCCTTCCACTAGATGTCAACAGGCAGTAGAATGTTGAATGGGGTGTCTAGCTTGATGTGAGATCGAATGAGAGCTTTTGGAGTGACAGGTCCGCTCTATTGGCAGTATTCAACTGCGCACCAGGGAACCTCACATTGTCTTCTGAAATGCGTTAGGTATACACGACGAAATGCTCCGGCTCGGATTTTATTGGATACATATGAGAAAAACATCATAAAGTTGGATTTTCAACCGAGTTTGACCAGTTTATTCGACGTTTATTGGGACTTTTGGAATTTTTCGTTCCATGCGCTAAGAGTTCTTGGACATGTGCCCTCCACATGGCTAGTCAAAGTTGCTAATTCGACAGAAGAAATTGACATTCTAAAACAAAACAACGATTTATTCTTGAACTAGGACTCCTTGCACAACATTCTGATGGAAGATCATCAAAAGTAAGAGAATATTTATGATGTTATTTCGTATTTTTGTGGTTTGTGTTGGCTCCAACAAGGCGGAGAATTGTTGGGCGCTGTCTCACAATATTGCATGCTGTACGTTGTACTAAAGTTATTTTTTTAAATCCTACACAGCGGTTGCATTAAGAACCAGTGTATCTTTCAATTGCTGTACAACATGTATTTTTTAGTAAAGTTTATGATGAGTTTTTTGGTTAGATTACGTGACTGACCAAAATATCTCCGGACAATTTGGTGCATTATGGCTACGTATTCACAATGTAAAACCCCAATTTGTACCTCTAAATATGCACATTTTCGAACAAAACATAAATGTATTGTATAACATGATGTTATAAGACTGTCATCTGATGAAGTTGTTCAAAGGTTAGTGATACATTTTATCTCTATTTGTGGGTTTTGTGAAAGCTATGTTGGCGGTGAAAACATGGTGAAAACATGGCGTTGTGTGTTTGGCTATTGCGGTGAGCTAATATAAATATATATTGTGTTTTCGCTGTAAAACATTTTAAAAATCGGAAATGATGGCTGGATTCACAAGATGTTTATCCTTAATTTGCTGTATTGGACTTGTGATTTCATGAAATTATATTATATGATATCCCTGTGGCGCTAGGCTAGGCTATGCTAGTCAGCTTTTTTGATGAGGAGGATCCCGAATCCGGGAGGGTGACTCGTTAGAGGTTAATAAATACATAAATAAATGTTAAGGAGTCCACTTTCCTTTGCACAACAACACAACTAGAGATTAGGCCCGAAACAACTAAGTGTTTCAGGCCTAAGGTAACATCCCTGCTGAGAGCTACACCTTCTTCATAGATATTCTGCTAAGCGCCATCCGGTAAGAGACAGCATGATTTCTGACATTGGATGAATTGATATTGTCTGGAAATGGCAGATGCATGGATTCATTGAGTCATCCTTGTGGTCCAGCAATGGCATGGTCTGATCCTTCTGTGTGTTTTCCAGTGATGAGATTTCTGTGTGCATAGAGAAGGCTTATAAACCGATCCAGTTCAATAAAGCTACCAGAGTGCTTTTCTTCTCCTCCCCAAACAACATGACAGAGTATGCCAACAAGGTTAGATAATATCTGCTCTACTCTGTTGTGTACCCTACTGAACACTAGCCTGGTCCAAGATCTGTTTGTGCTTAACAAAGGACCATTGGAGTTAGCTTTAAAGAACATCCGTAGAACTTGAGTTTAATCCCCTACAATCATATTAAAGTTGTGTCTGTGTGTTACAGCGGGGCAGGACCCAGAACCTCTCATCATATTAAAGTTGTGTCTGTGTGTTACAGCGGGGCTGGACCCAGAGCCCAGGTGGTTACTACTCATTCAGTAGCCAACAGCAGAGGACAGAAGAAGTCAACACTCCCTCCACCGAGCTACGCAGGTCGTAGGGTATGCATGGCAGCTGGAGATGATTGTCTAGAGTAACCTACTGCAGAAGTTAGCTATTACACACACACTTTATACCAAACTACAAGCATACACACACAGTCCTCTTATGTCTCCATACATTGTCACACTGGTAGATTTGCCAACACTTTGTTGTGACAGATTGTCAGACTGGTAGATTTGCCAACACTTTGTTGTGACAGATTGTCAGACAGGTGGATTTGCCAACACTTTGTTGTGACAGATTGTCAGACAGGTGGATTTGCCAACACTTTGTTGTGACAGATTGTCAGACAGGTGGATTTGCCAACACTTTGACAGATTGTCAGACTGGTAGATTTGCCAACACTTTGACAGATTGTCAGACTGGTAGATCTGCCAACACTTTGACAGATTGTCAGACTGGTGGATTTGCCAACACTTTGACAGATTGTCAGACTGGTGGATTTGCCAACACTTTGACAGATTGTCAGACTGGTAGATTTGCCAACACTTTGACAGATTGTCAGACTGGTGGATTTGCCAACACTTTGACAGATTGTCAGACTGGTGGATTTGCCAACACTTTGACAGATTGTCAGACTGGTGGATTTGCCAACACTTTGACAGATTGTCAGACTGGTGGATTTGCCAACACTTTGACAGATTGTCAGACTGGTAGATTTGCCAACACTTTGACAGATTGTCAGACTGGTGGATGTGCCAACACTTTGACAGATTGTCAGACTGGTGGATTTGCCAACACTTTGACAGATTGTCAGACTGGTAGATTTGCCAACACTTTGACAGATTGTCAGACTGGTAGATTTGCCAACACTTTGACAGATTGTCAGACTGGTGGATTTGCCAACACTTTGACAGATTGTCAGACTGGTGGATTTGCCAACACTTTGACAGATTGTCAGACTGGTGGATTTGCCAACACTTGGTCATTCTCTCCCACTCAACCTGCTTCTCACAGCTCCCTGAGAAGAGACATGAGTGTTTTAACATCCTCCAGTCTGACTGTGTTTATGCATCTTTGTAACTGAAATAAAGTTGTGGCATGACTTTCCAACTAAGGCTAGTCTGTTCAGTGTCTCCTAACAGCATTGTTCACCTTTGGGAATGAGTTCAAAGATGGAAATGTCCAAGTTGCCATTTATCCTGACGGTTTCTGTCTAGAGATTAGGGTGTAATTTGATATTTGCTCAGTCCATTTTCTAATGCATAGTGTGCTGCAGCACAGTGGCCATATGCTAACTTTGTTTCAGGACATCCTGCATTACACCTGGTATTTTTATTGTCCTTGTACTCCGAGGTATCAGCAAACTCATTCAGTAAACTCGTTCATATTTTAATTTCTTTACTCTGTAATGCACACAGTCTATTTCAATTCCCTGGCCTCGTCTCATAGCAACTTGTAGGTGTTTTTAAATGGTACTTTATTGCCCTACCCCTATGGTTTTTAATCCAATTGATCTGGAAAATACAATTGTTTGTTTCAGAAAAATGTGCATAAGTTTGAAATGTAAAATAAAGTTTTTCTACTACTTTCTATATTTCATGTGTCATGTGATTTAACATACTAACTATACTGATCAATTATATTATTTCATCCTTTCTTTATTTTGAAGATCAGTTTCATGTAGTATAAATATTTCCTAAACACATATCTAGTGACTAGCGCTAGGGAGGTGGCTAGGGTTGCCGTGGTGACCCATGGAGGCTCACCGGTAGTTCCTGCTCACGTTCAACTTGACGGGAGAGAAAGATAGAGAAGAGACAGGTTTCTCCACTGGGGGACTAGAAATGATCTGGCTAGTATATGAATGGAACAGGTCCTGTTGAGGCTGGCGTTGGTGTGAGGGGTCGTGTTGAAGCTGGCGTTGGTGTGAGGGGTCGTGTTGAAGCTGGCGTTGGTGTGAGGGGTCGTGTTGAAGCTGGCGTTGGTGTGAGGGGTCGTGTTGAAGCTGGCGTTGGTGTGAGGGGTCGTGTTGAGGCTGGCGTTGGTGTGAGGGGTCATGTTGAAGCTAACGTTGGTGTGAGTGGTTGTGTTGAAGCTGGCGTTGGTGTGAGGGGTCGTGTTGAAGCTGGCGTTGGTGTGAGGGGTCGTGTTGAAGCTGGTGTTGGTGTGAGGGGTTGTGTTGAGGCTGGCGTTGGTGTGAGGGGTCGTGTTGAGGCTGGCGTTGGTGTGAGGGGTCATGTTGAGGCTGGCGTTGGTGTGAGGGGTCGTGTTGAAGCTGGCGTTGGTGTGAGGGGTCGTGTTGAAGCTGGCGTTGGTGTGAGGGGTCGTGTTGAGGCTGGCGTTGGTGTGAGGGGTCATGTTGAGGCTGGCGTTGGTGTGAGGGGTCGTGTTGAAGCTGGCGTTGGTGTGAGGGGTCGTGTTGAAGCTGGCGTTGGTGTGAGGGGTCGTGTTGAAGCTGGCGTTGGTGCTGAAGCACGTCTTGGTGTTGGGTTGTGATGGGGATTGAGCTGGGTCTTGAGGTGAAGCTCTGAGACCTGTCCTCTCTGCTGCCCTCTTCTGGCTGAGTCCCGGATCTGTTTTTGTATTTATTTTGGATCCCCATTACTCTTCCTGGGGTCCAGCAAAATTAAGGCAGTTTATACAATTTTAAAAACACTACAATCCATTCACAGATTTCACAACACACTTTGTGCGCTCAGGCCTCTACTCTACCACATATCTACAGTTCTAAATCCATGTGTGTGTATGTTATCGTGTGTGTATGCATGTGTCTGTGCCTATGTTTGGGTTGCTTCACAGTCCCCGCTGTTCCATAAGGTGTATTTTTATCTGTTTTTATTAATCTAATTTTACTGCTTGCATCAGTTACCTGATGTGGAATAGAGTTCCGTGTAGTCATGGCTCTATGTAGTACTGTGCACCTCCCATAGACTGTTCTGGACTTGTCTTGTGGGGTATGCATGGTAGTTCAAACAGACAGCTCGGTACATTCAATACTGCTCTGCTACCCTCTACTGGCTCTGGACCTGTCCCCTCTGCTGGCTGAGACCTGGACCTGTCCCCTCTGCTGGCTCTGGACCTGTCCCCTCTGCTGGCTGAGAGCTGGACCTGTCCCCTCTGCTGGCTGAGACCTGGACCTGTCCCCTCTACTGGCTCTGGACCTGTCCCCTCTGCTGGCTGAGTCCTGGACCTGTCCCCTCTACTGGCTCTGGACCTGTCCCCTCTGCTGGCTGAGACCTGGACCTGTCCCCTCTACTGGCTCTGGACCTGTCCCCTCTGCTGGCTGAGTCCTGGACCTGTCCCCTCTACTGGCTCTGGACCTGTCCCCTCTGCTGGCTCTGGACTTGTCCCCTCTGCTGGCTGAGACCTGGACCTGTCCCCTCTGCTGGCTGAGTCCTGGACATGTCCCCTCTGCTGGCTGAGTCCTGGACCTGTCCCCTCTGCTGGCTGAGTCCTGGACATGTCCCCTCTGCTGGCTGAGTCCTGGACCTGTCCCCTCTGCTGGCTGAGTCCTGGACCTGTCCCCTCTGCTGGCTGAGTCCTGGACCTGTCCCATCTGCTGGCTGAGACCTGGACCTGTCCCCTCTGCTGGCTGAGAGCTGGACCTGTCCCCTCTGCTGGCTGAGTCCTGGACCTGTCCCCTCTACTGGCTCTGGACCTGTCCCCTCTGCTGGCTGAGTCCTGGACCTGTCCCCTCTGCTGGCTGAGACCTGGACCTGTCCCCTCTGCTGGCTGAGTCCTGGACCTGTCCCCTCTACTGGCCCTGGACCTGTCCCTTCTGCTGCCTCCCAAAGTTGGGAGAGAAAGCGTTACTGGTCGGGGGGGTGGTGGTACTGGTCGGTGAGCTGCTGGTTGAGGTTGGGTTTTAGACTGTCTTTCTAAGTTTTTGCTGAAAGTGTGGTAGGCCCCAGAAGACAAAGTTGTTTTGGACTGGTGCTGCTGAAGGTTTGGCTGGTGTCACAGCCTGTCTTGGCTTTCTGGGCCTTGGCCTTTGCTTTGGCCTCTCTGTGAGCAGGCTTGACTTTAGGGGTGGAGGGTTTGAGAGCTCACTGATGGGCTCCATTCAGTGCTGCCCTGACTGCAGAGTGCCTCTGAAGGGTGGGAGGGTTGGGCAGACTTTCCTGCTTCTTCACATAGTCCATCCTGAGGAGGGAGGGGTACATGGCAAGCTACACTTACTGTAGTAGTAAAACATGAATTAGAACTGATTTTTATGCCCATCTGCAGTCTTGTGGTCAAATCGCATAATGTACTAGGAATCTAGAATACAACTGGACAAAGGACAGACAGACCAGGGATTCACCTATGCGCAATCATTTTCAGGATCTTTTTTTGAGAGCACAGTTTGGAGGCACTTTGAGAGAACCAGAGGGTTTGTCTCTATTCTCAGTGCTGCCATTGTGCCCTTGTTTTTGCCATTCACCACTAGGGGTGCTGGTTCTCTGTCTCTGGAAGTCCAGCGTTCAGTTTATCAAGAGTAATAGTTGTTTGGTCAGAAGTAGCTCCCTAGGTCTCCTCTGGGTTTAGTAACAGCAGTCAGCTGGGTTTAGTAACAGCAGTCAGCTGGGTTTAGTTACAACAGTCAGCTGGGTTTAGTAACAACAGTCAGCTGGGTTTAGTAACAGCAGTCAGCTGGGTTTAGTAACAGCAGTCAGCTGGGTTTAGTAACAGCAGTCAGCTGGGTTTAGTAACAGCAGTCAGCTGGGTTTAGTAACAGCAGTCAGCTGGGTTTAGTAACAGCAGTCAGCTGGGTTTAGTAACAGCAGTCAGCTGGGTTTAGTAACAGCAGTCAGCTGGGTTTAGTAACAGCAGTCAGCTGGGTTTAGTAACGGCAGTCAGCTGGGTTTAGTAACAGCAGTCAGCTGGGTTTAGTAACAGCAGTCAGCTGGGTTTAGTAACAGCAGTCAGCTGGGTTTAGTAACAGCAGTCAGCTGGGTTTAGTAACAACAGTCAGCTGGGTTTAGTAACAGCAGTCAGCTGGGTTTAGTAACAGCAGTTAGTGCAAAGCTGGGTTTCGAATTCAATTGATCTGTGTATTTTGATTAGTCATCATGTGTCTTATTTATCCAACACAACTATCACAGAGCCCATTTTGAGGGGGTTCTCCTGCATCTCCTACAGTGGATGGTGATCACAGAGCTCATTTTGAGGTGGTTCTCCTGCATCTCCTACAGTGGATGGTGATCACAGAGCCCATTTTGAGGGGGTTCTCCTGCATCTCCTACAGTGGATGGTGATCACAGAGCCCATTTTGGGGGGGTTCTCCTGCATCTCCTACAGTGGATGGTGATCACAGAGCCCATTTTGAGGGGGTTCTCCTGCATCTCCTACAGTGGATGGTGATCACAGAGCTCATTTTGAGGGGGTTCTCCTGCATCTCCTACAGTGGATGGTGATCACAGAGCCCATTTTGAGGGGGTTCTCCTGCATCTCCTACAGTGGATGGTGATCACAGAGCCCATTTTGAAGGGGTTCTCCTGCATCTCCTACAGTGGATGGTGATCACAGAGCCCATTTTGGGGGGGTTCTCCTGCATCTCCTACAGTGGATGGTGATCACAGAGCCCATTTTGAGGGGGTTCTCCTGCATCTCCTACAGTGGATGGTGATCACAGAGCCCATTTTGAAGGGGTTCTCCTGCATCTCCTACAGTGGATGGTGATCACAGAGCCCATTTTGGGGGGGTTCTCCTGCATCTCCTACAGTGGATGGTGATCACAGAGCCCATTTTGGGGGGGTTCTCCTGCATCTCCTACAGTGGATGGTGATCACAGAGCCCATTTTGAGGGGGTTCTCCTGCATCTCCTACAGTGGATGGTGATCACAGAGCCCATTTTGGGGGGGTTCTCCTGCATCTCCTACAGTGGATGGTGATCACAGAGCCCATTTTGAGGGGGTTCTCCTGCATCTCCTACAGTGGATGCTGCTGGAGTAGAACATGTGCTTTTAGCATTCTAAATGCAAACACATGCTGAAAACAGCTTTTGTGCATGATTAAAAATAGCAAAGAAATTGTTTTTCCTCAACTGGTTATTGAGGCGCGCCTCACGTGTAGCCAACACTATCAGTGCATCACCCACCACCATGCAATGTGAGCTGGAGCCAATATGCTTTTTGAATACATAATTGTTTGAAACCTGAATGTTTTATTTGATATGAGGCATGTCTTCAAAGTATCCTTTAGGCTAAACCGACCATGGAAAAGTGGAGGGAATTCTATTATAAAGACTTCATAGGCAGCGGTGTTTCACGTTTGGGGAAGCTTACAATTTATCTTACCATTCCTCTTGTTCTGTGTGCCAATTATGATTTTCATATGCACATTTTCGTGTAACAGTAGTATTTGAAAAATGTATTCGGTTTCAAAGTAAATTTCATTTGGTTTATCATAAAAATCTGAATTAAAATTATAAACGTTTAAAAATCAACTAATTAGAGATCACCATCCTCCGCCATATGGACACATTGATACACATTGATACACCGTGATCCATTGGTGACTAAGGAAAAGATTGCATGGAACTCATAGCCTATAGGCCCATATCTTCCACTGCTCGGGGAGCTTGTTGGAAAGATTTTTGAAATAGCTTTCCGTAATGAACTATACTTCTAATAAAGTATGGTTATGAAGTAAACAACTTGTTTCTCACAAGTGTTGTAGGTTGTGAACTCTGCAAACAACGTTTCTCCTCCGAGAATGAGATGGTAAATGACTAGTACATGCATTAACAGAAATGTATTTAACCAAATGACGGGGATCAACGGTACATTTACTACTGGTGATGGGGAGTTGAAATCATTAACACAATGAAACGATGAATGCGGGAGACAGCTGAGTCATTCTGGAGAGAAACTTGTCTTCACCACACACCCCTCCCCGTCTTGTATCAACATTTTAAATTATACTCAAGAAACATTATCTTCACACAAATTGTTCATGCTTTTCACTGACAGCCTCAACTCAATCATTAGCTAGGCCTATTGAGGCTAGGCCTCACTGCCCAAATAGGCCTACGAGCTTGAGATTTGAAGCAAACCACAGCTGTTCCTTTGAAATAAGCTCATGATCCTTGAGTCCTCTGTGGCTAAGTCATGCTTTCTGGTGAAGTATTTTCAATGATTTGATTTCTGTATAGACAGTAATTATATAGTAATTATGTAATTTTGGCAAATGTATTTCCCTTTTGGACCCACCACTATGCCATTTCTCTACTGTTCTATTGGTTTTCATATCAACTTTATTTTGTTGTCCAGAAGCCAAAGGCACAATCTTCTTCATATCAGCAACCCGTCCTAGTTGTTGCATCTATAGATTTCCACTCAACATTTTTTAAAGAGATTTTAATCACATATGGAACCGCTATCAGGGTCAATAGTTATCAAGCGTCTCATTACTCCTTTCAATCACGCTAAAAGTATGACTGACCTCATTTACTCACCGCTCAGAGTAGGACCTCAAAGGTAGTAATCAAGAGTCTCTCCCCTACTCTCAGCGATGAGTAGGAGTTTAGGGTACTGTAACGCTCGTCTGATGAAGGAGTGGACCAAAGCGCAGCGTGGTATGTGTTCATAATAATTTAAATAAATTAGAACACTTGAACAAAAATAACAAAGAGACAAACGAACAGTTCTGTAAGGTAACTAAACTAAACAGAAAACAACTACCCACAAACCCAGGTGGGCAAAAGGCTACCTAAGTATGATTCTCAATCAGAGACAACGATAGACAGCTGCCTCTGATTGAGAACCACACCCGGCCAAACACAAAGAAATAGAAAACATAGAAATAAAGAAACTAGAATGCCCACCCTAGTCACAACCTGGCCTAACCAAAATAGAGAATAAAAGTCTCTCTATGGCCAGGGCGTGACAGTACCCCCCCCCCCCCCCCCCTCCCAAAGGTGCGGACTCCGGCCGCAAAACCTGACTCTAAAGGGGAGGGTCCGGGTGGGCTTCCTTTACGGCGGCGGCTCTGGTGCGGGACGTAGACCCCCCTCCGCCTCTGGCTCCCCCCAATTTAGTGGCGCCTCTGGTGCGGGGACCCTCTCCGCCGACCCCGGACTGGGGACACTCGTAGCGGGCTCCGGACTGGAGACCGTCGCTGGAGGCTCCGGACTGGGGACCGTCGCTGGAGGCTCCGGACTGGAGACCGTCGCCGGGGGCTCCGGACTGGAGAACGTCGCTGGAGGCTCCGGACTGGAGACCGTCGCTGGAGGCTCCGGACTGGAGAACGTCGCTGAAAGCTCCGGACTGGAGAACGTCGCTGGAGGCTCCGGACTGGAGACCGTCGCTGGAGGCTCCGGACTGGAGAACGTCGCTGGAGGCTCCGGACTGGAGACCGTCGCTGGAGGGTCCGGACTGGAGACCGTCGCTGGAGGGTCCGGACTGGAGACCGTCGCTGGAGGCTCCGGACTGGAGACCGTCGCTGGAGGCTCCGGACTGGAGAACGTCGCTGGAGGCTCCGGACTGGAGACCGTCGCTGGAGGCTCCGGACTGGAGACCGTCGCTGGAGGGTTTTCAAAGGGCTTTAATTAGTAAGGGGGAAAGTCACCGCTTCCACTATTTCTGTACCAGAACACTCACCAGCTATCAGGTGGAGACATGAGGAGTGATATATGCCAATTCGGAATTATGGGGATGATTAGGTGGCCGTGACAGTATGAGGGCCAGGTTGGGAATTTAGCCAGGACACCAGGGTTAACACCCCTACTCTTACGATAAGTACCTGTGGATTTTTTTGCACCCCACTGCAGAGTGGTATACAGAGAGGTATACTGCTGGCCAAAATGTGTCTGCCTTTATGGATTTATAGAATATATTTATATAAGTGTTCCAACAATGTGTCGAGACATGTGGGTGTCCACCCCGAAGTGCCTCGTTTTATGATGACAGACACCTGTCTCGATCAATGAGAGAAGACTTGAAAACAGCGTACATTGTTGGATTACTTCATGGAGCAAGAAAATTATTTATTTAAATAATGGAGCATTTTGTACATTCAAACTGACCCCTGCAACTGGGACTCCTGTTTCCCATGAATCGAGGACAAAGATAGCATCGCCAAGCTAAGGTTGGTCTAAAATTCTCTGCACTACACCAAACAGTACCTATCCTGTAACTCCCAGTAATGGATACCAAAAATCTTAAGTTAAATCATGTTATATGGTGTAACAAACTCTAGCTAAGAGAACTGGTGATAGACATGATGATGAGAGAGGTGGAGCTAAGAGAACTGGTGATAGACATGATGATGAGAGAGGTGGAGCTAAGAGAACTGGTAATAGACATGATGATGAGAGAGGTGGAGCTAAGAGAACTGGTGATAGACATGATGATGAGAGAGGTGGAGCTAAGAGAACTAGTGATAGACATGATGATGAGAGGTGGAGCTAAGAGAACTGGTGATAGACATGATGATGAGAGAGGTGGAGCTAAGAGAACTGGTGATAGACATGATGATGAGAGAGGTGGAGCTAAGAGAACTGGTGATAGACATGATGATGAGAGAGGTGGAGCTAAGAGAACTGGTGATAGACATGATGATGAGAGAGGTGGAGCTAAGAGAACTGGTGATAGACATGATGATGAGAGAGGTGGAGCTAAGAGAACTGGTAATAGACATGATGATGAGAGAGGTGGAGCTAAGAGAACTGGTGATAGACATGATGATGAGAGAGGTGGAGCTAAGAGAACTAGTGATAGACATGATGATGAGAGGTGGAGCTAAGAGAACTGGTGATAGACATGATGATGAGAGAGGTGGAGCTAAGAGAACTGGTGATAGACATGATGATGAGAGAGGTGGAGCTAAGAGAACTGGTAATAGACATGATGATGAGAGAGATGGAGCTAAGAGAACTGGTGATAGACATGATGATGAGAGAGGTGGAGCTAAGAGAACTGGTGATAGACATGATGATGAGAGAGGTGGAGCTAAGAGAACTGGTGATAGACATGATGATGAGAGAGGTGGAGCTAAGAGAACTGGTGATAGACATGATGATGAGAGAGGTGGAGCTAAGAGAACTGGTAATAGACATGATGATCAGAGAGGTGGAGCTAAGAGAACTGGTGATAGACATGATGATGAGAGAGGTGGAGCTAAGAGAACTAGTGATAGACATGATGATGAGAGGTGGAGCTAAGAGAACTGGTGATAGACATGATGATGAGAGAGGTGGAGCTAAGAGAACTGGTGATAGACATGATGATGAGAGAGGTGGAGCTAAGAGAACTGGTAATAGACATGATGATGAGAGAGGTGGAGCTAAGAGAACTGGTAATAGACATGATGATGAGAGGTGGAGCTAAGAGAACTGGTGATAGACATGATGGTGAGAGAGGTGGAGCTAAGAGAACTGGTGATAGACATGATGATGAGAGAGGTGGAGCTAAGAGAACTGGTGATAGACATGATGATGAGAGAGGTGGAGCTAAGAGAACTGGTAATAGACATGATGATGAGAGAGGTGGAGCTAAGAGAACTGGTGATAGACATGATGATGAGAGAGGTGGAGCTAAGAGAACTGGTAATAGACATGATGATGAGAGAGGTGGAGCTAAGAGAACTGGTAATAGACATGATGATGAGAGAGGTGGAGCTAAGAGAACTGGTAATAGACATGATGATGAGAGAGGTGGAGCTAAGAGAACTGGTAATAGACATGATGATGAGAGAGGTGGAGCTAAGAGAACTGGTGATAGACATGATGATGAGAGAGGTGGAGCTAAGAGAACTGGTGATAGACATGATGATGAGAGAGGTGGAGCTAAGAGAACTGGTAATAGACATGATGATGAGAGAGGTGGAGCTAAGAGAACTGGTCATAGACATGATGATGAGAGAGGTGGAGCTAAGAGAACTGGTGATAGACATGATGATGAGAGAGGTGGAGCTAAGAGAACTGGTGATAGACATGATGATGAGAGGTGGTCATGATGAAACATACAGTAAGAATGTTTTTCAACTAACAGGTGTGCCTTGTTAAAAGTTAATTTGTGGAATTTCTTTCCATAATGCCTTTGAGCCAATCAATTGTGTTGTGACAAGGTTGGGGTGGTATACAGAAGATAGCCCTATTTGGTAGAAAACCAAATCCATATTATGGCAAGAACAGCTCAACTAAGCAAAGAGAAATGACATCATTACTATAAGACGCGGAGGTCAGTCAACGCGGAACATTTCAAGAACTTTGAACGTTTCTTCAAATGCAGTCGCAAAAACCATCAAGCGCTATGATGAAACTGGCTCTCATGAGGACCGCCACAGGAAAGGAAGACCCACAGTTACCTTTGTTGCAGAGGATAAGTTCATTAGAGTTACCAGCCTCAGATTGCAGCCCAAATAAATGCTTCACAGAGTTCAAGTAACAGACACATCTCAACATCAACTGTTCAGAGGAGACTGCGTGAATCAGGCCTTCATGGTCGAATTGCTGCAAATAAACCACTACTAAAGGACACCAATAAGAAGAAGAGACTTGCTTGGGCCTTGAAACATGAGCAATGGACATTAGACTGGTGGAAATCTGTCCTTTGGTCTGATGTGTCCAAATTGGATGTGTGGTTCCCACCGTGAAGCATGGAGGAAGAGGTGTGATGGTGTGGGGGGCTTTGCTGGTGACACTCAGGGATTTATTTAGAATTCAAGGCACACTTAACCAGCATGGCTACCACAGCATTCTGCAGCGATACACCATCACATCTGGTTTGGGCTTAGTGGGACTATCATTTGTTTTTCAACAAGACAATGACCCAAACACATCTCCAGGCTGTGTAAGGGCTATTTGACCAAGAAGGAGAGTGATGGAGTGCTGCATCAGATTACCTGGCCTCAACAATCACCCGACCTCAACACAATTGAGATGGTTCGGGATGAGTTGGACAGCAGAGTGAAGGAAAGCAGTCAACAAGTGCTCAGTATATGTGGAAACTCCTTCAAGACTGTTGGAAAAGTATTCCAGGTGAAGCTGGTTGAGAGAATTCCAAGAGTGTGCAAAGCTGTCATCAAGGCAACGGGTAGCTATAAAATATATTTAGAATTGTTTAACAATGTTTTGGTTACTACATGATTCCATATGTGATATTTCATAGTTTTGATGTCTTCAGTATTATTATATTATTATATATTAATATTATTATTATACAACAAGTATCTAGCTACAGCCATGTAGGTAGGCGGACAGTATCTAGCTACAGCCATGTAGGTAGGCGGACAGTATCTAGCTACAGCCATGTAGGTAGGCGGACAGTATCTAGCTACAACCAGGATGATCAGGCGGACAGTATCTAGCTACAGCCAGGTCGATCAGGCTGACAGTTTCTAGCTACAGCCAGGTCGATCAGGCGGACAGTATCTAGCTACAGCCATGTAGGTAGGCGCACAGTATCTAGCTACAGCCAGGTCGATCAGGCTGACAGTATCTAGCTACAGCCAGGTCGATCAGGCTGACAGTATCTAGCTACAGCCAGGTCGATCAGGCTGACAGTATCTAGCTACAGCCAGGTCGATCAGGCTGACAGTATCTAGCTACAGCCAGGTCGATCAGGAGGACAGTATCTAGCTACAGCCAGGTCGATCAGGCGGACAGTATCTAGCTACAGCCAGGTCGATCAGGAGAACAGTATCTAGCTACAGCCAGGTCGATCAGGCTGAAAGTATCTAGCTACAGCCAGGTCGATCAGGCTGACAGTATCTAGCTACAGCCAGGTAGATAAGGCTGACAGTATCTAGCTACAGCCAGGTCGATCAGGCTGACAGTATCTAGCTACAGCCAGGTCGATCAGGCGGACAGTATCTAGCTACAGCCAGGTCGATCAGGCTGACAGTATCTAGCTACAGCCAGGTCGATCAGGCTGACAGTATCTAGCTACAGCCAGGTCGATCAGGCTGACAGTATCTAGCTACAGCCAGGTCGATCAGGCGGACAGTATCTAGCTACAGCCAGGTCGATCAGGAGAACAGTATCTAGCTACAGCCAGGTCGATCAGGCTGAAAGTATCTAGCTACAGCCATGTCGATCAGGCGGACAGTATCTAGCTACAGCCAGGTCGATCAGGCTGACAGTATCTAGCTACAGCCAGGATGATCAGGTGGACAGTATCTAGCTACAGCCAGGTCGATCAGGCGGACAGTATCTAGCTACAGCCAGGTCGATCAGGCTGACAGTTTCTAGCTACAGCCAGGTTGATCAGGCTGACAGTTTCTAGCTACAGCCAGGTCGATCAGGCTGACAGTATCTAGCTACAGCCAGGTCGATCAGGCGGACAGTATCTAGCTACAGCCAGGTCGATCAGGCGGACAGTATCTACCTACAGCCAGGTCGATCAGGCTGACAGTTTCTAGCTACAGCAGGGTCGATCAGGCTGACAGTATCTAGCTACAGCCAGGTCGATCAGGCTGACAGTATCTAGCTACAGCCATGTAGGTAGGCGGACAGTATCTAGCTACAACCAGGATGATCAGGCGGACAGTATCTAGCTACAGCCAGGTCGATCAGGCTGACAGTTTCTAGCTACAGCCAGGTCGATCAGGCGGACAGTATCTAGCTACAGCCATGTAGGTAGGCGCACAGTATCTAGCTACAGCCAGGTCGATCAGGAGAACAGTATCTAGCTACAGCCAGGTCGATCAGGCTGAAAGTATCTAGCTACAGCCATGTCGATCAGGCGGACAGTATCTAGCTACAGCCAGGTCGATCAGGCTGACAGTATCTAGCTACAGCCAGGATGATCAGGTGGACAGTATCTAGCTACAGCCAGGTCGATCAGGCGGACAGTATCTAGCTACAGCCAGGTCGATCAGGCTGACAGTTTCTAGCTACAGCCAGGTTGATCAGGCTGACAGTTTCTAGCTACAGCCAGGTCGATCAGGCTGACAGTATCTAGCTACAGCCAGGTCGATCAGGCGGACAGTATCTAGCTACAGCCAGGTCGATCAGGCGGACAGTATCTACCTACAGCCAGGTCGATCAGGCTGACAGTTTCTAGCTACAGCAGGGTCGATCAGGCTGACAGTATCTAGCTACAGCCAGGTCGATCAGGCTGACAGTATCTAGCTACAGCCAGGTCGATCAGGCTGACAGTATCTAGCTACAGCCAGGTCGATCAGGCTGACAGTATCTAGCTACAGCCAGGTCGATCAGGCGGACAGTATCTAGCTACAGCCAGGTCGATCAGGAGAGCAGTATCTAGCTACAGCCAGGTCGATCAGGCTGACAGTATCTAGCTACAGCCAGGCCGATCAGGAGGACAGTATCTCGCTACAGCCAGGTCGATCAGGAGGACAGTATCTAGCTACAGCCAGGTCAAACAGGCGGACAGTATCTAGCTACAGCCAGGTCGATCAGGAGGACAGTATCTAGCTACAGCCAGGTCGATCAGGCTGAAAGTATCTAGCTACAGCCAGGTCGATCAGGCTGACAGTATCTAGCTACAGCCAGGTCGATCAGGCTGAAAGTATCTAGCTACAACCAGGTCGATCAGGCTGAAAGTATCTAGCTACAGCCAGGTCGATCAGGCTGACAGTATCTAGCTACAGCCAGGTCGATCAGCCTGACAGTATCTAGCTACAGCCAGGTCGATCAGGCGGACAGTATCTAGCTACAGCCAGGTCGATCAGGCGGACAGTATCTAGCTACAGCCAGGTCGATCAGGCTGACAGTGTCTAGCTACAGCCAGGTCGATCAGGCTGACAGTATCTAGCTACAGCCAGGTCGATCAGGCTGACAGTATCTAGCTACAGCCAGGTCGATCAGGCGGACAGTATCTAGCTACAGCCAGGTCGATCAGGCGGACAGTATCTAGCTACAGCCAGGTCGATCAGGCTGACAGTATCTAGCTATAGCCAGGATGATCAGGCGGACAGTATCTAGCTACAGCCAGGTCGATCAGGCGGACAGTATCTAGCTACAGCCAGGTCGATCAGGCTGACAGTTTCTAGCTACAGCCAGGTCGATCAGGCTGACAGTATCTAGCTACAGCCATGTCGATCAGGCTGACAGTATCTAGCTACAGCCAGGTCGATCAGGCTGACAGTATCTAGCTACAGCCAGGTCGATCAGGAGGACAGTATCTAGCTACAGCCAGGTCGATCAGGCGGACAGTATCTAGCTACAGCCAGGTCGATCAGGCGGACAGTATCTAGCTACAGCCAGGTCGATCAGGAGGAGAGTATCTAGCTACAGCCAGGTCGATCAGGCTGACAGTATCTAGCTACAGCCAGGTCGATCAGGCTGACAGTATCTAGCTACAGCCAGGTCGATCAGGCTGACAGTATCTAGCTACAGCCAGGTCGATCAGGAGGACAGTATCTAGCTACAGCCAGGTCGATCAGGCGGACAGTATCTAGCTACAGCCAGGTCGATCAGGAGAACAGTATCTAGCTACAGCCAGGTCGATCAGGATGAAAGTATCTAGCTACAGCCAGGTCGATCAGGCTGACAGTATCTAGCTACAGCCAGGTCGATCAGGCTGACAGTATCTAGCTACAGCCAGGTCGATCAGGTGGACAGTATCTAGCTACAGCCAGGTCGATCAGGAGGACAGTATCTAGCTACAGCCAGGTTGATCAGGCGGACAGTATCTAGCTACAGCCAGGTCGATCAGGAGAGCAGTATCTAGCTACAGCCAGGTCGATCAGGCTGACAGTATCTAGCTACAGCCAGGCCGATCAGGAGGACAGTATCTCGCTACAGCCAGGTCGATCAAGAGGACAGTATCTAGCTACAGCCAGGTCGATCAGGAGGACAGTATCTAGCTACAGCCAGGTCAATCAGGCGGACAGTATCTAGCTACAGCCAGGTTGATCAGGAGGACAGTATCTAGCTACAGCCAGGTCGATCAGGCTGAAAGTATCTAGCTACAGCCAGGTCGATCAGGCTGACAGTATCTAGCTACAGCCAGGTCGATCAGGCTGAAAGTATCTAGCTACAACCAGGTCGATCAGGCTGAAAGTATCTAGCTACAGCCAGGTCGATCAGCCTGACAGTATCTAGCTACAGCCAGGTCGATCAGGCGGACAGTATCTAGCTACAGCCAGGTCGATCAGGCTGACAGTATCTAGCTACAGCCAGGTCGATCAGGAGAACAGTATCTAGCTACAGCCAGGTCGATCAGGCTGAAAGTATCTAGCTACAGCCATGTCGATCAGGCGGACAGTATCTAGCTACAGCCAGGTCGATCAGGCTGACAGTATCTAGCTACAGCCAGGATGATCAGGTGGACAGTATCTAGCTACAGCCAGGTCGATCAGGCGGACAGTATCTAGCTACAGCCAGGTCGATCAGGCTGACAGTTTCTAGCTACAGCCAGGTTGATCAGGCTGACAGTTTCTAGCTACAGCCAGGTCGATCAGGCTGACAGTATCTAGCTACAGCCAGGTCGATCAGGCGGACAGTATCTAGCTACAGCCAGGTCGATCAGGCGGACAGTATCTACCTACAGCCAGGTCGATCAGGCTGACAGTTTCTAGCTACAGCAGGGTCGATCAGGCTGACAGTATCTAGCTACAGCCAGGTCGATCAGGCTGACAGTATCTAGCTACAGCCATGTAGGTAGGCGGACAGTATCTAGCTACAACCAGGATGATCAGGCGGACAGTATCTAGCTACAGCCAGGTCGATCAGGCTGACAGTTTCTAGCTACAGCCAGGTCGATCAGGCGGACAGTATCTAGCTACAGCCATGTAGGTAGGCGCACAGTATCTAGCTACAGCCAGGTCGATCAGGAGAACAGTATCTAGCTACAGCCAGGTCGATCAGGCTGAAAGTATCTAGCTACAGCCAGGTCGATCAGGCGGACAGTATCTAGCTACAGCCAGGTCGATCAGGAGAACAGTATCTAGCTACAGCCAGGTCGATCAGGATGAAAGTATCTAGCTACAGCCAGGTCGATCAGGCTGACAGTATCTAGCTACAGCCAGGTCGATCAGGCTGACAGTATCTAGCTACAGCCAGGTCGATCAGGTGGACAGTATCTAGCTACAGCCAGGTCGATCAGGAGGACAGTATCTAGCTACAGCCAGGTTGATCAGGCGGACAGTATCTAGCTACAGCCAGGTCGATCAGGAGAGCAGTATCTAGCTACAGCCAGGTCGATCAGGCTGACAGTATCTAGCTACAGCCAGGCCGATCAGGAGGACAGTATCTCGCTACAGCCAGGTCGATCAAGAGGACAGTATCTAGCTACAGCCAGGTCGATCAGGAGGACAGTATCTAGCTACAGCCAGGTCAATCAGGCGGACAGTATCTAGCTACAGCCAGGTTGATCAGGAGGACAGTATCTAGCTACAGCCAGGTCGATCAGGCTGAAAGTATCTAGCTACAGCCAGGTCGATCAGGCTGACAGTATCTAGCTACAGCCAGGTCGATCAGGCTGAAAGTATCTAGCTACAACCAGGTCGATCAGGCTGAAAGTATCTAGCTACAGCCAGGTCGATCAGCCTGACAGTATCTAGCTACAGCCAGGTCGATCAGGCGGACAGTATCTAGCTACAGCCAGGTCGATCAGGCTGACAGTATCTAGCTACAGCCAGGTCGATCAGGCAGAACAGTATCTAGCTACAGCCAGGTCGATCAGGCTGAAAGTATCTAGCTACAGCCATGTCGATCAGGCGGACAGTATCTAGCTACAGCCAGGTCGATCAGGCTGACAGTATCTAGCTACAGCCAGGATCGATCAGGCTGGACAGTATCTAGCTACAGCCAGGTCGATCAGGCGGACAGTATCTAGCTACAGCCAGGTCGATCAGGCTGACAGTTTCTAGCTACAGCCAGGTTGATCAGGCTGACAGTTTCTAGCTACAGCCAGGTCGATCAGGCTGACAGTATCTAGCTACAGCCAGGTCGATCAGGCGGACAGTATCTAGCTACAGCCAGGTCGATCAGGCGGACAGTATCTACCTACAGCCAGGTCGATCAGGCTGACAGTTTCTAGCTACAGCCAGGGTCGATCAGGCTGACAGTATCTAGCTACAGCCAGGTCGATCAGGCTGACAGTATCTAGCTACAGCCATGTAGGTAGGCGGACAGTATCTAGCTACAACCAGGATGATCAGGCGGACAGTATCTAGCTACAGCCAGGTCGATCAGGCTGACAGTTTCTAGCTACAGCCAGGTCGATCAGGCGGACAGTATCTAGCTACAGCCATGTAGGTAGGCGCACAGTATCTAGCTACAGCCAGGTCGATCAGGAGAACAGTATCTAGCTACAGCCAGGTCGATCAGGCTGAAAGTATCTAGCTACAGCCATGTCGATCAGGCGGACAGTATCTAGCTACAGCCAGGTCGATCAGGCTGACAGTATCTAGCTACAGCCAGGATGATCAGGTGGACAGTATCTAGCTACAACCAGGTCGATCAGGCGGACAGTATCTAGCTACAGCCAGGTCGATCAGGCTGACAGTTTCTAGCTACAGCCAGGTTGATCAGGCTGACAGTTTCTAGCTACAGCCAGGTCGATCAGGCTGACAGTATCTAGCTACAGCCAGGTCGATCAGGCGGACAGTATCTAGCTACAGCCAGGTCGATCAGGCGGACAGTATCTACCTACAGCCAGGTCGATCAGGCTGACAGTTTCTAGCTACAGCAGGGTCGATCAGGCTGACAGTATCTAGCTACAGCCAGGTCGATCAGGCTGACAGTATCTAGCTACAGCCAGGTCGATCAGGCTGACAGTATCTAGCTACAGCCAGGTCGATCAGGCTGACAGTATCTAGCTACAGCCAGGTCGATCAGGCGGACAGTATCTAGCTACAGCCAGGTCGATCAGGAGAGCAGTATCTAGCTACAGCCAGGTCGATCAGGCTGACAGTATCTAGCTACAGCCAGGCCGATCAGGAGGACAGTATCTCGCTACAGCCAGGTCGATCAGGAGGACAGTATCTAGCTACAGCCAGGTCAAACAGGCGGACAGTATCTAGCTACAGCCAGGTCGATCAGGAGGACAGTATCTAGCTACAGCCAGGTCGATCAGGCTGAAAGTATCTAGCTACAGCCAGGTCGATCAGGCTGACAGTATCTAGCTACAGCCAGGTCGATCAGGCTGAAAGTATCTAGCTACAACCAGGTCGATCAGGCTGAAAGTATCTAGCTACAGCCAGGTCGATCAGGCTGACAGTATCTAGCTACAGCCAGGTCGATCAGCCTGACAGTATCTAGCTACAGCCAGGTCGATCAGGCGGACAGTATCTAGCTACAGCCAGGTCGATCAGGCGGACAGTATCTAGCTACAGCCAGGTCGATCAGGCTGACAGTGTCTAGCTACAGCCAGGTCGATCAGGCTGACAGTATCTAGCTACAGCCAGGTCGATCAGGCTGACAGTATCTAGCTACAGCCAGGTCGATCAGGCGGACAGTATCTAGCTACAGCCAGGTCGATCAGGCGGACAGTATCTAGCTACAGCCAGGTCGATCAGGCTGACAGTATCTAGCTATAGCCAGGATGATCAGGCGGACAGTATCTAGCTACAGCCAGGTCGATCAGGCGGACAGTATCTAGCTACAGCCAGGTCGATCAGGCTGACAGTTTCTAGCTACAGCCAGGTCGATCAGGCTGACAGTATCTAGCTACAGCCATGTCGATCAGGCTGACAGTATCTAGCTACAGCCAGGTCGATCAGGCTGACAGTATCTAGCTACAGCCAGGTCGATCAGGCGGACAGTATCTAGCTACAGCCAGGTCGATCAGGAGGAGAGTATCTAGCTACAGCCAGGTCGATCAGGCTGACAGTATCTAGCTACAGCCAGGTCGATCAGGCTGACAGTATCTAGCTACAGCCAGGTCGATCAGGCTGACAGTATCTAGCTACAGCCAGGTCGATCAGGAGGACAGTATCTAGCTACAGCCAGGTCGATCAGGCGGACAGTATCTAGCTACAGCCAGGTCGATCAGGAGAACAGTATCTAGCTACAGCCAGGTCGATCAGGATGAAAGTATCTAGCTACAGCCAGGTCGATCAGGCTGACAGTATCTAGCTACAGCCAGGTCGATCAGGCTGACAGTATCTAGCTACAGCCAGGTCGATTAGGTGGACAGTATCTAGCTACAGCCAGGTCGATCAGGAGGACAGTATCTAGCTACAGCCAGGTTGATCAGGCGGACAGTATCTAGCTACAGCCAGGTCGATCAGGAGAGCAGTATCTAGCTACAGCCAGGTCGATCAGGCTGACAGTATCTAGCTACAGCCAGGCCGATCAGGAGGACAGTATCTCGCTACAGCCAGGTCGATCAAGAGGACAGTATCTAGCTACAGCCAGGTCGATCAGGAGGACAGTATCTAGCTACAGCCAGGTCAATCAGGCGGACAGTATCTAGCTACAGCCAGGTTGATCAGGAGGACAGTATCTAGCTACAGCCAGGTCGATCAGGCTGAAAGTATCTAGCTACAGCCAGGTCGATCAGGCTGACAGTATCTAGCTACAGCCAGGTCGATCAGGCTGAAAGTATCTAGCTACAACCAGGTCGATCAGGCTGAAAGTATCTAGCTACAGCCAGGTCGATCAGCCTGACAGTATCTAGCTACAGCCAGGTCGATCAGGCGGACAGTATCTAGCTACAGCCAGGTCGATCAGGCTGACAGTATCTAGCTACAGCCAGGTCGATCAGGCGGACAGTATCTAGCTACAGCCAGGTCGATCAGGCGGACAGTATCTAGCTACAGCCAGGTCGATCAGGCTGACAGGTTCTAGCTACAGCCAGGTCGAACAGGCGGACAGTATCTAGCTACAGCCATGTCAATCAGGCTGACAGTATCTAGCTACAGCCAGGTCGATCAGGCTGACAGTATCTAGCTACAGCCAGGTCGATCAGGCGGACAGTATCTAGCTACAGCCAGGTCGATCAGGCTGACAGTATCTAGCTACAGCCAGGCCGATCAGGAGGACAGTATCTCGCTACAGCCAGGTCGATCAGGCGGACAGTATCTAGCTACAGCCAGGTCGATCAGGAGGACAGTATCTCGCTACAGCCAGGTCGATCAGGAGGACAGTATCTAGCTACAGCCAGGTCGATCAGGAGGACAGAATCTAGCTACAGCCAGGTCGATCAGGCGTACAGTTTCTAGCTACAGCCAGGTCGATCAGGATGATAGTATCTAGCTACAGCCAGGTCGATCAGGCTGACAGTATCTAGCTACAGCCAGGTCGATCAGGAGGACAGTATCTCGCTACAGCCAGGTCGATCAGGAGGACAGTATCTAGCTACAGCCAGGTCGATCAGGCGTACAGTTTCTAGCTACAGCCAGGTCGATCAGGCGTACAGTTTCTAGCTACAGCCAGGTCGATCAGGATGACAGTATCTAGCTACAGCCAGGTCGATCAGGCTGACAGTATCTAGCTACAGCCAGGTCGATCAGGCGGACAGTTTCTAGCTACAGCCAGGTCGATCAGGAGGACAGTTTATAGCTACAGCCAGGTCGATCAGGCTGAAAGTATCTAGCTACAGCCAGGTCGATCAGGCAGACAGTATCTAGCTACAGCCAGGTCGATCAGGCTGAAAGTATCTAGCTACAACCAGGTCGATCAGGCTGAAAGTATCTAGCTACAGCCAGGTCGATCAGGCTGACAGTATCTAGCTACAGCCAGGTCGATCAGCCTGACAGTATCTAGCTACAGCCAGGTCGATCAGGCGGACAGTATCTAGCTACAGCCAGGTCGATCAGGCGGACAGTATCTACCTACAGCCAGGTCGATCAGGCTGACAGTGTCTAGCTACAGCCAGGTCGATCAGGCGGACAGTTTCTAGCTACAGCCAGGTTGATCAGGCTGACAGTATCTAGCTACAGCCAGGTCGATCAGGCTGACAGTATCTAGCTACAGCCAGGTCGATCAGGCTGGCAGTCTCTGGCTACAGCCAGGTCGATCAGGCTGACAGTATCTAGCTACAGCCAGGTCGATCAGGCTGACAGTATCTAGCTACAGCCAGGTCGATCAGGCGTACAGTTTCTAGCTACAGCCAGGTCGATCAGGCGTACAGTTTCTAGCTACAGCCAGGTCGATCAGGATGACAGTGTCTAGCTACAGCCAGGTCGATCAGGAGGACAGTTTATAGCTACAGCCAGGTCGATCAGGCTGAAAGTATCTAGCTACAGCCAGGTCGATCAGGCAGACAGTATCTAGCTACAGCCAGGTCGATCAGGCTGACAGTATCTAGCTACAGCCAGGTCGATCAGCCTGACAGTATCTAGCTACAGCCAGGTCGATCAGGCGGACAGTATCTAGCTACAGCCAGGTCGATCAGGCTGACAGTATCTAGCTACAGCCAGGTCGATCAGGCTAACAGTTTCTAGCTACAGCCAGGTCGATCAGGCGGACAGTATCTAGCTACAGCCAGGTCGATCAGGAGAACAGTATCTAGCTACAGCCAGGTCGATCAGGAGAACAGTATCTAGCTACAGCCAGGTCGATCAGGTGGACAGTATCTAGCTACAGCCAGGTCGATCAGGCGGACAGTATCTAGCTACAGCCAGGTCGATCAGGCTGACAGTATCTAAGTACAGCCAGGCCGATCAGGAGGACAGTATCTCGCTACAGCCAGGTCGATCAGGCGGACAGTATCTAGCTACAGCCAGGTCGATCAGGAGGACAGTATCTCGCTACAGCCAGGTCGATCAGGAGGACAGTATCTAGCTACAGCCAGGTCGATCAGGAGGACAGAATCTAGCTACAGCCAGGTCGATCAGGCGTACAGTTTCTAGCTACAGCCAGGTCGATCAGGATGATAGTATCTAGCTACAGCCAGGTCGATCAGGCTGACAGTATCTAGCTACAGCCAGGTCGATCAGGCGTACAGTTTCTAGCTACAGCCAGGTCGATCAGGCGTACAGTTTCTAGCTACAGCCAGGTCGATCAGGATGACAGTATCTAGCTACAGCCAGGTCGATCAGGCTGACAGTATCTAGCTACAGCCAGGTCGATCAGGCGGACAGTTTCTAGCTACAGCCAGGTCGATCAGGAGGACAGTTTATAGCTACAGCCAGGTCGATCAGGCTGAAAGTATCTAGCTACAGCCAGGTCGATCAGGCAGACAGTATCTAGCTACAGCCAGGTCGATCAGGCTGAAAGTATCTAGCTACAACCAGGTCGATCAGGCTGAAAGTATCTAGCTACAGCCAGGTCGATCAGGCGGACAGTATCTAGCTACAGCCAGGTCGATCAGGCGGACAGTATCTACCTACAGCCAGGTCGATCAGGCTGACAGTGTCTAGCTACAGCCAGGTCGATCAGGCGGACAGTTTCTAGCTACAGCCAGGTTGATCAGGCTGACAGTATCTAGCTACAGCCAGGTCGATCAGGCTGACAGTATCTAGCTACAGCCAGGTTGATCAGGCTGGCAGTCTCTGGCTACAGCCAGGTCGATCAGGCTGACAGTATCTAGCTACAGCCAGGTCGATCAGGCTGACAGTATCTAGCTACAGCCAGGTCGATCAGGCGTACAGTTTCTAGCTACAGCCAGGTCGATCAGGCGTACAGTTTCTAGCTACAGCCAGGTCGATCAGGATGACAGTGTCTAGCTACAGCCAGGTCGATCAGGAGGACAGTTTATAGCTACAGCCAGGTCGATCAGGCTGAAAGTATCTAGCTACAGCCAGGTCGATCAGGCAGACAGTATCTAGCTACAGCCAGGTCGATCAGGCTGACAGTATCTAGCTACAGCCAGGTCGATCAGCCTGACAGTATCTAGCTACAGCCAGGTCGATCAGGCGGACAGTATCTAGCTACAGCCAGGTCGATCAGGCTGACAGTATCTAGCTACAGCCAGGTCGATCAGGCTAACAGTTTCTAGCTACAGCCAGGTCGATCAGGCGGACAGTATCTAGCTACAGCCAGGTCGATCAGGAGAACAGTATCTAGCTACAGCCAGGTCGATCAGGAGAACAGTTTCTAGCTACAGCCAGGTCGATCAGGCGGACAGTTTCTAGCTACAGCCAGGTCGATCAGGCTGGCAGTCTCTGGCTACAGCCAGGTCGATCAGCCTGACAGTATCTAGCTACAGCCAGGTCGATCAGGCTGACAGTATCTAGCTACAGCCAGGTCGATCAGGCTGACAGTATCTAGCTACAGCCAGGTCGATCAGGCTGACAGTATCTAGCTACAGCCAGGTCGATCAGGCTGACAGTATCTAGCTACAGCCAGGTCGATCAGGCTGGCAGTCTCTGGCTACAGCCAGGTCGATCAGCCTGACAGTATCTAGCTACAGCCAGGTCGATCAGGCTGACAGTATCTAGCTACAGCCAGGTCGATCAGGCTGACAGTATCTAGCTACAGCCAGGTCGATCAGGCTGACAGTATCTAGCTACAGCCAGGTCGATCAGGCTGACAGTATCTAGCTACAGCCAGGTCGATCAGGCTGACAGTATCTAGCTACAGCCAGGTTGATCAGGCATGTTTAGGCAAATATAATCTAATAAAACCAGGTTATCAGTTTTTATGAGATTTAGAACAGTAAATAGTTTGTGGTAAACCGTGGGGTGTTGGTTTGAGCGTGCAGAGACTGACACAGAGACAGGGAGGCTTTAGTCCGCAAAAACAACTCTACTAAGACAGAAATTAAACATAACAAAGAAAATGACTGAGGTTTGGCTCGGTCCTTCTTCTCTCCTTTCGCTTGGTGTCTGTCTCTCCCCCTTCTCTCACGCGGTGTGTGCCATCGTGCTCCTTTTATTTGGCCTCCACGGTTGTTTGGCACTTTCCTCTAAATACCTCCACTTAGAGCTGTCCGTGTCGGGGTGCCCAGCTCCCGTATTCCCAGCAGAGGGAGCCAACGTCGCCTCACGTACCTCCCATCTATTACCATCCCCCGGGGTAGACCTCCTGGGATACCACAAGTTGTATTATAGTTTCTCCTCACTGTTTGCTAGTAAACTTAGCTAACTAGCTGGTTGGATATGAAATACTTGTTATTTACATCTGTTTGGAATCCTATCTTGTGTCATACCTATAGTTTATTGAGATTGAAATGCATCCAAGGTCATAATCATAACCTATGTCAACTATATTTTTAGAGTTGCTTCTGATCACCAAAAGTAAACTTCCAGAGAATAAGTGTTAGCTAGTGGTCCTGATCTTCCCAGACAGAGTGGATGAGATAATAGGAGGTTCAGCTACAGTATAATCACCAATGATCACAATTACTACACCATCTGATGATAATCTTTATGGTTGACTGCCAAATGGCTCCCTATTCCTTAGGTAGTGCACTACTTTTGACCAGTGCCCATAGGGAATAGGGAGCCTAAACCTCATAGTCCACTTAACCTCATTTATCATATCTTTCCTTTTACCCAAGAGCCTTTCACAGAAAAAAGTGTCTGCATCTCAATGCCACCTGTGTGACCAAACCATTATCAATACACACTTTGGATTGTGACCAGTTAAGGTTAAGACAACGGGATTCTAATATCCCATAGCTTTGTGACCACATTGTCTTAACCTGGATATTTTCCACCTAGACACGATCAAGAAAGGAACCATTTGAACAATTGGTGCCCTTGAACAAAGTCAGGCTCAGAGTATACAGAAGGAACGGAAGAGAAATGTGTCTGCAGTTGGCTAGTCTGGTCCCCTTGTTTTCTATAGCTGTAGGGCGGGGGGGGGGGGGGGAAGAGAGAGAGAGATAAAGACCCCAACCTAAGGAAAGCTTAGACTATGTACAGACTCAGTGAGTATAGCCTTAGTATTCAGAGAGGCAGGCAAACCTGGCTCTCAGGAGAAGACAGGCTATGTGCACACTGCCCACACAATGAGGTGGAAACTGAGCTGCACTTCCTAACCTCCTGCCCAATGTATGACCATATTAGAGACACATATTAGATTACACAGACCCACAAAGAATACAAAAACAGACCCAATTTTGATAAACTCCCTTATCTACTGGGTGAAATACCACAGTGTGCATCACAGCAGCAAGATGTGTGACCTGTTGTCACAAGAAAAGGGCAACCAGTGAAGAACAACCCCTGTTAGAGACGATTTGGACATATTTGTATAAAAGACAGAACATACAGAGCTCCATGTACGTTTGTGTAAATATATTAAATATGAATGTATGGAATGAAATATTAGGTACGTACCTTTATGATTTATGTGTGTGTTAGTTTAACCTCTCTAGGGTACGTGGGACGGTAGCGTCCCACCTCGTCAACAGCCAGTGAAACTGCAGGGCGCCAAATTCAAAACAACAGAAATCCCATAATTAAAATTCCTCAAACATACATGTATTTTACACCATTTTAAAGATACAATTGTTGTAAATCCAGCCACAGTGTCCGATTTCAAAAAGGCTTTACGACGAATGCAAACCAAACGGTTATGTCAGGTGAGTGGCTATTCACAGAATAACACAGCCATTTTTCCAGCCAAAGAGAGGATTCACAAAAAGCAGAAATATAGATAAAATGATTCACTAACCTTTGATGATTTTCATCAGATGACACTCATAGGACTTCATGTTACACAATACATGTATGTTTTGTTCGGTAAAGTTCATATTTATACCCAAAAATCTGAGTTTACATTGGCGCGTTACGTTCAGTAGTTCCAAAACATCCGGTGATTTTGCAGAGAGCCACGTCAATTTACAGAATACTCATTATACATGTTGATGAAAATACAAGTGTTATGCAGGGAAATTTAGATGCACTTCTCCTTAATGCAACCGCTGTGTCAGATTTCAAAAAAGCTTTACGGAAAAAGCAAACCATGCAATAATCTGAGGTCTGCGCTCAGAGCCCAATTAAGACACAAAGATATCCGCCATATTGTGCAGTCAACAGAAGTCAGAAATAACATTATAAACATTCACTTACCTTTGATGATCTTCATCAGAATGCACTCCCAGGAATCCCAGTTCCACAATAATTGTTTGTTTGGTTCGATAATGTCCATTTATGTCCAAATTCCTCCTTGTTGTTTTAGCGTTCCAAACTTATGACGCACGTGCAAGTTCAGCGGAAAGTACGGACGAAAAGTTATATTACAGTCCGTGGAAACATGACAAACGAAGTATTGAATCAATCTTTAGGATGTTTTTAACATAATTCTTCAATAATGTTCCAACTGGAGAATTCCTTTGTCTTTAGAAGTGCGATGGAACAGAGCTCGCTCTCACGTGAACGCGCATGGTCAGCGCATGTTCAGCTCATGGTAGACCTTACTCAATCCCCTCTCATTCGGCCCCACTTCACAGTAGAAGCATCAGACAAGGCTCTAAAGACTGTTGACATCTAGCGGAAGCCTTAGGAAGTCCAACATGACCAATATCCCACTGTATCTTCAATAGGGAATGTGTTGAAAAACAACCAACCTCAGATTTCCCACCTCCTGGTTGGATTTTTTCTGCCATATGAGTTCTGTTATACTCACAGACATCATTCAAACAGTTTTAGAAACTTCAGAGTGTTTTCTATCCAAATCTACTAATAATATGCATATTCTATTTTTTATGGCTGAGTAGCAGGCAGTTTACTCTGGGCACGCTTTTCATCCGGACGTGAAAATACTGCCACCTACCCCAAAGAAGTTAACTTAGTTTTTCCCCCCCCCCTCTTGCCCATTCATTGTACTGTGGTAAGTGTGTTAGGATAAAGGCAGGAAGTTGGGCCTTCGGGGGGAGGAGTCCTAGCTAGACGTGGGAGCGGTATAGTCTTTTGACCAGACAGACATAGGAACAGGTCATATTATGTATTTTGACGTCAAGTAATCTATGCTTTAAGTTGATTGGAAAATCATTTTTTTGTTAGATAAGAAGAATAAAGCTTTTTGTTGCACCATATCCCTGGATCTCATTGAATGTTTGGCCTTTTGGAAACCTTGAGTGTGGACTGTATGCGTACGAAACAACCCCGCTTCAGGCTTGGGCAGTGGCTATGGTAAAGAGGAAAGGAAGCCACTAAAACACCATTGTAAATGCAACCTATATTTATGTTTATTTATTTTCCCTTTTGTACTTTAACTATTTGCACATTGTTACAACACTGTATATATACATAATATGACATTTGAAATGTCTTTATTATTTTGGATCTTTTGTAATGTTTACTGTTCATTTTGTAGTGTTTATTTAATATGTTTCACTTGCTTTGGTAATGTAAACTTATGTTTCCCATGCCAATAAAGCCCTTTGAATTGAATTGAATTGAGAGAGAGCGCGAGAGAGAGCAAGAGAGAGAGAGGATGGATATTTTAATATTAAGAAGCATTCATGGCGGAGAAAACAGACATGACGATTGACAGGGGCTTTGTCGGCCCTCAAAGTCATGCGTGTGTGACTAAAACTAAATAATGCAACTCCAATGCCAAATATGATTGGCTGATGTAAACCATATGACACTGAATTAAGTTATGACTTGAGGGTCAGTCCTCAGTGGTCATTGTCTTCAGCCAGTGAAGGTTTGATTGACTGACAGATATGAGACAGCAGTCACCCACTTTGAAGGTTTGTCTCTAAACAACGTTGGTAGTCGAATTCAGACTGCCACTAAAATTAACCATTTGAAATGTTTTTTTAATCATCATTGATTAACTGTTAGGAGTCACACCATGGGCCTCTATGAGGAGGAGGGATAGACAGTGTGTATGTGTGTGTGGCGTGGTGGGTGTGTGTGTGCTGACAGACAGAGTAGTGTGCGTGTGGTGTGTGTTGTGTGTGTGTGGTGTGTGTGTGTGCTGACAGACAGAGTAGTGTGTGTGTGTGGCGTGTAGTGTGTGTGTGTGCTGACAGACAGAGTAGTGTGTGTGTGGCGTGGTGTGGTGTGTGTGTGTGTGTGTGCTGACAGACAGAGTAGTGTGTGTGTGGCGTGGTGTGTGTGTGTGTGTGTGTGTGTGTGTGTGTGTGTGTGTGTGTGTGTGTGTGTGTGTGTGTGTGTGTGTGTGTGTGTGTGTGTGTGTGTGTGTGTGTGTGTGTGTGTGTGGTGTGTGTGTGTGTGTGTGTGTACTGACAGACATAGTAGTGTGTCTGTGTGGTGTGGAGTGGTGTATGGTGTGTGTGTGGTGTGGTGTGTGTGTGTGTGTACGCTGACAGACAGAGCACTGTGTGTGTGGCGTTGTGTGTGTGTGGCGTGGTGTGTGAGTGGCGTGGTGCGTGAGTGTGTGCTGACAGACAGAGTTGTGTGTGTGTGTGTGTGTGTGTGTGTGTGTGTGTGTGTGTGTGTGTGTGTGTGTGTGTGTGTGTGTGTGTGTGTGTGTGTGTGTGTGTGCTGACAGACAGAGTAGTGTGTGTGTGTGTGTGTGTGTGTGTGTGTGTGTGTGTGTGTGTGTGTGTGTGTGTGTGTGTGTGTGTGTGTGTGTGTGTGTGTGTGTGTGTGTGTGTGTGTGCTGACAGACAGAGTAGTGTGTGTGTGTGTGTGTGTGCGTGTGTGGTGTGTGTGTGTGGTGTGTGTGTGTGTGTGGATTAGTGTTTCTTCTGGACTATCTCCGCTCTCCAGAGTGGCTGTGATAGCAACAGTGTTTCATCTCAGAGACCCGTAGCCCTGTATCTGAACACAGGCATTATCTCACACACACACATGTAGACCCAGAGGATATCACTTCAAAGTATTAATTAAAACGCTTGTTTCCAAAGTGGTCCTCGATGGTAAAAACAATACCACACATAATAATTAAAAGGCAAGACAAAATTACAAACAAACATAAATAGACTCATTTATATTGACATCCTAAAAAGTGTCAGTATTCACTGTGATTCTCCCTAACCTTAAAAATCAACCATATTCATTTCACATTAAAACAATCTATTAATTGCACATCATACCGACCATTCAAATGAATACTCCTGACCAGCAGCAGGGGGCACAAGGGGCAGTGGAGTGGTTTCTCTTAGACAACCTTGTCCACATTTTTATTTGTATATATTTCACCTTTATTTAACCAGGTAGGCTAGTTGAGAAAGTTCTCATTTACAACTGCGACCTGGCCAAGATAAAGCAAAGCAGTGTGACATAAACAATAACACAGAGTTACACATGGAATGAACAAACATACAGTCAATAATACAATAGAGAAAAAGTCTATATACAGTGTGTGCAAATGAGGTAAGGTACGAGAGGTTGGCAATAAATAGGCCATAGTGGGGAAATAATTACAATTTAGCAATTAAACACTGGAGTGGTAGGATGTGCAGAAGATGAATGTGCAAGCAGAGATACTGGGCTGCAAATAAATAAAAACAGTATGCGGATGGGGAAGTTGGATTGGCTATTTACAGATGGGCTGTGTACAGGTACAGTGATCTGTGAGCTGCTCTGACAGCTGGTGCTTAAAGTTAGTGAGGGAGATATGGGTCTCCAGCTTCAGTGATTTTTGCAATTCGTTCCAGTCATTGGCAGCAGAGAACTGGAAGGAAAGGCGGCCAAAAGAGGAATTGGCTTTGGGGGTGACCAGTGAAATTTACCTGCAGAAGCACGTGCTACGGGTAGGTGCTGCTATGTTGACCAGTGAGCTGAGATAAGGCTTTACCTAGCAAATACCTATAGATAACCTGGAGCCAGTGGGTCTGGAGATGAATATAAAATGAAAACCTTTGCCTGCTTTTTAAAGCTACTATTACTTTCTCCCCAGGTCCTCTACCAGTTACCAGACATGGTCTACCAGGTGGTTGTTACTAGACCCCAGGTCCTCTACCAGTTACTAGATGTGGTCTACTAGGTGGTTGTTACTAGACCCACCAGGTGGTTGTTACTAGACCCCAGGTCCTCTACCAGTTACCAGACATGGTCTACCAGGTGGTTGTTACTAGACCCCAGGTCCTCTACCAGTTACTAGATGTGGTCTACTAGGTGGTTGTTACTAGACCCACCAGGTGGTTGTTACTAGACCCCAGGTCCTCTACCAGTTACCAGACATGGTCTACCAGGTGGTTGTTACTAGACCCCAGGTCCTCTACCAGTTACCAGACATGGTCTACCAGGTGGTTGTTACTAGTCCCCAGGTCCTCTATCAGTTACCAGAGGTGGTCTACCAGGTGGTTGTTACTAGACCCCAGGTCCTCTATCAGTTACTAGATGTGGTCTACTAGGTGGTTGTTACTAGACCCCAGGTCCTCTATCAGTTACCAGACATGGTCTACCAGGTGGTTGTTACTAGACCCCAGGTCCCCTATCAGTTACTAGAGGTGGTCTACCAGGTGATTGTTACTAGACCCCAGGTCCTCTATCAGTTACTAGAGGTGGTCTACCAGGTGGTTGTTACTAGACCCCAGGTCCTCTACCAGTTACCAGACATGGTCTACCAGGTGGTTGTTACTAGACCCCAGGTCCTCTATCAGTTACCAGATGTGGTCTACCAGGTGGTTGTTACTAGTCCCCAGGTCCTCTATCAGTTACCAGAGGTGGTCTACCAGGTGGTTGTTACTAGTCCCCAGGTCCTCTATCAGTTACCAGACATGGTCTACCAGGTGGTTGTTACTTATATACAGGTCCTCTATCAGTTACTAGATGTGGTCTACCAGGTGGTTGTTACTAGTCCCCAGGTCCTCTATCAGTTACCAGACATGGTCTACCAGGTGGTTGTTACTTATATACAGGTCCTCTATCAGTTACTAGATGTGGTCTACCAGGTAGTTGTTACTAGACCCCAGGTCCCCTACCAGTTACTAGAGGTGGTCTACCAGGTGGTTGTTACTAGACCCCAGGTCCTCTATCAGTTACTAGAGGTGGTCTACCAGGTGGTTGTTACTAGACCCCAGGTCCTCTACCAGTTACTAGAGGTGGTCTACTAGGTGGTTGTTACTAGACCCCAGGTCCTCTATCAGTTACTAGATGTGGTCTACTAGTTGGTTGTTACTAGACCCCAGGTCCTCTATCAGTTACTAGATGTGGTCTACTAGTTGGTTGTTACTAGACCCCAGGTCCTCTATCAGTTACTAGATGTGGTCTACCAGGTGGTTGTTACTAGTCCCCAGGTCCTCTACCAGTTACCAGAGGTGGTCTACCAGGTGGTTGTTACTAGACCCCAGGTCCTCTATCAGTTACTAGATGTGGTCTACCAGGTGGTTGTTACTAGACCCCAGGTCCTCTATCAGTTACTAGATGTGGTCTACTAGTTGGTTGTTACTAGACCCCAGGTCCTCTATCAGTTACTAGATGTGGTCTACTAGTTGGTTGTTACTAGACCCCAGGTCCTCTATCAGTTACTAGAGGTGGTCTACCAGGTGGTTGTTACTAGTCACCAGGTCCTCTATCAGTTACTAGAGGTGGTCTACCAGGTGGTTGTTACTAGACCCCAGGTCCTCTACCAGTTACCAGAGGTGGTCTACCAGGTGGTTGTTACTAGACCCCAGGTCCTCTATCAGTTACTAGAGGTGGTCTACCAGGTGGTTGTTACTAGACCCCAGGTCCTCTACCAGTTACCAGAGGTGGTCTACCAGGTGGTTGTTACTAGTCCCCAGGTCCTCTATCAGTTACCAGAGGTGGTCTACCAGGTGGTTGTTACTAGACCCCAGGTCCTCTACCAGTTACCAGAGGTGGTCTACCAGGTGGTTGTTACTAGTCCCCAGGTCCTCTATCAGTTACCAGACATGGTCTACCAGGTGGTTGTTACTAGACCCCAGGTCCTCTATCAGTTACTAAATGTGGTCTACTTATATACAGGTGGTTGTTACTTATATACAAGTCATCTATCAGTTGTCAGCTTAGTTAGATTTCGCTCAGTACTAATATATTTCAGCGTATCTGATACTGACATTAACCAAACCAGATCAAGATCACACAATATTATTAATTCAGATGTAGCATAGTCAGACAGTAATTCAGACAGTTTGCTTAGAGCGCAAGGTGGAGCCGAGGGAGGGCGATAAATTCCTACTAGTGTCAACTGGGCATTATTACCACATTTTAAGATTAGACATACACATTGCTTAGTGACAGAGGTGGAAAGGGACACAGAAACATTTTAAAGTTAGTCTTCACGAATATGGTGACACCCCCACCCCTGCCAACTCTGTCAGATCTATCTATATACATTATAACCAGTCAGAGACACATCAGAATTTGGCATATTCTTTAATAACTTTTTATGTTCAAAACTGTGCACTCTCCTCAAACAATAGCATGGTATTCTTTCACTGTAATAGCTACTGTAAATTGGACAGTGTAGTTAGATGAATAATAATTTAAGCTTTCTGCCCATATCAGATATGTCTATGTCCTGTGAAATGTTCTTGTTTCTTACAACCTCATGCTAATTGCACCGATCGCCAAGATTCAGTAATAATCAGAATGTTGGATTGAGAAGCGAGTTACAATAAAATACATGTTTGAAATCAAACTTCTGGCATTTACATGAATCAGTCCAAGAAATCTAACTCATGAATCAGTCCAAGAAATCTAACTTGTGAATCAGTCCAAGGAATCTAACTCATGAATCAGTCCAAGAAATCTAATTCATGAATCAGTCCAAGAAATCTAATTCATGAATCAGTCCAAGAAATCTAACTCATGAATCAGTCCAAGAAATCTAATTCATGAATCAGTCCAAGAAATCTAACTCATGAATCAGTCCAAGGAATCTAACTCATGAATCAGTCCAAGGAATCTAACTCATGAATCAGTCCAAGGAATCTAACTCATGAATCAGTCCAAGGAATCTAACTCATGAATCAGTCCAAGGAATCTAACTCATGAATCAGTCGGAGGCCGCAGCTGATTTCCGATCAGACAGAATCTCTAAAACAACCATGATATGTTCAGTAGGTAACCGTCTGTCTAGAGATACCGTCGGGCTGGCCTTAATTTGTATAGATACAAGATTTCACAGAACTGTACCATTAGGCCTATGCATCAAATGAGGACATTATTTAAAACAAGAGTCAATGAGGGTTACCTGTTGCAGGCCCGGACTGAAATCCCATCACTTGTTCAGTGCAAAACCTCAGCATTCTAGTTTCTCTTCTGTTTGGCTGCAAGCGGCTCCTTTTAAGAACTCAGGGTTCCCCCAAGACACATTGAAATTGTTGATCAAATCCAACACTTTTCCGGGGAAAGATTTCGATATCATCCAAGAGTCCAGTGCAAATAGCCTGGAGAAGGGATCAACTCCATGACCGTATGTTGGGATAGGGCCAGAAAGGACAATCCGATTAAGTGTAGCCATTAGCCTGTCCCTCAGGTATTCAAAATCCCTTCTCAATTCCCCCAATTGCTGCAGCTCGATGTCATTAGTACCGGCAGGCACGACCACCATTTGCAGCTCAGGGTTTCGGTCTAGAATGACCTTAAGCTGCCGAGTAATATTACACACCCTACCGCCAGGGAAGGAGAATGTCTTTACTCTGGCAACCACCACATCGCCTACAATAGAACTCCCGACAGTGACCACACAAGGAGGGGGAGGTTGAGAATTCCCAGACCAGGCAGAGGCAACCGCCTGTCTTGGGTACTGCGGTGGAGTGGTGGGGGGATTGGCGCAGGGCCTAGTTGATGTGCCCCAGGAAAGACAGGGAGGTCAGGGCCACAAAACAGTTTCATAGCCTCATGGATAGATGAGAGGGCATGGTGGGGATGCATTGGGAAAATCTTCCTCTCTTACCTCCAACTCAACTCCACCTTGACTCCAAAGACGCAGTAGTTTTCTGTCTCTCGTCTTAATGGTCAATATCCATGGTAGAATCCACAGCAGCTACTGAAGAGGACCCCAATCTCCTGGTCCATATACATGGTAGAATCCACAGCAGCTACTGTAGAGGACTCAGTCTCCTGGTCCATATACATGGTAGAATCCACAGCAGCTACTGTAGAGGACCCCAATCTCCTGGTCCATATCCATGGTAGAATCCACAGCAGCTACTGTAGAGGACTCAGTCTCCTGGTCCATATACATGGTAAAATCCACAGCAGCTACTGTAGAGGACTCAGTCTCCTGGTCCATATACATGGTAGAATCCACAGCAGCTACTGTAGAGGACTCAGTCTCCTGGTCCATATACATGGTAGAATCCACAGCAGCTACTGTAGAGGACCCCAATCTCCTGGTCCATATCCATGGTAGAATCCACAGCAGCTACTGTAGAGGACTCAGTCTCCTGGTCCATATACATGGTAGAATCCACAGCAGCTACTGTAGAGGACCCCAATCTCCTGGTCCATATACATGGTAGAATCCACAGCAGCTACTGTAGAGGACTCAGTCTCCTGGTCAATATCCATGGTAGAATCCACAGCAGCTACTGTAGAGGACCCCAATCTCCTGGTCCATATACATGGTAGAATCCACAGCAGCTACTGTAGAGGACTCAGTCTCCTGGTCCATATCCATGGTAGAATCCACAGCAGCTACTGTAGAGGACTCAGTCTCCTGGTCCATATCCATGGTAGAATCCACAGCAGCTACTGTAGAGGACTCAGTCTCCTGGTCCATATACATGGTAGAATCCACAGCAGCTACTGTAGAGGACTCAGTCTCCTGGTCCATATCCATGGTAGAATCCACAGCAGCTACTGTAGAGGACTCAGTCTCCTGGTCCATATCCATGGTAGAATCCACAGCAGCTACTGTAGAGGACCCCAATCTCCTGGTCCATATACATGGTAGAATCCACAGCAGCTACTGTAGAGGACTCAGTCTCCTGGTCCATATCCATGGTAGAATCCACAGCAGCTACTGTAGAGGACTCAGTCTCCTGGTCCATATCCATGGTAGAATCCACAGCAGCTACTGTAGAGGACCCCAGTCTCCTGGTCAATATCCATGGTAGAATCCACAGCAGCTACTGTAGAGGACCCCAGTCTCCTGGTCCATATACATGGTAGAATCCACAGCAGCTACTGTAGAGGACCCCAGTCTCCTGGTCCATATACATGGTAGAATCCACAGCAGCTACTGTAGAGGACTCAGTCTCCTGGTCCATATACATGGTAGAATCCACAGCAGCTACTGTAGAGGACTCAGTCTCCTGGTCCATATCCATGGTAGAATCCACAGCAGCTACTGTAGAGGACTCAGTCTCCTGGTCCATATACATGGTTGAATCCACAGCAGCTACTGTAGAGGACCCCAATCTCCTGGTCCATATACATGGTAGAATCCACAGCAGCTACTGTAGAGGACTCAGTCTCCTGGTCCATATACATGGTAGAATCCACAGCAGCTACTGTAGAGGACCCCAATCTCCTGGTCCATATACATGGTAGAATCCACAGCAGCTACTGTAGAGGACTCAGTCTCCTGGTCCATATCCATGGTAGAATCCACAGCAGCTACTGTAGAGGACTCAGTCTCCTGGTCAATATCCATGGTAGAATCCACAGCAGCTAAATGTATAGTGTAAGAAGTACATTATTTTCTTCAGGAATGTAGTGAAGTAAAAGTAAATGTCTGTAAAAATATAAATAGTAAAGTATAGCACAGACACCCTAAAAAACGACTTAAGTAATACTTTAAAGTATTTTAATTAAGTACTTTACACCACTGCAAAACAGACAGAGCTCACAGCGGATAGACAGACATACGGACAGATTGATAGGCCCAGAGGGAAGCAACTCAGCTCTCACATGAGTTCAGGCAACTACTGAAGATTCTTCTGAATCAGGCTGTGGTTTGGTGCAGACCAATCACTACGGTGGTCTGTGAGGGTTGAATAAATAAAAATTGAAAAAATAAGTAACAGGAGCGCTTCGATATTCCAAAACACCACAGGTGAGAATCATAGTTGAGAGACAAATTCTAACCACAAGTGCACAAAATAAATTCTGCAGGTTCATATCAGCACAGATATCAGCACAGTTGGGATCTTACTAAAGACCTATCAAATCAGTTGATATCAGCACAGATATCAGCACAGTTGGGATCTTACTAAAGACCTATCAAATCACTACGGTCCACTAGAGTTGGAATCCAACCCATTGCCCTTCTGACTCGCAATCTCTCTTACATTTCCTGTCCCCTCTTCACTGTCCTATCTCAATAAAATATATAAAAAAATATACAGTATACTTACAAAAGATTGTCATCTAATTGAATAACATAGTGTAGGTGACATGAAAGACATTTATCCAACATTACAACACATTGTGGCCACAGAAACATTCTGTGTTTTGATATACAATATCCATTTAGTTGACTGCTTTGCCTTTCTCTATTTGCATAAACCTACTATCAATGGATCTCAATCCAGTCATTTGAACTCCATCTTCCGGAGTGTAAATCATCTCGCTGACTAGTGGTGAGAAATAGCAGATTATTATTGGTGACTCACTCAGGCACTTGTCATTTTATTGTAATATAAAAGAGAGGAAATAATTGCAGATCATTAAACTGAGATTGTTTCATAGGTGTGAATGGGCTGGATTTAAAAACAACATACATTAAATATACTTGACAATATATACAGTATGAGCATGAACTGGAGGATGAGGACACATATTGTTTAGTCAGCCAAGATCACTGCTCAACATAACAAAACAGAAAAGCCCAACAAATGGCTTTATATTTCTTCTCACCTAAAATGTAAAAAACTTGGCCTTGGCCCCATCAATTGACTCAACCTGCCCTCCTGTATCCACCCGTACCCTCCCTCCCGCCCCGTACCCTCCCCCCCCCCCGTACCCCCCCTCCCGCCCCGTACCCTCCCTCCCTCCCGCCCCGTACCCTCCCCCCCGCCCCGTAAACCCCCCTCCCGCCCCGTACCCCCCCTCCCGCCCCGTACCCTCGCCCACGCCCCGTACCCTCCCCCCCGCCCCGTACCCTCCCCCTCCCGCCCCGTACCCCCCCTCCCGCCCCGTACCCCCCTCCCGCCCCGTACCCTCCCTCCCGCCCCGTACCCTCCCTCCCGCCCCGTACCCTCCCCCCTCCCGCCCCGTGCCCCCCCTCCCGCCCCGTACCCTCCCCCCCGCCCCGTACCCTCCCCCCTCCCGCCCCGTACCCCCCCTCCCGCCCCGTACCCTCCCTCCCGCCCCGTACCCCCCCTCCCGCCCCGTACCACCCCTCCCGCCCCGTATCCCCCCTACCGCCCCGTACCCTCCCTCCCGCCCCGTACCCTCCCCCCCGCCCCGTACCCCCCCTCCCGCCCCGTACCCTCCCTCCCGCCCCGTACCACCCCTCCCGCCCCGTATCCCCCCTACCGCCCCGTACCCTCCCTCCCTCCCGCCCCGCACCCCCCCTCCCGCCAAGTACCCCCCCTCCCGCCCCGTACCCTCCCTCCCGCCCCGTACCACCACCCCCCCCCCCCCCCGTACACTACCCCCCGCCCCGTACCCTCCCCCCCGCACCGTACCCTCCCTCCCGCCCCGTACCACCACCCCCCCCCCCCCCCCCCGCACCGTACCCTCCCTCCCGCCCCGCACCCCCCCTCCCGCCAAGTACCCCCCCTCCCGCCCCGTACCCTCCCTCCCGCCCCGTACCACCCCCCCCCCCCCCCCCCCCGCCCCGTACACTACCCCCCGCCCCGTACCCTCCCCCCCGCACCGTACCCTCCCTCCCGCCCCGTACCACCACCCCCCCCCCCCCCGCACCGTACCCTCCCTCCCGCCCCGTACCACCCCTCCCGCCCCGTATCCCCCCTACCGCCCCGTACCCTCCCTCCCGCCCCGTACCACCCCTCCCGCCCCGTATTCCCCCTACCGCCCCGTACCCTCCCTCCATCACCGACCCCTTTACTCAAGTGGGAACAAGTTAATGAAGCTCTCTTTCCAGGATAGTCAGAAAAAGGCTCTGAATCAATCATTCATCAACTGTAAGTGGATTGTTAGAGTAGCTAGATAATGCTAGTGGATCTCTCCAATGTTTAATATTGTCATGTTCAGTGTGAATTAAAAGCACTCGTGCTAATGCAGTTATGGTATTACTACAAATTCTTTGAGAGTAGTCAAACCCATTAGTCAAAATGTTTTTTACATTTCTGCTATTCTAGTCTAACCCATACCGATAGCTGGGTTCTATAGCCCTGAAACTCATGCACACGAAAGGGCATTACATAGAATATCTACTCAACTGTAGCCAAGAATCTTATCTAACTTCGTCCTTGAACCCTTTTCCTCATCGCCTCATTGTTTCTTATTGTTGAAAACACCATCTCGAACAAAGACAATTCTTACCCATAAGCTGTGTGTGTGTGTGTGTGTGTGCGTGCGCGCGTGCGTGCATAAAGTACCTTATCTTCAAGCAGTGGTATTCAATGCAAAACACATCCAGCTAGCTAAGCCTGTGATGATCACTGTGTTGACTCATCAGATTTACTGTGTGGGTGCTGTTGTCATTTTTCATCGCACATACAGTATTTGCTGGAGCACCGTGTTCACGACAAGCTAACAGAGAAACCAAGGCTTCATCCCAAATGGCACCCTAATCCCTATATAGTCTACAACTTAGGGAACAGGGTGCCAGCCATTTGGGACGTAGCCATCTCAGAGCATTCTAGCGGTAGGCCAGGGACGTTAATACACCTGTAAAGAAGGAGAATAACTCGTTTACTTTTTTACTTGTCATAGGTCTTGGTTAGGCTTTGATTTTCTACATTTTAATTTTAATATTGAAGATATATTGTAGTATTTCATGGATTCATAATGTGTTTGTGTCATACAGTATGGTACATTATTTTGTTGATATATTTTACTAAGCAAGTTTCAGTTCTGCAGGTCTGCATCCAGCAGATTTGTGTCAGAATCTTTCCCTGAATTAAGTCTCTGGCTTCCTACTGTTCTGTTAAATTATAATGACTTCCAGAATATTCATTTAATAAAGCCTGCACTGCGGATTACTAATCACTACAACAAATGCTTATTGAATGGTGTCAGGATTACAAAGTGTGTCTGGGGTGAGTCTGCATGGTCTGGTTCAGCTGGATCTAGTTCAGCTGGATATGGGGGGAGACTGCATGGTCTGGTTCAGCTGGATCTAGTTCAGCTGGATATGGGGGGAGACTGCATGGTCTGGTTCAGCTGGATCTGGGGTGATTCTGCATGGTCTGGTTCAGCTGGATCTGGTTCAGCTGGATATGGGGTGATTCTGAATGGTCTGGTTCAGCTGGATCTGACGTGAGTCTGAATGGTCTGGTTCAGCTGGATCTGGTTCAGCTGGATCTGGGGTGATTCTGCATGGTCTGGTTCAGCTGGATCTGGTTCAGCTGGATCTGGGGTGATTCTGCATGGTCTGGTTCAGCTGGATCTGGTTCAGCTGGATATGGGGTGATTCTGCATGGTCTGGTTCAGCTGGATCTGGTTCAGCTGGATATGGGGTGATTCTGCATGGTCTGGTTCAGCTGGATCTGGGGTGATTCTGCATGGTCTGGTTCAGCTGGATCTGGGGTGATTCTGCATGGTCTGGTTCAGCTGGATCTGGTTCAGCTGGATATGGGGTGATTCTGCATGGTCTGGTTCAGCTGGATCTGGGGTGATTCTGCATGGTCTGGTTCAGCTGGATCTGGTTCAGCTGGATCTGGGGTGATTCTGCATGGTCTGGTTCAGCTGGATCTGGTTCAGCTGGATCTGGGGTGATTCTGCATGGTCTGGTTCAGCTGGATCTGGTTCAGCTGGATATGGGGTGATTCTGAATGGTCTGGTTCAGCTGGATCTGGGGTGATTCTGCATGGTCTGGTTCAGCTGGATCTAGTTCAGCTGGATATGGGGTGATTCTGCTTGGTCTGGTTCAGCTGGATCTGGTTCAGCTGGATCTAGTTCAGCTGGATATGGGGGGGAGACTGCATGGTCTGGTTCAGCTGGATCTGGGGTGATTCTGCATGGTCTGGTTCAGCTGGATCTGGTTCAGCTGGATCTGGGGTGATTCTGCATGGTCTGGTTCAGCTGGATCTGGGGTGATTCTGCATGGTCTGGTTCAGCTGGATCTGGTTCAGCTGGATCTGGGGTGATTCTGCATGGTCTGGTTCAGCTGGATCTGGGGTGATTCTGCATGGTCTGGTTCAGCTGGATCTGGTTCAGCTGGATATGGGGTGATTCTGAATGGTCTGGTTCAGCTGGATCTGACGTGAGTCTGAATGGTCTGGTTCAGCTGGATCTGGTTCAGCTGGATCTGGGGTGATTCTGCATGGTCTGGTTCAGCTGGATCTGGTTCAGCTGGATCTGGGGTGATTCTGCATGGTCTGGTTCAGCTGGATCTGGTTCAGCTGGATCTGGGGTGATTCTGCATGGTCTGGTTCAGCTGGATCTGGTTCAGCTGGATATGGGGTGATTCTGCATGGTCTGGTTCAGCTGGATCTGGTTCAGCTGGATATGGGGTGATTCTGCATGGTCTGGTTCAGCTGGATCTGGGGTGATTCTGCATGGTCTGGTTCAGCTGGATCTGGTTCAGCTGGATCTGGGGTGATTCTGCATGGTCTGGTTCAGCTGGATCTGGTTCAGCTGGATCTGGGGTGATTCTGCATGGTCTGGTTCAGCTGGATCTGGTTCAGCTGGATATGGGGTGATTCTGAATGGTCTGGTTCAGCTGGATCTGGGGTGATTCTGCATGGTCTGGTTCAGCTGGATCTAGTTCAGCTGGATATGGGTTGATTCTGCATGGTCTGGTTCAGCTGGATCTGGTTCAGCTGGATCTAGTTTAGCTGGATATGGGGGGGAGACTGCATGGTCTGGTTCAGCTGGATCTGGGGTGATTCTGCATGGTCTGGTTCAGCTGGATCTGGTTCAGCTGGTTATGGGGTGATTCTGCATGGTCTGGTTCAGCTGGATCTGGTTCAGCTGGATATGGGGTGATTCTGCATGGTCTGGTTCAGCTGGATCTGACGTGAGTCTGAATGGTCTTTTTGAGCTGGATTTGGGTTGATTCTGAATGGTCTGGTTCAGCTGGATGTGGTTCAGCTGGATATGGGGTGATTCTGTATAGTCTTGTTCAGCTGGATCTAGTTCAGTTGGATCTGGGGGGAGTCTGCATGGTCTGGTTCAGCTGGATCTGGTTCAGCTGGATGTGGTTCAGCTGGATATGGGGTGATTCTGAATGGCCTGGTTCAGCTGGATCTAGTTCAGCTGGATATGGGGTGATTCTGCATGGTCTGGTTCAGCTGGATCTGGTTCAGCTGGATCTAGTTCAGCTGGATATGGGGGGGAGACTGCATGGTCTGGTTCAGCTGGATCTGGGGTGATTCTGCATGATCTGGTTCAGATGGATCTGGTTCAGCTGGTTATGGGGTGATTCTGCATGGTCTGGTTCAGCTGGATCTGGTTCAGCTGGATATGGGGTGATTCTGCATGGTCTGGTTCAGCTGGATCTGACGTGAGTCTGAATGGTCTTTTTGAGCTGGATTTGGGTTGATTCTGAATGGTCTGGTTCAGCTGGATGTGGTTCAGCTGGATATGGGGTGATTCTGTATAGTCTTGTTCAGCTGGATCTAGTTCAGTTGGATCTGGGGGGAGTCTGCATGGTCTGGTTCAGCTGGATCTGGTTCAGCTGGATGTGGTTCAGCTGGATATGGGGTGATTCTGAATGGCCTGGTTCAGCTGGATCTAGTTCAGCTGGATATGGGGTGATTCTGCATGGTCTGGTTCAGCTGGATCTGGTTCAGCTGGATCTAGTTCAGCTGGATATGGGGGGGAGACTGCATGGTCTGGTTCAGCTGGATCTGGGGTGATTCTGCATGGTCTGGTTCAGCTGGATCTGGTTCAGCTGGATATGGGGTGATTCTGCATGGTCTGGTTCAGCTGGATCTGGGGTGATTCTGCATGGTCTGGTTCAGCTGGATCTGGTTCAGCTGGATCTGGGGTGATTCTGCATGGTCTGGTTCAGCTGGATCTGGTTCAGCTGGATCTGGGGTGATTCTGCATGGTCTGGTTCAGCTGGATCTGGGGTGATTCTGCATGGTCTGGTTCAGCTGGATCTGGTTCAGCTGGATCTGGGGTGATTCTGCATGGTCTGGTTCAGCTGGATCTGGGGTGATTCTGCATGGTCTGGTTCAGCTGGATCTGGTTCAGCTGGATATGGGGTGATTCTGAATGGTCTGGTTCAGCTGGATCTGACGTGAGTCTGAATGGTCTGGTTCAGCTGGATCTGGTTCAGCTGGATCTGGGGTGATTCTGCATGGTCTGGTTCAGCTGGATCTGGTTCAGCTGGATCTAGTTCAGCTGGATATGGGGGGGAGACTGCATGGTCTGGTTCAGCTGGATCTGGGGTGATTCTGCATGGTCTGGTTCAGCTGGATCTGGTTCAGCTGGATATGGGGTGATTCTGCATGGTCTGGTTCAGCTGGATCTGGGGTGATTCTGCATGGTCTGGTTCAGCTGGATCTGGTTCAGCTGGATCTGGGGTGATTCTGCATGGTCTGGTTCAGCTGGATCTGGTTCAGCTGGATCTGGGGTGATTCTGCATGGTCTGGTTCAGCTGGATCTGGGGTGATTCTGCATGGTCTGGTTCAGCTGGATCTGGTTCAGCTGGATCTGGGGTGATTCTGCATGGTCTGGTTCAGCTGGATCTGGGGTGATTCTGCATGGTCTGGTTCAGCTGGATCTGGTTCAGCTGGATATGGGGTGATTCTGAATGGTCTGGTTCAGCTGGATCTGACGTGAGTCTGAATGGTCTGGTTCAGCTGGATCTGGTTCAGCTGGATCTGGGGTGATTCTGCATGGTCTGGTTCAGCTGGATCTGGTTCAGCTGGATCTGGGGTGATTCTGCATGGTCTGGTTCAGCTGGATCTGGTTCAGCTGGATCTGGGGTGATTCTGCATGGTCTGGTTCAGCTGGATCTGGTTCAGCTGGATATGGGGTGATTCTGCATGGTCTGGTTCAGCTGGATCTGGTTCAGCTGGATATGGGGTGATTCTGCATGGTCTGGTTCAGCTGGATCTGGGGTGATTCTGCATGGTCTGGTTCAGCTGGATCTAGTTCAGCTGGATATGGGGTGATTCTGCATGGTCTGGTTCAGCTGGATCTGGTTCAGCTGGATCTAGTTCAGCTGGATATGGGGGGGAGACTGCATGGTCTGGTTCAGCTGGATCTGGGGTGATTCTGCATGGTCTGGTTCAGCTGGATCTGGTTCAGCTGGATATGGGGTGATTCTGCATGGTCTGGTTCAGCTGGATCTGGTTCAGCTTGATATGGGGTGATTCTGCATGGTCTGGTTCAGCTGGATCTGGTTCAGCTGGATATGGGGTGATTCTGCATGGTCTGGTTCAGCTGGATCTGACGTGAGTCTGAATGGTCTTTTTGAGCTGGATTTGGGTTGATTCTGAATGGCCTGGTTCAGCTGGATGTGGTTCAGCTGGATATGGGGTGATTCTGTATGGTCTTGTTCAGCTGGATCTAGTTCAGTTGGATCTGGGGGGAGTCTGCATGGTCTGGTTCAGCTGGATCTGGGGTGTCTGAATGGTCTGGATTAGCTTGTTCTGGGTTTAGTCTTGTGACGACCCTCCCACTCTGTGACGACCCTCCCACTCTGTGATCAAATCAAAATCAAGTTTATTTTATATAGCCCTTCGTACATCAGCTAATATCTCGAAGTGCTGTACAGACACCCAGCCTAAAACCCCAAACAGCAAGCAATGCAGGTGTAGAAGCACGGTGGCTAGGAAAAACTCCCTAGAAAGGCCAAAACCTAGGAAGAAACCTAGAGAGGAACCAGGCTATGAGGAGGGGTGGCCAGTCCTCTTCTGGCTGTGCTGGGTGGAGATTATAACAGAACTATGCCAAGATGTTCAAAATGTTCATAAGTGACAAGCATGGTCAAATAATAATCATGAATCATTTTCAGTTGGCTTTTCATAGCCGATCATTAAGAGTTGAAAATAGCAGGTCTGGGACAGGTGGCGGTTCCATAACCGCAGGCAGAACAGTTGAAACTGGAATAGCAGCAAGGCCAGGTGGACTGGGGACAGCAAGGAGTCATCATGCCCGGTAGTCCTGACGTATGGTCCTAGGGCTCAGGTCCTCCGAGAGAGAGAAAGAGAGAGAGAAGGAGAGAATTAGAGAGAGCCAAGATTTTCAAAATGTTCATAAATGACAAGCATGGTCAAATAATAATCAGGAATAAATGTCAGTTGGCTTTTCATAGCCGATCATTAAGAGTTGAACAGGTAGGGGTTCCATAACAGCAGGCAGAACAGTTGAAACTGGAACAGCAGCAAGGCCAGGTGGACTGGGGACAGCAAGGAGTCATCATGCCCGGTTTGCCGTGACGTATGGTCCTAGGGCTCAGGTTCTCCGAGAGAGAGAAAGAAAGAGAGAACGAGAGAATTAGAGAGAGCATACTTAAATTCACACAGGACACTGGATAAGATAGGAGAAGTACTCCAGGTATAACCAACTGACCCTAGCCCCCCGACACAAACTACTGCAGCATAAATACTGGAGGCTGAGACAGGAGGGGTCAGGAGACACTGTGGCCCCATCCGATGATACCCCCGGACAGGGCCAAACAGGAAGGATATAACCCCACCCACTCTGCCAAAGCACAGCCCCCACACCACTAGAGGGATATCTTCAACCACCAACTTACAATCCTGAGACAAGGCCGAGTATAGCCCACAAAGATCTCCACCACAGCACAAACCAAGGGGGGGCGCCAACCCAGACAGGAAGATCACGTCAGTAACTCAACCCACTCAAGTGACGCACCCCTCCTAGGGACGGCATGAAAGAGCACCAGTAAGCCAGTGACTCAGCCCCTGTAATAGGGTTAGGGGCAGAGAATCCCAGTGGAGAGAGGGGAACCGGCCAGGCAGAGACAGCAAGGGCGGTTCGTTGCTCCAGAGCCTTTCCGTTCACCTTCACACTCCTGGGCCAGACTACACTCAATCATATGACCTACTGAAGAGATAAGTCTTCAGTAAAGACTTAAAGGTTGAGACCGAGTCTGCGTCTCTCACATGGGTAGGCAGACTATTCCATAAAAATGGAGATCTATAGGAGAAAGCCCTGCCTCCCGCTGTTTGCTTAGAAATTCTAGGGACAATTAGGAGGCCTGCGTCTTGTGACCGTAGCGTACGTGTAGGTATGTACGGCAGGACCAACTCGGAAAGATAGGTAGGAGCAAGCCCATGTAACGCTTTATAGGTTAACAGTAAAACCTTGAAATCAGCCCTTGCCTTAACAGGAAGCCAGTGTAGGGAGGCTAGCACTGGAGTAATATGATCAAATTTCTTGGTTCTAGTCAGGATTCTAGCAGCCGTATTTAGCACTAACTGAAGTTTATTTAGTGCTTTATCCGGGTAGCCGGAAAGTAGAGCATTGCAGTAGTCTAACCTAGAAGTAACAAATGCATGGATTAATTTTTCTGCATCATTTTTTGACAGAAAATTTCTGATTTTTGCAATGTTACGTAGATGGAAAAAAGCTGTCCTTGAAACAATCTTGATATGTTCGTCAAAAGAGAGATCAGGGTCAAGAGTAACGCCGAGGTCCTTCACAGTTTTATTTGAGACGACTTTACAACCATCAAGATTAATTGTCAGATTTAACAGAAGATCTCTTTGTTTCTTGGGACCTAGAACAAGCATCTCTGTTTTGTCCGAGTTTAAAAGTAGAAAGTTTGCAGCCATCCACTTCCTTATGTCTGAAACACAGGCTTCCAGCGAGGGCAATTTTGAGGCTTCACCATGTTTCATTGAAATGTACAGCTGTGTGTCATCCGCATAGCAGTGAAAGTTAACATTTTGTTTTCGAATAACATCCCCAAGAGGTAAAATATATAGTGAAAACAATAGTGGTCCTAAAACGGAACCTTGAGGAACACCGAAATCTACAGTTGATTTGTCAGAGGACAAACCATTCACAGAGACAAACTGATATCTTTCCGACAGGTAAGATCTAAACCAGGCCAGAACTTGTCCGTGTAGACCAATTTGGGTTTCCAGTCTCTCCAAAAGAATGTGGTGATCGATGGTGTCAAAGGCAGCACTAAGGTCTAGTAGCACGAGGACAGATGCAGAGCCTCGGTCTGACACCATTAAAAGGTCATTTACCACCTTCACAAGTGCAGTCTCAGTGCTATGATTGGGTCTAAAACCAGACTGAAGCATTTCGTATACATTGTTTGTCTTCAGGAAGGCAGTGAGTTGCTGCGCAACAGCTTTTTCTAAAATTTTTGAGAGGAATGGAAGATTCGATATAGGCCGATAGTTTTTTATACTTTCCGGGTCAAGGTTTGGCTTTTTCAAGAGAGGCTTTATTACTGCCACTTTTAGTGAGTTTGGTACACATCCGGTGGATAGAGAGCCGTTTATTATGTTCAACATATGAGGGCCAAGCACAGGAAGCAGCTCTTTCAGTAGTTTAGTAGGAATAGGATCCAGTATGCAGCTAGAAGGTTTAGAGGCCATGATTATTTTCATCATTGTGTCAAGAGATATAGTACTAAAACACTTAAGTGTCTCTCCCGATCCCAGGCCCTGGCAGAGCTGTGCAGATCCAGGACAGCTAAGCCCTGGAGGAATATGCAGATTTAAAGAGGAGTCCGTAATTTGCTTTTTAATGATCACGATTTTTTCCTCAAAGAAGTTCATGAATTTATTACTGCTGAAGTGAAAGCCATCCTGCTTTTTAATTAGCTTTGCAACAGTATCAAAAAGAAATTTTGGATTGTTCTTATTTTCCTCAATTAAGTTGGAAAAGTAGGATGATCGAGCAGCAGTGAGGGCTCTTCGGTACTGCACGGTACTGTCTTTCCAAGCTAGTCGGAAGACTTCCAGTTTGGTGTGGCACCATTTCCGTTCCAATTTTCTGGAAGCTTGCTTCAAAGCTCGGGTATTTTCTGTATACCAGGGAGCTAGTTTCTTATGACAAATGTTTTTCGTTTTTAGGGGTACAACTGCATCTAGGGTATTGCGCAAGGTTAAATTGAGTTCCTCAGTTTTTGTCCTCTGACGTCCTTGGGTAGGCAGAAGGAGTCTGGAAGGGCATCAAGGAATTTTTGTGTTGTCTGAGAATTTATAGCACAGCTTTTGATGCTCCTTGGTTGGGGTCTGAGCAGATTATTTGTTGCGATTGCAAACGTAATAAAATGGTGGTCTGACAGTCCAGGATTATGAGGAAAAACATTAAGATCTACAACATTTATTCCATGGGACAAAACTAAGTCCAGAGTATGACTGTGGCAGTGAGTAGGTCCAGAGACATGTTGGACAAAACCCACTGAGTCGATGATGGCTCCGAAAGACTTTTGGAGTGGGTCTGTGGACTTCTCCATATGAATATTAAAATCACCAAAAATTAGAATATGATCTGCTATGACTACAAGGTCTGATAGGAATTCAGGGAACTCAGAGAGGAACGCTGTATATGGCCCAGGAGGCCTATAAACAGTGGCTATAAAAAGTGATTGAGTAGGCTGCATAGATTTCATGACTAGAAGCTCATGAATGTTATGCCCCTCACACTCTGTGACGCCCCTCCCACTCTGTCTGCCGGATTCTTTCTCTTTGCTCTCGTTTTCCTTATTAGGATGCCGGTGGGCGGAGCCGGGAGGGTCGTCAGTGACATGGGACACACCTGGGCCCGGTTGTGTCCTAGGATAAATACACCACTTCCCCATTCATGGAAGAGACTCTCTCCATGCAGACACCTTTATAGATTTTGTTGTGGTATTTTTGTGGACTTTTGGTTGTTTGCTTTGGCACCTTTCAACACCCCGCATTATCACATTTATGCATGTAAACACTCACTTACACTACTGATTACTGATTCCGCACACCATTGTTAATTGTATTTAGTTTACTTTAAATACATATTTAATTTAAATACATATATTTTGTGATTCCTTGTCTCCACGTTGTCTCCGTTTTGTTAGGAACTTCGAGCCGGTTCGTGACAGTCTGTATAGCCTGGTTCAGTTGGATCTGGGGTGTCTGTATAGCCTGGTTCAGTTGGATCTGGGGTGTCTGTATAGCCTGGTTCAGTTGGATCTGGGGTGTCTGTATAGCCTGGTTCAGTTGAATCTGGGGTGTCTGTATAGCCTGGTTCAGCTGGATCTGGGGTGTCTGTATAGCCTGGTTCAGTTGGATCTGGGGTGTCTGTATAGCCTGGTTCAGTTGAATCTCTAGCTGCTGGATCTGGGGGCAGATGCATCTCAAAGTAGGAGTGCTGGTCAAGGAATAGATCTCCCCTGTCCATGTAATCTTATTCATTGTGATCTAAACAGCAACCCTGATACTGCATCAGCACTCCTATTCTGAGACACTTCATACACATGGCCCCTGATGTGTCATTAGAATTGCAATGAAATGCGTACTAAGGAATTCAGCAAGATATTATAACCAGTAGGGTACACACGATAATGTTATGTCTAGAGATAAAAATGTGCATTTTAGAATGCTGTACAGCACTTTGAGATTTCAGCTGATGTAAGAAGGGCTATATAAATACATTTGATTTGATTTAGAATGGAGAAGATACAAAATGGCACATAGTCATTATCCTCTCAAAGGAACTGTCATCTACATTCTGAGTTGGGATTCAGTTCTATTATCAACAAAACCTTTGACGCCAAAAGCAGAAAATATACATTCTGAGTTGGGATCCATCTCTATTATCAACCAAACAAGCACCAATTAACAAGCACAAATTAGCCTGGAGCTAGCCTGTGCTAGGGCCATCTCCCGGCTAGCTGAAGAGGTCCATCAGCCACTCATTGGGCTACAACACCTATTTTGCCAATTGGCCTGGACCCTTTTTATTGCCGATACGGAGCCCCACCGATCCTTCACGACTGGACTACCAACGTAATCCGCCCGAGGTTTTTTTTCAACTGGCTCCCATGTTGTAAACTCTCCTTCCAGACTCACATCAAACATCTCCAATCCAAAATTAAATCTTGAATTGGCTTCCTATTTCGCAACAAAGCATCCTTCACTCATGCTGCCAAACATACCCTCGTAAAACTGACCATCCTACCGATCCTTGACTTCGGCGAGGTCATTTACAAACTAGCCTCCAACTCTCTACTCAACAAATTGGATGCAGTCTGTCACAGTGCCATCCGTTTTGTCACCAAAGCCCCATATTCTACCCACCACTGCGACCTGTACGCTCTCGTTGGCTGGCCCTCGCTTCATACTCGCCAAACCCACTGGTTCCAGGTCATCTACAAGACCCTGCTAGATAAAGCCCCGCCTTATCTCAGTTCGCTGGTCATCATAGCAGCACCCACCCGTAGGCACGCGCTCCAGCAGGTATATCTCACTTGTCACCCCCAAAGCCAATTCCTATTTGGCCGCCTCTCCTGCTCGTTCTCTGCTGCAAATGACTGGAACGAACTACAAAAATCTCTGAAACTGGAGACACTTATCTCCCTCACTAGCTTTAAGCATCAGCTGTCAGAGCAGCTCACAGATCACTGCACCTGTACATAGCCCATCTGTAAATAGCCCAAACAACTACCTCATCCCCTACTGTATTTATTTATTTATCTTGCTCCTTTGCACCCCAGTATTTCTACTTTGCACATTCATCTTCCGCACATCTACCATTCCAGTGTTTAATTGCTATATTGTATTTACTTTGCCACCGTGGCCTATTTATTGCCTTACCTCCCTTATCTCACCTTATTTGCACACATTGTATATAGACTTGTTTTTCTGCTGTATTATTGACTGTATGTTTGTTTTACTCCATGTGTAACTCTGTGTTGTTGTATGTGTCAAACTGCTTTGCTTTATCTTGGCCAGGTCGCAGTTGTAAATGAGAACTTGTTCTCATCTTGCCTACCTGGTTAAATAAAGGTGAAATAAAAAATTAAAAAAATCATGAGGTAGGAAAATTATGTGGATATACTGTAGCAACATCTCAAGACATCTGTCAGGAAGTTAAAGCTTGGTCGCAAATGGGTCATCCAAATGGACAATGACCCCAAGCATACTTCCAAAGTTCTGGCAAAATGGCTTAAGGACAACAAAGTCAAGGTATTGGAGTGGCCATCACAAAGCCCTGACCTCAATCCTATAGAGAATGTGTGGGCAGAACTGAAAAACCGTGTGCGAGCAAGGAGGCTTACAAACCTGACTTAGTTACAGCCTTGTGGAAGGCTACCCAAAATGTTTGACCCAAGTTAAACAATTTAAAGGCTATGCTACCAAATACTAATTGAGTGTATGTAAACTTCTGACCCAATTGAAATGTGATTAAAGAAATAAATGCTGAAATAAATAATTCCCTCTACTATTATTCTGACATTTCACATTCTTAAAATAAAGAGGGGATCCTATCTGACCTAAGACAGTGAATTTGCCCTGGGATTAAATGTCAAGAATTGTGAAAAACTGAGTTTAAATGTATTTGGCTAAGGTGTATGTACACTTCTGCCTTCAACTGTACATGAGATGAGTAATGCCAGATATACATGATTAAAGTGACTAGTGTCCCATTCTTTAAAGTGGCCAGTGATTTCTAGTCTATGCCTATAGTCTACAGTTTATCATGAGGTACTCTACCTCAGGCGAGCAATACCTCGAGACTTCCTTAATATTAGGCATCGCGCACCAGCTGTTATTGACAAATTGTAAGAACCAACGCTGGAGATGAGAAGCAGGTACAAGGAGTGAACATTTAATTACCAATGGACATGGAACAGAACAGGAACAGCGTCAGAACAGGGGAACAAAACGACTTGACGACAATAATGATGAAGCAGGGAGCATCCTCGGGAACAGACAGATATAGGGGAGGTAATGAAAGCAGGTGATTGAGTCCAGGTGAGTCCAATGAATCGCTGATGCACGTGACGAGGGAAACAGGTGTGCATAATGATGATGACAGGAGTGCGGAGTGCTGGGCAGCCTGGTGCCCTCGAGCGCCAGGGATGAAGAGAGGGAGCAGGCATGACACAAATAAACACCACCACTCTTTGTCTTACCGATGCACGGGAAACCCAGCAAACTGTATACTATCAGTGTCATCGTTCAGCCACGACTCGGTGACACATAAGATATTACAGTTTTTAGTGTTCCATAGTCTCGAGCAGAGCTCATCCAGTTTATTCTCCAGTGATTGCACGTTGGCCAATAGAACGGATGGTAGAGGTGGGTTACCCACTCACCAACGAATTCTCACCAGACTCAGGGTATACTGGGAGGAGAGGATTTTACATCAATGTCAAGTACATCATCATTAAGAGCAGGTCTTTAACATGTGGGCATGGGCAGCTACAACAACACTGAGGTAAACCCCAGTTAGTAAGTCTGTGGGCATGGGGCAGCTACAACAACACTGAGATATACACTATTTAATGGGACATCAGCGATTCAAAGCAAGTTATCCTGCCGTTCAATTTGATGAAATATGCATGCCCCATGACCCGTGTGTTTATAGTTTTGTTTAATGTTGTGTTAGTGTATGTAAGTTGTTTTGTCTGAGACGTTGTTGCCCCTGCTTCTATTGGACCAGGTCTCTCTTGAAAAAAATATGTTATCTCAATGAGAAAAACCTGTATAAATAAAGGTAAAATAATAAAAAACTTAAAATCCACATGATACTCTAAGAATATTCACAAACCTATTTATTATATTGAATTGAACAGCCAAATGCCACCATATTCCCTACATAGTGCCCTACTTTTCACAAGAGACCTATGGGCCCTGGGAGAAAGGAGTGCACTATTGGCAATATGGTGCCATTTGAGGCTCCCGGAGGATAACGGGAACCAGGACTAGACGCTGAAAAAGGAAAACTCATACATCTACACTAAAGTCATTCAGGACACGCCCTTATCCACACTTACAGGAACAGTTAGGGTTAAACGCTCAAGGGCACATCCACGGATGTTTCACTTAGATGGGATTCGAACCAGCCACCTTACTGGCCCAGTACTCTTAACCACTAGGCTACCTGCCACCCTATTAGATTATATGCAGGTTATTCATGTCCCATCCCTGGTTCCTGTTATCAGTGTGAAATATATTCAGTTTACTCATGTCCCATCCCTGGTTCCTGTTATCAGTGTGAAATATATTCAGTTTACTCATGTCCCATCCCTGGTTCCTGTTATCAGTGTGAAATATATTCAGTTTACTCATGTCCCATCCCTGGTTCCTGTTATCAGTGTGAAATATATTCAGTTTACTCATGTCCCATCCCTGGTTCCTGTTATCAGTGTGAAATATGTCCCAAATGTTGCTCTATAGGAGAAAGCCCTGCCTACAGCTGTTTGCTTAGATATTCTGGGGACAGTTAGGAGGCCTGCATCTTGTGACCGTAGCGTACTTGTAGGTATGTACGGCAGGACCAAATCGGAAAGACAGGTAGGAGCAAGCCCATGTAATGCTCTGTAGATTAACAGTAAAACCTTGAAATCAGCCCTAGCCTTAACAGGAAGCCAGTTTACAGAGGCTATCACTGGAGTAGTTTAATCAGATTTTCTGGTTCTAGTCAAGATTCTAGCAGCTGGGTTTAGCACTAACTGAAGTTTATTTAGTGTTTTATCCGGGTAGCCGGAAAGTAGAGCATTGCAGTAGTCTAATCTAGAAGTGACAAAAGCATGGATACATTTTTCGGTATAATTTTTGGACAGAAAGTTTCTGATTTTTGCAATGTTACCTAGACAGAAAAAAGCTGTAATTGAAAAAGTCTTGATATGTTCGTCAAAAGAGTGATCAGGGTCCAGAGTAACGCCGAGGTCCTTCACAGTTTTATTTGAGACGACTGTACAACCATCAAGATTAATTTTCAACAGAAGATCTCTTTGTTTCTTGGGACCTAGAACAAGCATCTCTGTTTTATCCGAGTTTAAAATTAGAACATTTGCAGCCATGCACTTCCTTATGTCTGAAACACAGGTTTCTAGCGAGGGCAATTTGGGGCTTCACCATGTTTCATTGAAATGTACAGCTGTGTGTCATCCGCATAGCAGTGAAAGTTAACATTATGTTTCCGAATGACATCACCAAGATGTAAAATATATAGTGAAAACAAAAGTGGTCCTGAAACGGAACCTTGAGGATCACTGAAATTGACAGTTGATTTGTCAGTGGACAAACCATCTATAGAGACAAACTGATAGATCTAAACCAGGCCAGAACTTGTCCGTGTAGACCAATTTGGGTTTCCAATCTCTCCAAAATAATGTGGTGATCGATGATATCAAAAGCAGCACTAAGGTCTAGGAGCACAAGGACAGATGCAGAGCCTCGGTCTGAGGCCATTTAAAGGTAATTTACCACCTTCACAAGTACAGTCTCAGTGCTATGATGGGGTCTAAAACCAGACTGAAGCATTTCGTATGCATTGTTTGTCTTCAGGGAGGCAGTGAGTTGCTGCGCAACAGCTTTTTCAAAAAAAATTGTCCGGAATGGGAGATTCGATATAGGCCGATAGTTTTTTACATTTTCTGGGTCAAGGTTTGGCTTTTTCAAGAGAGGCTTAATTACTGCCACTTTGAGTGAGTTTGGTACACATCCGGTGGATAAAGAGCCGTTTATTATGTTCAACATAGGAGGGCCAAGCACAGGAAGCAGCTCTTTCAGTAGTTTAGTTGGAATAGGGTCCAGTATGCAGCTTGAAGGTTTAGAGGCCATGATTATTTTCATCATTGTGTCAAGAGATATAGTACTAAAACACTTGAGTGTCTCCCTTGATCCTTGGTCCTGGCAGAGTTGTGCAGACTCAGGACAGCTGAGCTTTGGAGGAATACGCAGATTTAAAGAGGAGTCCGTAATTTGCTTTCTAATGATCATGATCTTTTCCTCAAAGAAGTTATGAATTTATCACTGCTGAAGTGAAAGCCATCCTCTCTTGGGGAATGCTGCTTTTTAGTTAGCTTTGCGACAGTATCAAAAATACATTTAGGATTGTTCTTTTTTTCCTCAATTAAGATGTAAAAATAGGATGATTGAGCAGCAGTGAGGGCTCTTCGATACTGCACGGTACTGTCTTTCCAAACTAGTCGGAAGACTTCCAGTTTGGTGTAGCGCCATTTCCGTTCCAATTTTCTGTAAGCTTGCTTCAGAGCTCTGGTATTTTCTGTATACCAGGGAGCTAGTTTCTTATGACAAATGTTTTTTGTTTTTAGGGGTGCGACTGCATCTAGGGTATTGCGCAAGGTTACATTGAGTTCCTCAGTTCGGTGGTTAACCGATTTTTGTACTCTGACATCCTTTTTTAGTGTGGCATTTTCAGCTTACTCATATCCCATCCCTGGTTCCTGTTATTAGTGTGAAGTATATTCAGCTTACTCATGTCCCATCCCTGGTTCCTGTTATCAGTGTGAAATATATTCAGCTTACTCATGTCCCATCCCTGGTTCCTGTTATTAGTGTGAAATATATTCAGTTTACTCATATCCCATCCCTGGTTCCTGTTATTAGAAGTATATTCAGCTTACTCATGTCCCATCCCTGGTTCCTGTTATTAGTGTGAAATATATTCAGCTTACTCATATCCCATCCCTGGTTCCTGTTATTAGAAGTATATTCAGCTTACTCATGTCCCATCCCTGGTTCCTGTTATTAGTGTGAAATAAATGCAGCTTTCCATGTGCCATCCCATTACTGGAAGTCAATATGTGATGTGACACTCACTGACTACTTTGAACTCAGGTCATATAAACTGTACAGTGAGACTTCTGACTGGTGAGTTAAATAAACAAAGATTACAAACAACATGAAGTTTAATGTTGAACTGCCTCAGTTTCTTCTGACACATCAGATACATTGTTCATATTTACATCAAACATAAACCCATGTAAAACATATAAGTTGAAATGTCTCACAAACAGTATTTTAGAGTTCCCTCGCAGTGGCAACACTCACAATGATTACAAGTTCATATTTCCACATTGATCCAGATCAGACCAGATCCCCTTTCCACAGATAATACAAGGAAAATACTTCATATGTGAAACCAGAGGAGAGAGACTGAAAGTAGATGCATGGCAGTCATCTTCAGTAGAATATTTCAAAATAACTGAATTTCAATGCAATGAGAGGCATATACAGGATAATGTTTAGTTATGGGCACTACAAAGTTAGTTTTATAAAACTCTGTAACATGGTAAAGGTTATTGTGAAAATCTATCGCTAACACAAGTTAGAGAGCAATTGTTGGACAATTGTTGTTTCGCCAAAACCGCAGACAACATAACTGTTTAGTGTCCCCAAATGCAGCAGTTTGTAACTTATATTGTAAATAATACAATAATAATAGAAGGAGGCATAGGAGGATGTGAACGAGGAGGGTGTGGAGGATGATGATGATGATGATGATGAGGAGAAGAGGAATAGGAGGATGAGTAGGAGGATGTGGAGGAGGAGGAAGAGGATGTGGAGGAGGCGGACAACTAGGAGGAGGAGGAGGAGGAATTGGAGGAGGATGTGGAGGACGAGGAATAAGATGAGGAGGATCAGGAGGAGGAGGAGGTTAATATGGAGGAGGAATAGGATGTGGAAGGGAAGGAGGAATAGGGTGAGGAGGATCAGGAGAAGGAGGAGGAGGTTAATATGGAGGAGGAATAGGATGTGGAAGAGGAGGAGGAATAGGATGTGGAAGAGGGGGAGGAATAGGATGTGGAATAGGAGGAGGAGGAATAGGATGTGGAAGAGGAGGAGGATGAGGGGGAATAGGATGTGGAAGAGGATGAGGATGAGGAGGAATAGGATATGGAAGAGGATGAGGATGAGGATGAGGAGGAATAGGATGTGGAAGAGGAGGAGGGGGAATAGGATGTGGAAGAGGAGGAGGATGAATAGGATGTGGAAGTGGATGAGGATGAGGAGGAATAGGATGTGGAAGAGGAGGAGGGGGAATAGGATGTGGAAGAGGAGGAGGATGAATAGGATGTAGAAGAGGATGAGGAGGAATAGGATGTGGAAGAGGATGAGGATGAGGAGGAATAGGATGTGGAAGAGGATGAGGATGAGGAGGAATAGGATGTGGAAGAGGAGGAGGGGGAATAGGATGTGGAAGAGGAGGAGGATGAATAGGATGTGGAAGAGGATGAGGAGGAATAGGATGTGGAAGAGGAGGAGGATGAGGAGGAATAGGATGTGGAAGAGGAGGAGGAGGAATATGATGTGGAAGAGGAAGGGGATGAGGGGGAATAGGATGTGGAAGAGGATGAGGATGAGGAGGAATAGGATATGGAAGAGGATGAGGATGAGGAGGAATAGGATGTGGAAGAGGATGAGGGGGAATAGGATGTGGAAGAGGAGGAGGATGAATAGGATGTGGAAGAGGATGAGGAGGAGGAGGAGGAGTGAATAGGATGTGGAAGAGGAGGATGAGGAATAGGATGTGGAAGAGGATGAGGATGAGGAGGAATAGGATGTGGAAGAGGAGGAGGAGGAATAGGATGTGGAAGAGGAGGAGGAGGAATATGATGTGGAAGAGGATGAGGATGAGGAGGAATAGGATGTGGAAGTGGAGGAGGAGGAATAGGATGTGGAAGAGGAGGAGGAGGAATATGATGTGGAAGAGGATGAGGATGAGGAGGAATAGGATGTGGAAGAGGAGGAGGAGGAATAGGATGTGGAAGAGGATGAGGAGGAATAGGATGTGGAGGAGGAGGAGGAATAGGATGTGGAAAAGGAGGAGGAGGAATAGGATGTGGAATAGAAGGAGGAGGATGATGTGGAATAGGAGGAGGAGGATAATGTGGAATAGGAGGATGAGGATGATGTGGAATAGGAGGAGGAGGATGATGTAGAATAGGAGGAGGAGGATAATGTGGAATAGGAGGATGAGGATGATGTGGAATAGGAGGAGGAGGATGATGTGGAAGAGGAGGAGGAATAGGATGTGGAGGAGGAGGAGGAATATGATGTGGAAGAGGAGAATGTGGAGGAGGAGGAGGATATGGAGGAAGAGGAGTGGGTGTGGAGGAGATCAGCAATAGTAATGGTGTTAAGCAGGAAGCGGCGCAGGTCCTAATCCAGGCACTTGTCATCTCCCGTCTGGATTACTGCAACTCGCTGTTGGCTGGGCTCCCTGCCTGTGCCATTAAACCCCTACAACTCATCCAGAACGCCGCAGCCCGTCTGGTGTTCAACTTTCCCAAGTTCTCTCACGTCACCCCGCTCCTCCGCTCTCTCCACTGGCTTCCAGTTGAAGCTCGCATCCGCTACAAGACCATGGTGCTTGCCTACGGAGCTGTGAGGGGAACGGCACCTCCGTACCTTCAGGCTCTGATCAGGCCCTACACCCAAACAAGGGCACTGCGTTCATCCACCTCTGGCCTGCTCGCCTCCCTACCTCTGAGGAAGTACAGTTCCCGCTCAGCCCAGTCAAAACTGTTCGCTGCTCTGGCACCCCAATGGTGGAACAAACTCCCTCACGACGCCAGGTCAGCGGAGTCAATCACCACCTTCCGGAGACACCTGAAACCTCACCTCTTTAAGGAATACCTAGGATAGGATAAAGTAATCCTTCTAACCCCCCCCCCCCCCCCTTAAAAGAGTTAGATGCACTATTGTAAAGTGGTTGTTCCACTGGATATCATAAGGTGAATGCACCAATTTGTAAGTCGCTCTGGATAAGAGCGTCTGCTAAATGACTTAAATGTAAATGTAAATGTGTTACATGAGTAGGATGTGAGTGGGCGCTTTACAGCAGTAATACAGCGGGCGCTTTACAGCAGTAATACAGCGGGCGCTTTACAGCAGTAATACAGCGGCCGATTTATAGCAGTAATACACTTCATCAGCAGTTTCAGACCAACCAGAAACCACTGGCACACCTAACGAAATACTAGCACACATATAGAGACTTTGCAAGACAACAAGGTCAAAAAGGAGAAAGTCTCACACAAAATGTTACTCTATCCCAAGAACCACTGTTTACAAGTTACATTTTATTACCTTCAAAAACCTCTAGGGGTTAATCAGTTTCTTTCTTTTACATTGAGCACAAACACAATTAGTTTCCTTTTTTTAAGAACATACAACTGACATGGTAAAACACTGAACTTTGGGTTGTATTTGTGTGACAGTCGTATTTCCGTGGTAATAGCTTCTAACTGGCTCTCAGTTCAAACACATTAGCTTATGGTCTGAAATCAGCACTGTCACAGTGTAGCCTGGTCCTACGTAAAATTCCTGGAGTAGTATTGTATATTACTGATCATTCTCAAATACAATAACATGCTATTCTCTGCAAGATGAATGTTAGATCTTTTGATTTGAAACTCTTTATATCAAAATAATTCTAAAAACCATGTTCAAAAATCTTGAAATCAGACAGAGAAAGGTTGGGTTGAAGTCGTCTCCTGACCACCCTCAAGCTATCATCAAAACATTACAACAAAATCACACTTCTAAAATACACCAGTAAATCAATGTTCGCTCGTTCAAGTTCTTTGAGGACAGCCCTGGTTGGTGTTTGATTGTCAAATTTGTCTATTGGACCTGCAAGTCTGAGGAAGTCCTTCCTTATAATAACTTTGTTGTACGCCACAAAACACAATGGACCTCATTACATCTCTGAGTTGAGCTATTTCACATACAGATATGGAGAGCAAGCCAGCGTTGGTGACGTAAACTGGGAAAGTATTGTCCATTTCAACATCCTTTCCCAGCAGACAAAATGGACGTTGTCATGAAAATGTCATGAACTATGTCATGAACTAAAGTATGGTATGCTGTCATGAACTACAGTCTGGTATGCTGTCATGAACTACAGTATGGTATGCTGTCATGAACTGCAGTATGGTATTCTCCAGGATTGGGGTCAATACCATTTCGATTTCAGTCAATTCAGAAAGTAAACCCAATTCCAGTTGAAAATGTTCCTCATTGAAAAGCATTGAAGAGAATTGGAATTTGAGTGTACTTCCTGAATTGACTGGATTTGGAATGGTATTGACCCCAACCCTGGCATGCTCTATTTCTTTGGCAACTACCAGTAAATTATATAAAATAAAATAAAAACAGTACTTAGATTGGATCTAGAACCATTAGCTTGTTGTTATATATGGTGTGGACATTGTGAGGAGTAATCCAGGATGAACTGACAATTATTCTGTTAGATATCCTGTCTTCACTATGAATATTTATTCACTATTCAATATGTATTATTACTAAAACCAATGGTGACGAAATAACATCACACACTCAATCACACATACGTGTAAGAATTTATAAAGAAGCAAGCAAATTAGTTTTAACAAACATAAAACAAAAAGCAATACATACAAAAGTGTATACTAACAGAGTCACTACTACAGTGGGATGAGAACAGAGGTCACTACTACTGTGGGATGAGAACAGAGGTCACTACTACTGTGGGATGAGAACAGAGGTCACTACTACTGTGGGAAGAGAAGAGAGGTCACTACTACTGTGGGATGAGAAAAGAGGTCACTACTACTGTGGGAAGAGAACAGAGGTCACTACTACTGTGGGAAGAGAACAGAGGTCACTACTACTGTTGGACGAGAACAGAGGTCACTACTACTGTGGGAAGAGAACAGAGGTCACTACTACTGTGGGAAGAGAACAGAGGTCACTACTACTGTGGGACGAGAACAGAGGTCACTACTACAGTGGGAAGAGAACAGAGGTCACTACTACTGTGGGAAGAGAAAAGAGGTCACTACTACTGTGGGAAGAGAACAGAGGTCACTACTACTGTGGGATGAGAAAAGAGGTCACTACTACTGTGGGAAGAGAACAGAGGTCACTACTACTGTGGGAAGAGAACAGAGGTCACTACTACTGTGGGAAGAGAACAGAGGTCACTACTACTGTGGGAAGAGAACAGAGGTCACTACTACTGTGGGAAGAGAACAGAGGTCACTACTACTGTGGGAAGAGAACAGAGGTCACTACTACTGTGGGAAGAGAAAACGTAATATAGTATAATCAAATCTTGAGTTACACCATGTGTGTGTGGATGTACAGTCATGGTAGAAAGTAAGTAACCCCCAGAAGGTTGTCTTTGTTGTATTTATTTGGATAGATGGATATGTCATCTTCACTTCAACACTACTGACAAAGGTAACCTCATTTAAAACATGACACTGAAAGATTAAACTTGGCAGTCATTTATTCATCAAAAATCTACAGAAATGCAATTCCAGTGCAGAAAAAACAAGTGCACCCCCTAGCTTCAATAGCTGGTGTTTCCCCCTTAGGCTGAAATAACTTCATGTAGCCGTTTCTAGTACCTGTCTATTAGTCTCTTACATCGACTGGGAGTAATGTCTGCCCACACTTCTTTACAGGACTGATTCAACTGTGTCATGTTCCCCCACAGCATGTCCCCCCCACAGCATGTCCCCCCCACAGCATGCCCCCCCCACAGCATTTCTACAGGACTGAGATCTGGGCTTTGACTCTGCCATTCCATAACCCTCCATTTCTACAGGACTGAGATCTGGGCTTTGACTCGGCCATTCCATAACCCTCCATTTCAAATTGTTTTGCCATTCTGTTGTAGCTTTGCTTGTGTGTTTTGGATCATTGTCCTGTTTGGAAGATCCATGTTCGGTTCAGCTTCAGCTTCTTGACAGATGGCCTCACATTCTCCTCAAGAATTCTCTGGTACAATATGGAATTCATGGTCGACTCAATGATGGCACGTTGGCCAGGCCGTGAGGCAGCAAAGCAGCTCCAAACCATAATGCTACCGCCTCCATGCTTTACTGTTGGTATGAGATGCTTCTGTTCAAAGGCAGTGTTTCGTTTTCATCAAATGTGGCGTCTGACATTGCGGCCAAACAACTCCACCGTTGACTCATCTGTCCAGAGCTCGTAGTTATAGTAGTTGTGGTCTTTAGCCAGGTGTTGTCTGGCAGACGTCAGTGGTGTCTTGATATTCTTCCGGTCAGCTCTTGGGTTAAATGTAGTGGGAAGACCTGTCCTATGTAGGCTGCCAGTGGTCTGTAATTTTCTCCATTTGTGGATGATCTGTCGGACAGTGGAACGATGTACTTCAGATTGCGTGGAAAATGATTTGTAACCTCTCCCAGACTCACGGGCATCAATAATGTTTCTTCTGAGGGCCTCGGAGGTCTTTTGATCTTGGCATGATGCGTAACCACACAGGCATATGGTTAAAACCAAGTTTCTAATCTTCATGGAAGGTTGGACCCTCTAATGATTTCCTTAATGCACCTTTTTTTGGTGCACCTGATTCTAAGTGCAGCCATTGTAAAGGAAGGGGTATACTCAAGTTTTCTGCATTAGGACATTGCATTTTTGTTTACATTAATTGCATAACATTATCAAAGTAAATATTTGGTTACCTTTATCAATGAATTTAACGCAAATATCCATGTGTCCAAATATATATATATATATTTTTTTATAATGACCACTTTCCAGGGGGTGGACATATTTCTTCACATAAATGTTTTGGTTGACAAAAATCAACCCAGTAGGGCAGTGAGGTGAAGACATTGAGGATAGCTAGGTCCATGTGAAGTAGAGAGTGAAGAACAGAGTTCCATTAGGACAGTGAGGTGAAGGCAGTGAGATGGTGTCTGTAATAGCAGAAGGAGATGAGGGGTCCTACTGACAGCCTCGGTGGAGCATGCAGTGCATAACACACAAGGTTTTCTTGTCCACAAACAACTGACACTTCCATCATAGCAGGGGATGCCCACTCCATCATCACTCTCATAGGACAGACAGAGAGACAGTGGTGGTGATGGGGCAGGGGCATAGCATAGACACCCTTACAGCAAAGCTTGGTGTAGCTTGGTGTATTTCAGAATGATGATGTCTCTTACAGTGCTGGAGCTATAGCAGTGGGTCACACGGACTGCTCCTTAGGGAAGAGGGGCCGGGGTGCCTCGCCCTGACCTTGGCCTTGGGCGGGGTAGCTGGCGGGGTACAGGGGGTTGTTGGAGAGAGGATGTGTGTAGGGGTTCTGGGGTAAGAAGGTAACAGGAGGGGGGTAGGTCTGAGCGGGTTGTGACTCGAGACAGTGTTCCTTGTTGTAGACTCGATGGTAGCTCACATGTTCAGCCGGGTTTGATAGTTCTTGCCACCCACAGTTCTGTGGAAACAAAGAGAGTCAAAGCGAACAGACCATATTAGTGTCAGCTATAAACAAATAAATATCAATATGACATTGTGAGTTCGTTGAAAGATTGCCTTCCATAATCTAACAACAAACATAAGTAACACTTTACATTAAGTTGTTTTTTATATCTGTGTGATAACAATTTATTACACTGGTAACACCATGTTTCTACAGCAGTATTTACACTGTGATTAAACAGGTATACCTAAACTAAATGTAACATTTCATCAGGGGAGGGGGGTGGAGTCATTAAAGATAACCACCTCATTAGCTTAGATAGCAACAAAGTACATTATATCGACTAGTCAATCTTTTGAGAGGTTTAATGCTAGACTACTGGATACTCAATCAGAGGTTTAATGTTAGACTACTGGATACTCAATCAGAGGTTTAATGTTAGACTACTGGATACTCAATCAGAGGTTTAATGTTAGACTACTGGATACTCAATCAGAGGTTTAATGTTAGACTACTGGATACTCAATCAGAGGTTTAATGTTAGACTACTGGATACTCAATCAGAGGTGTCATGATAGATACCATCTAGTGGCCAACATATTATATATTTGAGATTCTTCCAAGTAGCCACCCTTTGCCTTGATGACAGCTTTGCACACTCTTGGCATTCTCTCAACCAACTTCATGGGGAATGCTTTTCCAACAGTCTTGAAGGAGTTCCCACACATGCTGAGCACTTGTTAGCTACTTTTCCAAATCACTCTGTGGTCCAACTCATCCCAAACCTTCTCATTGGAACCACTCAATATGATTGGTAAGTAAGTTCCTCGGCGTACACATCACGGACAAACTGAATTGGTCCACCCACACAGACAGCGTGGTGAAGAAGGTGCAGCAGCGCCTCTTCAACCTCAGGAGGCTGAAGAAATTCGTCTCGTCACCAAGAGCACTCACAAACTTTTACAGATGCACAATCGAGAGCATCCTGTCGGGCTGTATCACCGCCTGGTACGGCAACTGCTCCGCCCACAACAAGTCTTTGTATCTGGCCATTTTGTGCCTGCAATCGAACCCACAAATGCTGATGCTCCAGATACTCAACTAGTCTAAAGAAGGCCAGTTTTATTGCTTCTTTAATAAGAACAACAGCTTTCAGCTGTGCTAACATAATTGCAAAAAGGTTTTCTAATGATCAAATAGCTTTTTGAAATGATAAACTTGGATTAGCTAACACAACGTCACCAAAGCCCCATATACTACCCACCACTGCGACCTGTATGCTGTCGTTGGCTGGTCTTCGCTACATATTCGTCGCCAAACCCACTGGCTCCAGGTCATCTAGAAGTCTTTGCTCGGTAAAGCCCCGCCTTATCTCAGCTCACTGGTCACCATAGCAGCACCCACCCGTAGCACGCGCTCCAGCAGGTATATTTCACTGGTCACCCCCAAAGCCAACACTTACTTTGGCCGCCTTTCCTTTCAGTTCTCTGCTGCCAATGACTGGAACGAATTGCAAAAATCACTGAAGTTGGAGACTTATATCTCCCTCACTAACTTTAAGCACCAGCTGTCAGAGGAGCTTACCGATCGCTGCAGCTGTACACAGCCCATCTGTAAACAGCCCATCTGTAAATAGCCCATCCAACCAACTACCTACCTCATCCCCATATTTGTTTTAGTTTTTCTGCTCTTTTGCACACCAGTATTTCTACTTGCACATCCTCATCTGCACATTTATCACTACAGTGTTAATTGCTAAATTGTAAATACTTCGCCACTATTGTAATATTTATTGCCTTACCTCCTTACTTAATTTGCACACACTGTATACAGATTTTTCTATTGTGTTATTGACTGTACGATTGTTTATTCCATGTGTAACTCTGTGTTGTTTGTGTCGCAATGCTTTGCTTTATCTTGGCCAGGTCACAGTTGTAAATGAGAACTTGTTCTCAACTGGCCTACCTGGTTAAATAAAGGTGAAAAAAAAAATGTAAATAATGTGCCATTGGAACACGATGGTTGCTGATAATAGGCCTCTGTACGCCTATGTAGATTTTCCATAAAAAATCTGCCTTTTCCAGCTACATTAGTCATTTACAACATTAACAAAGTCTACACTGTATTTCTGATCTATTTTATTTTATTTTAAGGGACAAAAAAAAAAATCTTTATAAAACTAGGACATTTCTAAGTGACCCCAAACTTCTGATCGGTAGTGTGTATCTATTAACATGGTTTTAACATATATATTTTCCCTTAATATTAAAGTGAGATGAATTAATTGCTGCTTAATCTCAGTTGATTATCTGTGTGTGATAATTGATCAAACTAGCTTCAGCATTTATAGTTAATTCAGTTGTGCAACTTCCTCTTCGAAAACTTCATTTTATAAAATATTTGTTTGAATGTGAAGATAGTTATTACTTATTACTTATCTTCCCTATTACATATTACTTATCTTGCCTATTACTTATTACTTATTTTCCCTATTACTTATTATGTATCTTCCCTATTACTTATTACTTATCTTCCCTATTACTTATTATGTATCTTCCCTATTACTTATTACTTATCTTCCCTATTACTTATTATGTATCTTCCCTATTACTTATCTTCCCTATTACTTATTACATAACTTCCCTATTACTTATTACTTATCTTCCCTATTACTTATTACGTATCTTCCCTATTACTTATTACGTGTCTTCCCTATTGGTGATTTCAATAAAGTGTCATGCTTACTACCAATGCTCCCTCCAAAAAATGTGGCACTGAGCAAGTTTCAGGTCTGCTGAGCACAAACTTCTGGCACATATTTCTGGCAACTTCTGGTGAGTGTTTACTGTGAACACTGAGGCTGTACCCGCTTTAAGTTACAGTTATAACAGTGGCCAAGTAGACTACTGTGGCTGTTTGATCATTACGTAGGCCTACCAGTTTGCCTACCATCAAAAACAAAGGAGAAAATGCATCCCATAACGTTTGAACATGGAAATAGCTGTTCTATCATTCAACCTACAGTAGCAGCCAATGTGTGGTGTTCAATGTAGGCCTACATTCCATGAGACTTTTGGAAAAGAAATGTAGGGATTTACATTAACCTGTTTATCCACTTGTCCTTCAGACAAGGAGGTGACTGAACATGTTGTTCTGTTGTTTGATGCAAGAAACCACTTTACATAATAACATTTATTATTATTCCCATTCCATTATTACAGAGAATCAGACAAATTATTCTACCTTCTGCCTATTGGCTACTTAGCTTATTCAAACCTGTCTCAAAATACAACACTGCCCCTTTAAGACAGAAAAAAGCTCTTTACCTGACTTGCTTTTCAAAGATGTCTAGAAATGTACACGTCTTGTGCTCTTGTAGAAAGCAATCACTCCCTTATTGCTGACTACAAATGATCTATAACTGGGCTAATAACTCACTAACTGGCAAAGGATATGAACAAATATGCACACGTAGCTACATGCAGCTCTCGCTTTGATCTCAAAACAAGTGCATCTACTCACGACCACTCATGCTCTAAACACAGTCCAGTTCAAAGTAAAGGGCACAGATCCATATATAGTAAGGATCTATTTACATATAGGGATAATGCAGCTCTGATTGGTTATGGCACACCGGTCTGTGTAGAGTATGGGCCTGAGTCGTGGCTGTCAATGCAATAGAATCCTACTCCAATATACTCTGCCTACAAGAAAATATCTTGCCCCGTTTATTTTGTGCACAAAATATACAAACAGTATGTAAACCACTACCTTGTATCCTTTTCCCTCTCGCTCTCATCCAACACTTCCCACACTGCCCCTACTCGGATGGTATCGCGCCGTCCCAACCTTCGCTCTCTCTCCCCCGCTACTCTCTCCTCTTCCATCCTATCATCTCTTCCCTCTGCTCAAACCTTCTCCAACCTATCTCCTGATTCTGCCTCCTCAACCCTCCTCTCCTCCCTTTCTGCATCCTTTGACTCTCTATGTCCCCTATCCTCCAGGCCGGCTCGGTCCTCCCCTCCTGCTCCGTGGCTCGACGACTCATTGCGAGCTCACAGAACAGGGCTCCGGGCAGCCGAGCGGAAATGGAGGAAAACTCGCCTCCCTGCGGACCTGGCATCCTTTCACTCCCTCCTCTCTACATTCTCCTCTTCTGTCTCTGCTGCTAAAGCCAATTTCTACCACTCTAAATTCCAAGCATCTGCCTCTAACCCTAGGAAGCTCTTTGCCACCTTCTCCTCCCTCCTGAATCCTCCTCCCCCTCCTCCCCCCTCCTCCCTCTCTGCTGATGACTTTGTCAACCATTTTGAAAAGAAGGTCGACGACATCCGATCCTCGTTTGCTAAGTCAAACGACACCGCTGGTTCTGCTCACACTGCCCTACCCTGTGCTTTGACCTCTTTCTCCCCTCTCTCTCCAGATGAAATCTTGCGTCTTGTGACGGCCGGCCGCCCAACAACCTGCCCGCTTGACCCTATCCCCTCCTCTCTTCTCCAGACCATTTCCGGAGACCTTCTCCCTTACCTCACCTCGCTCATCAACTCATCCTTGACCGCTGGCTACGTCCCTTCCGTCTTCAAGAGAGCGAGAGTTGCACCCCTTCTGAAAAAACCTACACTCGATCCCTCCGATGTCAACAACTACAGACCAGTATCCCTTCTTTCTTTTCTCTCCAAAACTCTTGAACGTGCCGTCCTTGGCCAGCTCTCCTGCTATCTCTCTCAGAATGACCTTCTTGATCCAAATCAGTCAGGTTTCAAGACTAGTCATTCAACTGAGACTGCTCTTCTCTGTGTCACGGAGGCGCTCCGCACTGCTAAAGCTAACTCTCTCTCCTCTGCTCTCATCCTTCTAGACCTATCGGCTGCCTTTGATACTGTGAACCATCAGATCCTCCTCTCCACCCTCTCCGAGCTGGGCATCTCCGGCGCGGCCCACGCTTGGATTGCGTCCTACCTGACAGGTCGCTCCTACCAGGTGGCGTGGTGAGAATCTGTCTCCGCACCACGTGCTCTCACCACTGGTGTCCCCCAGGGCTCTGTTCTAGGCCCTCTCCTATTCTCGCTATACACCAAGTCACTTGGCTCTGTCATATCCTCACATGGTCTCTCCTATCATTGCTATGCAGACGACACACAATTAATCTTCTCCTTTCCCCCCTCTGATAACCAGGTGGTGAATCGCATCTCTGCATGTCTGGCAGACATATCAGTGTGGATGACGGATCACCACCTCAAGCTGAACCTCGGCAAGACGGAGCTGCTCTTCCTCCCGGGGAAGGACTGCCCGTTCCATGATCTCGCCATCACGGTTGACAACTCCATTGTGTCCTCCTCCCAGAGTGCTAAGAACCTTGGCGTGATTGGTTGCCCGTTCCATGATCTCGCCATCACGGTTGACAACTCCATTGTGTCCTCCTCCCAGAGTGCTAAGAACCTTGGCGTGATCCTGGACAACACCCTGTCGTTCTCAACTAACATCAAGGCGGTGACCCGTTCCTGTAGGTTCATGCTCTACAACATTCGCAGAGTACGACCCTGCCTCACGCAGGAAGCGGCACAGGTCCTAATCCAGGCACTTGTCATCTCCCGTCTGGATTACTGCAACTCGCTGTTGGCTGGGCTCCCTGCCTGTGCCATTAAACCCCTACAACTCATCCAGAACGCCGCAGCCCGTCTGGTGTTCAACTTTCCCAAGTTCTCTCACGTCACCCCGCTCCTCCGCTCTCTCCACTGGCTTCCAGTTGAAGCTCGCATCCGCTACAAGACCATGGTGCTTGCCTACGGAGCTGTGAGGGGAACGGCACCTCCGTACCTTCAGGCTCTGATCAGGCCCTACACCCAAACAAGGGCACTGCGTTCATCCACCTCTGGCCTGCTCGCCTCCCTACCTCTGAGGAAGTACAGTTCCCGCTCAGCCCAGTCAAAACTGTTCGCTGCTCTGGCACCCCAATGGTGGAACAAACTCCCTCACGACGCCAGGTCAGCGGAGTCAATCACCACCTTCCGGAGACACCTGAAACCCCACCTCTTTAAGGAATACCTAGGATAGGATAAAGTAATCCTTCTAACCCCCCCCCCCCCTTAAAAGAGTTAGATGCACTATTGTAAAGTGGTTGTTCCACTGGATATCATAAGGTGAATGCACCAATTTGTAAGTCGCTCTGGATAAGAGCGTCTGCTAAATGACTTAAATGTAATGTAAATGTAAACATGCAAACAAAAGAATATGAGAGATGAGAAAAGGGAGATGAAACATGAACTTACAAACTGCCCCCCAGCATCTTTACATCTATGATAAGGAGGATCCCAGATCTGTTCGTTGGTAGGGGCAACAAATCCACAGATAATACAACAAAAATTATACTACATTTTGAAGAAATGTCTCTTTTTACTAATTTCATGTAAAGCAGGAGGAGAGGGGGGGTACAGTATGGCCTGTTGCAGGGCAAACACAACCAGATAGACATCTTCACTTATCTACATCAATAATAATAGGTATGGGTTGAGCAGAGGGAGGGTTGTCAGCTGGAATGATAGCTGTGATAGCAGCCAGGTATGGGTTGAGCAGAGGGAGGGGGGCTGTCAGCTGGAATGATAGCTGTGATAGCAGCCAGGTATGGGTTGAGCAGAGGGAGGGGGGCTGTCAGCTGGAATGATAGCTGTGATAGCAGCCAGGTATGGGTTGAGCAGAGGGAGGGGGGCTGTCAGCTGGAATCATAGCTGTGATAGCAGCCAGGTATGGGTTGAGCAGAGGGAGGGTTGTCAGCTGGAATGATAGCTGTGATAGCAGCTAGGTATGGGTTGAGCAGAGGGAGGGGGGCTGTCAGCTGGAATGATAGCTGTGATAGCAGCCAGGTATGGGTTGAGCAGAGGGAGGGTTGTCAGCTGGAATGATAGCTGTGATAGCAGCTAGGTATGGGTTGAGCAGAGGGAGGGTTGTCAGCTGGAATGATAGCTGTGATAGCAGCTAGGTATGGGTTGAGCAGAGGGAGGGTTGTCAGCTGGAATGATAGCTGTGATAGCAGCTAGGTATGGGTTGAGCAGAGGGAGGGGGGCTGTCAGCTGGAATGATAGCTGTGATAGCAGACAGTTATGGGTTGAGCATGAAAAAAATATACAAACTTTTGTAAAGGGATCAGAACACATATAGGCCCAAGGAATGAACGTTTAGACCAATTTCTAGCCAAAACCATTGAACAACAGACCTAATTTCAAAAAAACACTACCCAACAGATAAGGAAAAAGGGGATCAACAAAGACATGTGACTGGCATCAACATAGGAAGACAGAAAGACAAGACAGATGAGCTGAAGACAAGACAGTCAAGCTGATGTGTTTCTGTAGAGACATGAAGACAGTTGAGCTGATGTGTTTCTATAGAGACATAAAGACAGATGAGCTGATGCGTTTCTGTAGAGACATGAAGACAGATGAGCTGATGCGTTTCTGTAGAGACATGAAGACAGATGAGCTGATGTGTTTCTGTGGAGACAAAGACAGATGAGCTGATGTGTTTCTATAGAGACATAAAGACAGTTGAGCTGATGTGTTTCTGTGGAGACAAAGACAGTTGAGCTGATGTGTTTCTGTGGAGACAAAGACAGTTGAGCTGATGTGTTTCTGATGTGTTTCTGTGGAGACATGAAGACAGATGAGCTGATGTGTTTCTGTAGAGACAAAAAGACAGTTGAGCTGATGTGTTTCTATAGAGACATGAAGACAGTTGAGCTGATGTGTTTCTGTAGAGACATAAAGACAGATGAGCTGATGTGTTTCTGTGGAGACATGAAGACAGATGAGCTGATGTGTTTCTGATGTGTTTCTATAGAGACATAAAGACAGTTGAGCTGATGTGTTTCTGTGGAGACATGAAGACAGATGAGCTGATGTGTTTCTGATAGAGACATAAAGACAGTTGAGCTGATGTGTTTCTGTGGAGACATGAAGACAGATGAGCTGATGCGTTTCTGTAGAGACATGAAGACAGATGAGCTGATGTGTTTCTATAGAGACATAAAGACAGTTGAGCTGATGTGTTTCTGTGGAGACAAAGACAGATGAGCTGATGTGTTTCTATAGAGACATAAAGACAGTTGAGCTGATGTGTTTCTGTAGAGACAAAAAGACAGTTGAGCTGATGTGTTTCTATAGAGACATAAAGACAGTTGAGCTGATGTGTTTCTGTGGAGACATGAAGACAGATGAGCTGATGTGTTTCTGATGTGTTTCTGTAGAGACATAAAGACAGTTGAGCTGATGTGTTTCTGTAGAGACAAAAAGACAGTTGAGCTGATGTGTTTCTGTAGAGACATAAAGACAGTTGAGCTGATGTGTTTCTGTAGAGACATGAAGACAGATGAGCTGCTGTGTTTCTGATGTGTTTCTGTAGAGACATAAAGACAGTTGAGCTGATGTGTTTCTGTAGAGACAAAGACAGATGATCTGATGTGTTTCTGTAGAGACATGAAGACAGTTGAGCTGATGTGTTTCTGTAGAGACATAAAGACAGTTGAGCTGATGTGTTTCTGTAGAGACAAAGACAGATGATCTGATGTGTTTCTGTAGAGACATAAAGACAGATGAGCTGCTGTGTTTCTGATGTGTTTCTGTAGAGACATAAAGACAGTTGAGCTGATGTGTTTCTGTAGAGACAAAGACAGATGATCTGATGTGTTTCTGTAGAGACATGAAGACAGTTGAGCTGATGTGTTTCTGTAGAGACAAAGACAGATGATCTGATGTGTTTCTGTAGAGACATAAAGACAGTTGAGCTGATGTGTTTCTGTAGAGACATGAAGACAGTTGAGCTGATGTGTTTCTGTAGAGACAAAGACAGATGATCTGATGTGTTTCTGTAGAGACATAAAGACAGTTGAGCTCATGTGTTTCTGTAGAGACATAAAGACAGTTGAGCTGATGTGTTTCTGTAGAGACAAAGACAGATGATCTGATGTGTTTCTGTAGAGACATAAAGACAGTTGAGCAGATGTGTTTCTGTAGAGACAAAGACAGATGATCTGATGTGTTTCTGTAGAGACATAAAGACAGTTGAGCAGATGTGTTTCTGTAGAGACATGAAGACAGATGAGCTGATGTGTTTCTGTAGAGACAAAGACAGATGAGCTGATGTGTTTCTATAGAGACATAAAGACAGATGAGCTGATGTGTTTCTATAGAGACATAAAGACAGATGAGCTGATGTGTTTCTATAGAGACATAAAGACAGATGAGCTGATGTGTTTCTGTAGAGACATAAAGACAGTTGAGCTGATGTGTTTCTGTAGAGACATAAAGACAGTTGAGCTGATGTTTTTCTGTAGACAATGAAAGATGAGCTGATTTGAAGAAGGATTAGAGGACAGTGTGAAGGTGAATTCCAAACTCCCAAATCAGTAACTATCCCTCCTGGTCCACACTCCCAAGTCATTGACTAGCCCTCCTGGTCCACAATCCCAAGTCATTAACTATCCCTCCTGGTCCACACTCCCAAGTCATTGACTATCCCTCCTGGTCCACACTCCCAAGTCAGGTACCAACCCTCCTGGTCCACACTCCCAAGTCATTGACTATCCCTCCTGGTCCACACTCCCAAGTCATTGACTATCCCTCCTGGTCCACACTCCCAAGTCAGTAAATAGCCCTCCTGGTCCACACTCCCAAGTCATTGACTATCCCTCCTGGTCCACACTCCCAAGTCATTAACTAGCCCTCCTGGTCCACACTCCCAAGTCATTGACTATCCCTCCTGGTCCACACTCCCAAGTCAGTAACTAGCCCTCCTGGTCCACACTCCCAAGTCATTGACTATCCCTCCTGGTCCACACTCCCAAGTCAGTAACTAGCCCTCCTGGTCCACACTCCCAAGTCATTGACTATCCCTCCTGGTCCACACTCCCAAGTCAGTAACTAGCCCTCCTGGTCCACACTCCCAAGTCACTGACTATCCCTCCTGGGCCACACTCCCAAGTCAGTAACTATCCCTCCTGGTCCACACTCCCAAGTCATTAACTATCCCTCCTGGTCCACACTCCCAAGTCATTAACTATCCCTCCTGGTCCACACTCCCAAGTCATTAACTATCCCTCCTGATCCACACTCCCAAGTCAGTAACTAGCCCTCCTGGTCCACACTCCCAAGTCATTGACTATCCCTCCTGGTCCACACTCCCAAGTCATTCACTAGCCCTCCTGGTCCACACTCCCAAGTCAGTAACTATCCCTCCTGGTCCACACTCCCAAGTCATTGACTATCCCTCCTGGTCCACATTCCCAAGTCAGTAACTAGCCCTCCTGGTCCACACTCCCAAGTCATTGACTATCCCTCCTGGTTCACACTCCCATGTCATTGACTAGCGCTCCTGGTCCACACTCCCAAGTCAGTAACTAGCCCTCCTGGTCCACACTCCCAAGTCAGTAACTAGCCCTCCTGGTTCACACTCCCAAGTCAGTAACTAGCCCTCCTGGTCCACACTCCCAAGTCATTGACTAGCCCTCCTTGTCCACACTCCCAAGTCATTGACTATCCCTCCTGGTCCACACTCCCAAGTCATTGACTAGCTCTCCTTGTCCACACTCCCAAGTCATTGACTAGCGCTCCTGGTCCACACTCCCAAGTCATTGACTAGACCAGAGGTCCAGAGTTGAGTTTGAGGGGACTAGACCTTCTTAAAAATGCATTTGTTTATGGTCAGTAAAGAAGAACTCTTATGGTGCCTTAACAAACTCGGGGTTTGCCAGGTGAATAATTCTACCACTTTGTGGAAAACATCGAAGGTTCCTTTGGACTAAGCGTGACCGGAAGGAACTTAACCAAAATGAAATACACACAGAGGCCATTTTCACTGAATGTAATATTATATATCTAGTTCTTTCCTCAATAAATATTAGCCATGTTGATGTGAGGGAGTAACTGAAAGGTTCCCCCTTCATTTTGAAGTTGTGTAATTAATTAGCATTTTGCCAAAGTCAGAACATCCACTTAATGGTGGGTGTAGACCATATCCAGAGATCAAAATAGTTTGACAAATAAGGCCTCAGGATGGAAAGCATTGACAACGGAAAAAAATACTTTTAAAACATCTACAGGATCGCTGTCCACCCTGCGGGACGGTTGAGCTAACGTGCGCTAATGTGATTAGCATGAGGTTGTAAGTAACAAGAACATTTCCCAGGACATAGACATATCTGATATTAGCAGAAAGCTTAAATTATTGTTAATCTAACTGCACTGTCCAATTTACAGTAGAAAGAATACAGTGACAAATGGTATCAAGAATATGTATAACATTGCTTCACATCCTAAGCTAAAGGAAGTTACATTTGGTGTCAATTTAGGCACAAAAAAAAAAGTGTCAGATCCTTTAGAGATATGATTGGTTTTGGGAAGAGCAACCAAGAGGGTTTGACAGAATTCATTAGACGTCTAAACCAACAGCTGTGATTTGGAGGTCTGACCGAATTCATTAGACGTCTAAACCAACAGCTGTGATTTGGGGGTTTGACAGAATTCATTAGACGTCTACACCAACAGCTGTGCTTTTGAGGTTTGAGAGAATTCATTAGACGTCTAAACCAACAGCTGTGATTTGGGGGTTTGACAGAATTCATTAGACGTCTAGAACAACAGCTGTGCTTTTGAGGTTTGACAGAATTCATAAGACGTCTACATCAACAGTGATTTGGGGGTCTGACAGAATTCATAAGACGTCTACACCAACAGCTGTGATTTAGAGGTTTGACAGAATTCATAAGACGTCTACACCAACAGCTGTGATCTAGGTGTTTGGGGTCTGACAGAATTCATATGACGTCTACACCAACAGCTGTGATTTGGGGGTCTGACAGATTTCATAAGACGTCTACACCAACTATTGTGATTTTGGGGTCTGAAGGAATTCATAAGACGTCTACACCAACAGCTGTGATCTAGGTGTTTAGGGTCTGACAGAATTCATAAAACGTCTACACCAACAGCTGTGATTTAGAGGTTTGACAGAATTCATAAGAAGTCTACACCAACAGCTGTGATTTAGAGGTTTGACAGAATTCATAAGACGTCTACACCAACAGCTGTGATTTAGAGGTTTGACAGAATTCATAAGACGTCTACACCAACAGCTGTGATTTGGGGGTTTGACAGAATTCATTAGACGTCTAGAACAACAGCTGTGCTTTTGAGGTTTGACAGAATTCATAAGACGTCTACATCAACAGTGATTTGGGGGTCTGACAGAATTCATAAGACGTCTACACCAACAGCTGTGGTCTAGGTGTTTGGGGTCTGACAGAATTCATATGACGTCTACACCAACAGCTGTGATTTGGGTGTCTGACAGAATTCATAAGATGTCTACACCAACAGCTGTGATCTAGGTGTTTGGGGTCTGACAGAATTCATATGACGTCTACACCAACAGCTGTGATTTGGGGGTCTGACAGAATTCATAAGACGTCTACACCAACTATTGTGATTTTGGGGTCTGAAGGAATTCATAAGACGTCTACACCAACAGCTGTGATTTAGAGGTTTGACAGAATTCATAAGACGTCTACACCAACATCTGTGATTTAGAGGTTTGACAGAATTCATAAGACGTCTACACCAACAGCTGTGATTTAGAGGTTTGACAGAATTCATAAGACGTCTACACCAACAGCTGTGATTTAGAGGTTTGACAGAATTCATAAGACGTCTACACCAACAGCTGTGATTTAGAGGTTTGACAGAATTCATAAGATGTCTACACCAACAGCTGTGATCTAGGTGTTTGGGGTCTGACAGAATTCATATGACGTCTACACCAACAGCTGTGATTTGGGGGTCTGACAGAATTCATAAGACGTCTACACCAACTATTGTGATTTTGGGGTCTGAAGGAATTCATAAGACGTCTACACCAACAGCTGTGATTTAGAGGTTTGACAGAATTCATAAGACGTCTACACCAACAGCTGTGATTTAGAGGTTTGACAGAATTCATAAGACGTCTACACCAACAGCTGTGATTTAGAGGTTTGACAGAATTCATAAGACGTCTACACCAACAGCTGTGATTTAGAGGTTTGACAGAATTCATAAGACGTCTACACCAACAGCTGTGATTTAGAGGTTTGACAGAATTCATAAGACGTCTACACCAACAGCTGTGATTTAGAGGTTTGACAGAATTCATAAGACGTCTACACCAACAGCTGTGATTTAGAGGTTTGACAGAATTCATAAGACGTCTACACCAACAGCTGTGATTTAGAGGTTTGACAGAATTCATAAGACGTCTACACCAACAGCTGTGATTTAGAGGTTTGACAGAATTCATTAGACGTCTACACCAACAGCTGTGATTTAGAGGTCTGACAGAATTCATAAGACGTCTACACCAACAGCTGTGATTTAGAGGTTTGACAGAATTCATAAGACGTCTACACCAACAGCTGTGATTTAGAGGTTTGACAGAATTCATTAGACGTCTACACCAACAGCTGTAATTTAGAGGTTTGACAGAATTCATAAGACGTCTACACCAACAGCTGTGATTTAGAGGTTTGACAGAATTCATAAGACGTCTACACCAACAGCTGTGATTTAGAGGTTTGACAGAATTCATAAGACGTCTACACCAACAGCTGTGATTTAGAGGTTTGACAGAATTCATAAGACGTCTACACCAACAGCTGTGATTTAGAGGTTTGACAGAATTCATAAGACGTCTACACCAACAGCTGTGATTTAGAGGTTTGACAGAATTCATAAGACGTCTACACCAACAGCTGTGATTTAGAGGTTTGACAGAATTCATAAGACGTCTACACCAACAGCTGTGATTTAGAGGTTTGACAGAATTCATAAGACGTCTACACCAACAGCTGTGATTTAGAGGTTTGACAGAATTCATAAGACGTCTACACCAACAGCTGTGATTTAGAGGTTTGACAGAATTCATAAGACGTCTACACCAACAGCTGTGATTTAGAGGTTTGACAGAATTCATAAGACGTCTACACCAACAGCTGTGATTTAGAGGTTTGACAGAATTCATAAGACGTCTACACCAACAGCTGTGATTTAGAGGTTTGACAGAATTCATAAGACGTCTACACCAACAGCTGTGATTTAGAGGTTTGACAGAATTCATAAGACGTCTACACCAACAGCTGTGATTTAGAGGTTTGACAGAATTCATAAGACGTCTACACCAACAGCTGTGATTTAGAGGTTTGACAGAATTCATAAGACGTCTACACCAACAGCTGTGATTTAGAGGTTTGACAGAATTCATAAGACGTCTACACCAACAGCTGTGATTTAGAGGTTTGACAGAATTCATAAGACGTCTACACCAACAGCTGTGATTTAGAGGTTTGACAGAATTCATAAGACGTCTACACCAACAGCTGTGATTTAGAGGTTTGACAGAATTCATAAGACGTCTACACCAACAGCTGTGATTTAGAGGTTTGACAGAATTCATAAGACGTCTACACCAACAGCTGTGATTTAGAGGTTTGACAGAATTCATAAGACGTCTACACCAACAGTAATTTGGAGGTCTGTGTCACGTTCTGACCTTAGTTATCTATGTTTTCTTTATAATGTTGTTTAGGTCAGGGTGTGACGAGGGTGGGTATGCTTGTTTTGTAATGTCTAGGGTGTTTTTTATACGTCTAGAGGTGTTGCTAAGTCTAGGCATATGTATGTCTATGGTGGCCTGAATTGGTTCCCAATCAAAGGTAGCTGTTTATCGTTGTCCCTGATTGGGGATCATATTTAGGTTGCCATTTTCCCTTTCGGTTTTGTGGGTTCTTATTCTATGTTTAGTTGCCTGTCTGCACGAGCCATATTAGCTTCACGGTTCGTTTTGTTAGTTTGTTAGTTTTGTTCAGTGTTCGTTCTTTAAATAAAGAAGAATGTACGCTTATCACGCTGCCACTTGGTCTCCTCCCTACGACGGCCGTGACAGAAGAACCCACCATAAAAGGACCAAGCAGCGTGAAAAGGAGGAACAGCGTTTTCTGGAAAAATTGACCTGGGAGGAGATACTGGATGGAGCAGGACCCTGGACGCAGGCTGGGGATTATCGCCTTCCGAAGGAGGAAATTGAGGCAGCAAAAGCGGAACGGCGATACTATGAGGAGAAATACAAACAAGGCAAGCACGAGAGGCAGCCCCAAGAATTTTTTTGGGTCGGGCACATGAGGAGATTGGCTGAGTCAGGTTGGAGACATGAGCCAACTCCTCGTGCTTACCGTGGGGTGCGTGTGACTGGTCAGGCACAGTGTTATGCAGAAATGCACACGGTGTCTCCAGTTCGCATTCATAGCCCGGTGCACTCTATTCCAGCTCTTCAAATTTGCCAGGCTAGAATACGCATCTAGCCAGGACGCATTGAGCCAGCTCTACGTTCCAGATCTCCAATGCGTCTCCACGGCCCAGTGTATCCTGTGCCTACTCCCCACACTCGCCCTGAGGTGCATGTCCCCAGCCCGGTACCACCAATAGCGGCACCACACACCAGGCCTCCAGTGCGTCTCCAGAGTCCAGTACGTCCTGTTCCTGCTCCCCGCACTTGCCCTGAGGTGCGTGTTCTCAGCCCGGTACCACCAGTTCCGGCACCACGCATCAGGCCTCCAGTGCGCTTCCACAGTCCAGTACGTCCTGTGCCTCTTCCCCGCACTCGCCCTGAGGTGCGTGTTCTCAGCCCGGTACCACCAGTTCCGGCACCACGCATCAGGCCTCCAGTGCGCTTCCACAGTCCACAGATTGTGGTCAATCCTCAAGAGGCGGGTGGACAAACAAAAACTCACAAAATCTGACAAACTCCAAGCATTGATTATGCAAGAATGGGCTGCCATCAGTCAGGATGTGGCCCAGAAGTTAATTGACAGCATGCCATGGCGGATTGCAGAGGTCTTGAAAAAGAACTGTCAACACTGCAAATATTGACTCTTTGCATCAACTTCAAGTAATTGTCTATAAAAGCTTTTGACACTTATGAAATGCTTGTAAATATACTTCAGTATTCCATAGTAACATCTGACAAAAATATCTAAAGACACTGAAGCAGCAGACTTTGTGAAAATGAATATTTGTGTTGTTCTCAAAACTTTTTTCCACGACTGTATAAACACACCTTCTACAGCAGCATCTGACTGGCGGATGATTTCTGCAATATTCACTCAAACTTAGTCTGAAATCCATTTCGAATTGAACTGAATTACACACATTTAACATTCACAATGAACTCCATAGAAAATCTCCACAGGCCTGTTTATACCTGGTTCTAACATGTATCCTTTTTCCTGGTATTTGTCCACATCCTGATTGTGTACACCTGTCTTCAAATGTGGACACAATCAAAACACACATTGTGATCAGATCTTCCTGACCACATCCAGAGGTAGTCAGGGGCCCATTGTGTCCTGATATCTTACAAGTGTACATAGACGGATCTGGACAGTGAAACCACTTCAATCATTTTTCCGCCCTCTAAAATAATTGACAGGTGACATCATTGACTTATGGAATCAATGTGTAATACAATAAATACATGAATATGATATTGAAAAAAGATCTATCAAAGATACAATGTGGATAACAATCAGAATGTGGAGAAGATCAAGACACATGTTAGAACCAGGTATACATTGACTTATTGTGATGCTTAAATAGGCAAGAAGAAAAGCCATTTTGAAAGTTACACTTCCACTGGTAGACTGTGTTATTATTACTACAGACTCCTGCTCTATACGTCTTCACATAAAGACAGAACTCATTTACATCTGAATGTCTCCTAGAAAATGCCCTCTTGTTCTGGATGTCAAGCCTCCTATGATACCAATAAGATGGTAGGTAAGAAAAGCATCACGTCTTCACACTGACACAAGCTCTCTCTTTATTAAGCTGTGCATTCAGTCTCTTTATTAAGCTGTGCATTCAGTCTCTTTATTAAGCTGTGCATTCAGTCTCTTTATTAAGCTGTGCATTCAGTCTCTTTATTAAGCTGTGCATTCAGTCTCTTTCATTAAGCTGTGCATTCGGTCTCTTTCATTAAGCTGTGCATTCAGTCTCTTCATTAAGCTGTGTATTCAGTCGCTTCATTAAGCTGTGCATTCAGTCTCTTTATTAAGCTGTGCATTCAGTCTCTTCATTAAGCTGTGCATTCAGTCTCTTCATTAAGCTGTGCATTCAGTCTCTTCATTAAGCTGTGTATTCAGTCTCTTCATTAAGCGGTGCATTCAGTCTCTTTTATTAAGCTGTGCATTCAGTCGCTTCATTAAGCTGTGCATTCAGTCTCTTCATTAAGCTATGCATTCAGTCTCTTTCATTAAGCTGTGCATTCAGTCTCTTCATTAAGCTGTGCATTCAGTCTCTTCATTAAGCTGTGCATTCAGTCTCTTCATTAAGCTGTGCATTCAGTCTCTTCATTAAGCGGTGCATTCAGTCTCTTTTATTAAGCTGTGAATTCAGTCTCTTCATTAAGCTGTGCATTCAGTCCCTTCATTAAGCTGTGCATTCAGTCTCTCCATTAAGCTGTGCATTCAGTCTCTTCATTAAGCTGTGCATTCAATCTCCTCATTAAGCTGTGCATTCAGTCTCTTCATTAAGCTGTGCATTCAGTCTCTTCATTAAGCTGTGCATTCAGTCTCTTTCATTAAGCTGTGCATTCGGTCTCTTTCATTAAGCTGTGCATTCAGTCTCTTCATTAAGCTGTGCATTCAGTCGCTTCATTAAGCTGTGCATTCAGTCTCTTCATTAAGCTGTGCATTCAGTCTCTTCATTAAGCTGTGCATTCAGTCTCTTCATTAAGCTGTGCATTCAGTCTCTTTCATTAAGCTGTGCATTCAGTCTCTTCATTAAGCTGTGCATTCAGTCTCTTCATTAAGCTGTGCATTCAGTCTCTTTCATTAAGCTGTGCATTCAGGTTAACAGTGAATCTGGCTCGTTCCAGTTACTGCCCTGTTTAATAGTGAATCTGGCTCATTCCAGTCACTACCCTGTTTAACAGTGAATCTGGCTCGTTCCAGTTACTGCCCTGTTTAATAGTGAATCTGGCTCATTCCAGTCACTACCCTGTTTAACAGTGAATCTGGCTCGTTCCAGTTACTGCCCTGTTTAATAGTGAATCTGGCTCATTCCAGTCACTACCCTGTTTAATAGTGAATCTGGCTCGTTCCAGTCTCTGCCCTGTTTAACAGTGAATCTGGCTCGTTCCAGTCACTGCCCTGTTTAACATTGAATCTGGCTCGTTCCAGTCACTGCCCTGTTTAACAGTGAATCTGGCTCGTTCCAGTCACTGCCCTGTTTAACAGTGAATCTGGCTCGTTCCAGTCACTACCCTTTTTAACAGTGAATCTGGCTCGTTCCAGTCACTGCCCTGTTTAACAGTGAATCTGGCTCGTTCCAGTCACTGCCCTGTTTAACAGTGAATCTGGCTCGTTCCAGTCACTGCCCTGTTTAATAGTGAATCTGGCTCGTTCCAGTCACTACCCTGTTTAACAGTGAATCTGGCTCGTTCCAGTCACTGCCCTGTTTAACAGTGAATCTGGCTCGTTACAGTCACTGCCCTGTTTAACAGTGAATCTGGCTCATTCCAGTCACTGCCCTGTTTAACAGTGAATCTGGCTCGTTCCAGTCACTGCCCTGTTTAACAGTGAATCTGGCTCGTTCCAGTCACTGCCCTGTTTAACAGTGAATCTGGCTCGTTCCAGTCACTACCCTGTTTAACAGTGAATCTGGCTCGTTCCAGTCACTGCCCTGTTTAACAGTGAATCTGGCTCGTTCCAGTCACTGCCCTGTTTAACAGTGAATCTGGCTCGTTCCAGTCACTGCCCTGTTTAATAGTGAATCTGGCTCGTTCCAGTCACTGCCCTGTTTAACAGTGAATCTGGCTCGTCCCAGTCACTGCCCTTTTTAACAGTGAATCTGGCTCGTTCCAGTCACTGCCCTGTTTAACAGTGATAGTCTTTACACGAGTGGGTAAATAAACTATTTCAGGGGAGAAGAGATGGTCTTCACACTAGCGGGAGAATGACATCTTTCAGGGGAGAAGAGGAGTCGTGTACGAAACAATAGCAGACTAAAAGACAAGGGCAAGAGAAGCAAGGGGGAGAGGAGAGGAGAGGAGAGGAGAGGAGAGGAGAGGAGAGGAGAGGAGAGGAGAGGAGAGGAGAGGAGAGGAGAGGAGAGGAGAGGAGAGGAGAGGAGAGGAGAGGAGAGGGAGAGGAGGGGAGAGGCGAGGAGAGTGTGGGAGGTAGTTGGAGATGGAGGGATGGGAGAGGAGAGGTAGAGTTGGAGGCAGTTGGAGATGGAGGGATGGGAGAGGAGAGGAAAGGAGAGGGTGGGAGGCAGTTGGAGATGAGAGATGGGAGAGGAGAGTGTGGGAGGCAGTGGGAGATGAAGGCATAGGAGAGGAGAGGAGAGGAGAGGAGAGGAGAGGAGAGGAGAGGAGAGGAAGAGGAGAGGAGAGGAGAGGAGAGGAGAGGAGAGGAGAGGAGAGGAGAGGAGAGGAGAGGAGAGGAGAGGAGAGGAGAGGAGAGGAGAGGAGAGTGCGGGAGGTAGTTGGAGATGGAGGGATGGGAGAGGAGAGGTAGAGTTGGAGGCAGTTGGAGATGGAGGGATGGGAGAGGAGAGGAGAGGAGAGTGCGGGAGGCAGTTGGAGATGAGAGATGGGAGAGGAGAGTGTGGGAGGCAGTTGGAGATGAGAGATGGGAGAGGAGAGTGCACCAGTCTGTGTACCTTGAGGCCAGAGTCGGAGGGAAAAGGCCTATAATGGCATGCGTTAGTGTGAGCTAGCCTGGATGGTTGCATACTCGACAAGGTCCCCGGCAGAGTGCATAGAGCTCCGTGTGCTGGGGGAGAAGGCCAGAGACGCAGTATCCAGCTCTGCATACTGGACGTCACAGTCCCTGTGGCCAGAGTTCTGGAGACAAGAGGGGCGAGAGGAGTTTGATGAGAGAGAGTGATAGAGAGAGAGAGACAGTGAGTGCCTTCAGAAAGTCTTCATACCCCTTGACTGATTCTAAATTTTGTTGTTGTACAGCCTGAATTCATAAATGGATTGAAGTGATTTTTTCCCCCCACCCATCTACACACAATACCCCATAAAGACAAAGTGAAAACATGTTTTTGCGAATTTATTGAAAATTAAATAAAGAAATATCAAATTTTATAAGTATTCACACCCCTGAGTCAATACTTTGTAGGAGCAGCTTCTCAGTGATTACAGCTGTGAGTCTTACTGGGTAAGTCTCCAAGAGCTTTCCACACCTAGATTGTGCAACATTTCCCCATTATTCTTTTCAAACTTCTTCAAGCTCTGTCAAATTGGTTATTGATCATTGCTAGACAACCATTTGAAAGTCTTGCCATAGATTTTCAAGCAGGAACATTCACTGTCTTCTTGGTAAGCAACTCCAGTGTAGATTTGGCCTTGTGTTTTAGGTTATTGTCCTGCTGAAAGGGGAATTCATCTCCCAGTGTCTGGGGGAAAGCAGACTGAACCAGGTTTTCCTCTAGGATTTTGCCTGTGCTTAGCTCCATTCCTTTTCTTTTGTGTCCTGAAAAACTCCCCAGTCCTTAACGATTACAAGGATACGCATAACATGATGCAGCCACCACCATGCTTGAAAATATGGAGACTGGTACTCAGTAATGTGTTGTATTGGATTTGCCCCAAACATAACACTTTGTATTCAGGACAAAGAGTTAATTTCTTTGCCACATTTTTTGCAGTATTACTTAAATGCCTTGTTGCAAACAGGATGCATGTTTTGGAATATTTTTATGCTGTACAAGCTTCCTTCTTTTCACTCTGTCAAGTAGGTTAGTATTGTGGAGTAACTACAATGTTGTTGATCCATCCTCAGTGTTCTCCTCTCACAGCCATTAAACTCTATAACTGTTTTAAAGTCACCATTCCTTCCTCCCCGGCAACTGAGTTAGGAAGGACACCTGTATCTGTGTAGTGACTGGGTGTATTGATACACCACCCATAGGGCCATTAATAACTTCACCATGCTCAAAGGGATATTCCATTTCTGCTTTTTTTTTACCCATCCAATATGTTCCCTTCTTTGCTAGACATTGGAAAACCTCCCTGTTCTTTGTGTTTGAAATTGACTGCTCGACTGAGGGACCTTTGTGGGGTACAGAGATGAGGAAGTCATTCAAAAATCATGTTGTTATTGTCCATCCTATTAAGCAAATGTTCACTCCTGAACTTATTTAGGTTTGCCATAGCAAAGGGGTTGAATACTTATTGACTCAAGACATTTTAGCTTTTCATTTTTGATATATTTGTAAACATTTAAAAATATATAATTCCAGTTTGACATTATGGGGTATTGTGTGTAGGCCAGTGCCCCATTTTAAATTCAGGCTGTAACACAACAAAATGTGAAAAAGGTCATGGGGTGAGAATACTTTCTGAAGTCACTGTATGTATGAGAGACAATGAAAGAGCAAAATAAAGAACGACAGGAGAGGGAGGGGGAGGGGGAGGAATAAACAACAAATGTCACTATTCGTTTTGTGTGAGAGTGTGGGAGGCAGTTGAAGATGGATGGAAGAATGAAAGAAAGATGGAAATAACAAGAGAAATAGAGAAAGAGGACTACAGATAGATTGAGGATGATGTGTGGAAATATTCACGAGAGAAAGGGTCCTATGATAATGAAACCTATGACAATGAAAGAGGGTCCTATCTTAATGAAAGAGGGTCGTACGATAATGAAAGAGGGTCTTATGATAATGAAAAAGGCTCTTATGATAATGAGAGAGAGTCGTACGATAATGAGAGAGGGTCTTATGATAATGAAAGAGGGTCTTATGATAAAGAAATAGGGTCCTGTGATAGTGAGAGAGGGTCCTATGATAATGAAAGAGGGTCATATGATAATGAGAGATGATCGTATGATAATGAGAGAGGGTCCTATGATAATGAAATAGGGTCCTATGATAATGAAAGAGGGTCCTATGATAATGAGAGAGGGTCCTATGATAATGAAAGAGGGTCCTATGATAATGAGAGAGGGTCCTATGATAATGAAAGAGGGTCCTATGATAATGAAAGAGGGTCCTATGATAATGAGAGAGGGTCCTATGATAATGAAAGAGGGTCCTATGATAATGAAAGAGGGTCCTATGATAATGAAAGAGGGTCATATGATAATGAAAGAGGGTCCTATGATAATGAGAGAGGGTCCTATGATAATGAAAGAGGGTCCTATGATAATGAAAGAGGGTCCTATGATAATGAAAGAGGGTCATATGATAATGAGAGATGATCATATGATAATGAGAGAGGGTCCTATGATAATGAGAGACGGTCCTATGATAATGGGGCGAGACCGAGTAAAGACTGAGATGGGGAGAAGGGGTGTGAGACAGAGTCAAGACTGAGATGGGGAGAAGTGGTCTGAGACAGGGTCAAGACTGAGATGGGGAGAAGGGGTGTGAGACAGAGTCAAGACTGAGATGGGGAGAAGTGGTCTGAGACAGAGTCAAGACTGAGATGGGGAGAAGTGGTCTGAGACAGGGTCAAGACTGAGATGGGGAGAAGTGGTCTGAGACAGAGTCAAGACTGAGATGGGGAGAAGTGGTCTGAGACAGAGTCAAGACTGAGATGGGGAGAAGTGGTCTGAGACAGAGTCAAGACAGAGATGGGGAGAAGTGGTCTGAGACAGAGTCAAGACTGAGATGGGGAGAAGTGGTCTGAGACAGAGTCAAGACTGAGATGGGGAGAAGTGGTCTGAGACAGAGTCAAGACTGAGATGGGGAGAAGTGGTCTGAGACAGGGTCAAGACCGAGATGGGGAGAAGTGGTCTGAGACAGAGTCAAGACTGAGATGGGGAGAAGTGGTCTGAGACAGGGTCAAGACTGAGATGGGGAGAAGTGGTCTGAGACAGAGTCAAGACTGAGATGGGGAGAAGTGGTCTGAGACAGGGTCAAGACCGAGATGGGGAGAAGTGGTCTGAGACAGGGTCAAGACTGAGATGGGGAGAAGTGGTCTGAGACAGGGTCAAGACTGAGATGGGGAGAAGTGGTCTGAGACAGAGTCAAGACTGAGATGGGGAGAAGTGGTCTGAGACAGGGTCAAGACTGAGATGGGGAGAAGTGGTCTGAGACAGGGTCAAGACTGAGCTGGGGAGAAGAGGTCTGAGACAGGGTCAAGACTGAGATGGGGAGAAGTGGTCTGAGACAGGGTCAAGACTGAGATGGGGAGAAGGGGTCTGAGACAGAGTCAAGACTGAGATGGGGAGAAGTGGTCTGAGACAGGGTCAAGACTGAGATGGGGAGAAGGGGTCTGAGACAGAGTCAAGACCGAGATGGGGAGAAGGGGTCTGAGACAGAGTCAAGACTGAGATGGGGAGAAGTGGTCTGAGACAGGGTCAAGACTGAGATGGGGAGAAGTGGTCTGAGACAGAGTCAAGACTGAGATGGGGAGAAGTGGTCTGAGACAGGGTCAAGACTGAGATGGGGAGAAGTGGTCTGAGACAGGGTCAAGACTGAGATGGGGAGAAGGGGTCTGAGACAGAGTCAAGACTGAGATGGGGAGAAGGGGTCTGAGACAGAGTCAAGACTGAGATGGGGAGAAGTGGTCTGAGACAGAGTCAAGACTGAGATGGGGAGAAGGGGTCTGAGACAGAGTCAAGACTGAGATGGGGAGAAGTGGTCTGAGACAGAGTCAAGACTGAGATGGGGAGAAGTGGTCTGAGACAGAGTCAAGACTGAGATGGGGAGAAGTGGTCTGAGACAGAGTCAAGACTGAGATGGGGAGAAGGGGTCTGAGACAGGGTCAAGACTGAGATGGGGAGAAGTGGTCTGAGACAGGGTCAAGACTGAGATGGGGAGAAGTGGTCTGAGACAGGGTCAAGACTGAGATGGGGAGAAGTGGTCTGAGACCGAGTCAAGACTGAGATGGGGAGAAGTGGTCTGAGACAGGGTCAAGACTGAGATGGGGAGAAGGGGTCTGAGACAGGGTCAAGACTGAGATGGGGAGAAGGGGTCTGAGACAGGGTCAAGACTGAGATGGGGAGAAGTGGTCTGAGACAGAGTCAAGACTGAGATGGGGAGAAGTGGTCTGAGACAGGGTCAAGACTGAGATGGGAGAAGTGGTCTGAGACAGAGTCAAGACTGAGATGGGGAGAAGTGGTCTGAGACAGGGTCAAGACTGAGATGGGGAGAAGTGGTCTGAGACAGGGTCAAGACTGAGATGGGGAGAAGGGGTCTGAGACAGAGTCAAGACTGAGATGGGGAGAAGGGGTCTGAGACAGGGTCAAGACTGAGATGGGGAGAAGTGGTCTGAGACAGAGTCAAGACTGAGATGGGGAGAAGTGGTCTGAGACAGGGTCAAGACTGAGATGGGAGAAGTGGTCTGAGACAGAGTCAAGACTGAGATGGGGAGAAGTGGTCTGAGACAGAGTCAAGACTGAGATGGGGAGAAGGGGTCTGAGACAGAGTCAAGACTGAGATGGGGAGAAGTGGTCTGAGACAGGGTCAAGACTGAGATGGGGAGAAGGGGTCTGAGACAGAGTCAAGACTGAGATGGGGAGAAGGGGTCTGAGACAGAGTCAAGACTGAGATGGGGAGAAGTGGTCTGAGACAGGGTCAAGACTGAGATGGGGAGAAGTGGTCTGAGACAGAGTCAAGACTGAGATGGGGAGAAGGGGTCTGAGACAGGGTCAAGACTGAGATGGGGAGAAGTGGTCTGAGACAGGGTCAAGACTGAGATGGGGAGAAGGGGTCTGAGACAGAGTCAAGACTGAGATGGGGAGAAGTGGTCTGAGACAGGGTCAAGACTGAGATGGGGAGAAGGGGTCTGAGACAGAGTCAAGACCGAGATGGGGAGAAGGGGTCTGAGACAGAGTCAAGACTGAGATGGGGAGAAGTGGTCTGAGACAGGGTCAAGACTGAGAAGGGGAGAAGTGGTCTGAGACAGGGCCAAGACTGAGATGGGGAGAAGGGGTCTGAGACAGAGTCAAGACTGAGATGGGGAGAAGGGGTCTGAGACAGAGTCAAGACTGAGATGGGGAGAAGTGGTCTGAGACAGAGTCAAGACTGAGATGGGGAGAAGGGGTCTGAGACAGAGTCAAGACTGAGATGGGGAGAAGTGGTCTGAGACAGAGTCAAGACTGAGATGGGGAGAAGGGGTCTGAGACAGAGTCAAGACTGAGATGGGGAGAAGTGGTCTGAGACAGGGTCAAGACTGAGATGGGGAGAAGTGGTCTGAGACAGGGTCAAGACTGAGATGGGGAGAAGGGGTCTGAGACAGAGTCAAGACTGAGATGGGGAGAAGGGGTCTGAGACCGAGTCAAGACTGAGGTCAGAAAAATGTGAGTCCAGTTCAAGACCATTATTATAATTACCTCCATAATAAGTCCAACATGTCCAGTATTTACTTGAAACATTCAGAAAGTGAAAACAATGCATGCTGAAGGCAAATAGAGCCACTCTATAAATGATTACTGACCCAAACACAGTGGGGAACAATGGGCCTTCTACGCCTTCAGAGATGGGCTAAGGATTTATTAAATCATTATTATAATAGTAATAATAATTATATTATTATCTTCAATGATTCAGTTTTAGTGGGAAAGGAAAGGGTTAACACTGAAGAGAAACAAATATCAAAATGTAGCTATCTAAGTCAGCCATTGGCTAGGCAATCAGAAGCAAGGCATCTGCCATTCAACTGTATTAGGGCAACATTTTGGAGTGACTGTGGAATCAACCAATCACATTTTTACAGATCAGGGTTAGGGTTAGATCAGATCAGGGTTTGAGCAGATCAGGGTTAGGGTTAGACCAGATCATGGTTAGGATTAGATCAGATCAGGGTTAGGGTTAGATCAGATCAGGGTTAGAGCAGATCAGGGTTAGGGTTAGATCAGATCAGGGTTAGGGTTAGATCAGATCAGGGTTAGAGCAGATCAGGGTTAGGGTTAGATCAGATCAGGGTTAGGATTAGATCAGATCAGGGTTAGGGTTAGATCAGATCAGGGTTAGAGCAGATCAGGGTTAGGGTTAGATCAGCTCAGGGTTAGATCAGATCAGGGTTAGGGTTAGATCAGATCAGGGTTAGAGCAGATCAGGGTTAGCGTTAGATCAGGGTTAGGGTTAGATCAGATCAGGGTTAGGATTAGATCAGATCAGGGTTAGATCAGATCAGGGTTAGGGTTAGATCAGATCAGGCTGACTTCTGAGAATCTGTAGGCGAGCGAGTAAACTCCCACGGCCTTTCTTCATTGGGGAAATAAAATGTATGATCTACGATTACGATCATCCTGCCAACGGGACGTTAAGAACTGTAATATATTTTGTTTCACCGAGTCGTGGCTGAACAACGACACAGATAATATAGAGCTGGCGAGATTTTCCATGCACCGGCAGAACAGAGAAGCTACCTCTGGTAAGACGAGGGGTAGGGGTGTGTGTCTTTTTGTCAATAACAACTGGTGTGCGATGTCTAATATTAAAGAAGTCTCGAGGTATTGCTCGCCTGAGGTAGAGTACCTTATGATAAGCTGTAGACCACACTATCTACCAAGAGAGTTCTCATCTATATTATTCATAGCCGTCTATTTACCACCACAGGCCGATGCTGGCACTAAGACCGCTCTCAACCAGCTGTATAAGGACATAAGCAAACAAGAAAATGCTCATCCAGAAGCGGCGCTCCTAGTGGCCGGGGACTTTAATGCAGGCAAACTTAAATCAGTTTTACAAAATTTTTACCAGCATGTCACATGCGCAACCAGAGGGAAAAAAACTCTTGACCACCTTTACTCCACACACAGAGATGCATACAAAGCTCTCCCCTCACCCTCCATTTGGCAAATCTGACCATAATTCTATCCCCTTGATTCCTGCTTACAAGCTAAAATTAAAGCAGTGACTCACTCAATAAGTGGTCAGATGACGCGGATGCTACGCTACATGACTGTTTTGCTAGCACAGACAGGAATAATTTCCGGGATTCATCCAATGGCATTGAGTAGTATACTACCTCAGTCATCTCCTTCATCAATAAGTGCATCGACGACGTCGTCACCACAGTATATCCCGACCAGAACCATGGATTATAAGCAACATCCACATCGAGCAAAAGGCTAGAGCTGCCGCTTTCAAGGAGCGGGAGACTAATATGGACGCTTATAAGAAATCCCGCTATGCACTCAGATGAACCATCAAACAAGCAAAGCGTCATTACAGGATTAAGATTGAATTCTACTACACCGGCTCTGACGCTCGTCGGATGTGGCAGGGCTTGAAAACTATTAACGGACTAGAAAGGGAAACCCAGACTTGAGCTGCCCAGTGACGCAAGCATACCAGACAAGCTAAATGCCTTTTATGCTCGCTTCGAGGCAAGCAACACTGAAGCATGCACGAGAGCACCAGCTGTTCTGGATGACTGTGTGATAACGCTCTCAGTAGCCAATGTGAGCAAGACCTTTAAACAGGTTAACATTCACAAAGCCAAGGGGCCAGATGGATTACCAGGCCGTGTACTCAATGCATGCGAGGACCAACTGGCAACTGTCTTCACTGACATTTTCAACCTCTCCCTGACTGATCCTCAAAAAGTTCTACAGCTGCACCATCGATAGCGTCCTGACAGGTTGCATCACCGCCTGTTATGGCAACTGCTCGGCATCTGACCGTAAGGTGCTACAGAGGGTAGTGCGTACGGCCCAGTACATCACTGGGGCCAAGCTTCCTAAAATCCAGGACCTTAACTCAGCAAAAAAACAAACGTTCTCTCACTGTCAACTGTGTTTATTGTCAGCAAACTTAACATGTGTAAATATTTGTATGAACATAACAAGATTCAACAACTGAGACATAAACTGAACAAGGTCCACAGACATGTGACTAACAGAAATGGAATAATGTGTCCGTGAACAAAGGGCGGGTCAAAATCCAAATTTACAGTCAGTATCTGGTGTGGCCACAAGCTGCATTAAGTACTGCTGTGCATCTCCTCCTCATGGACTGCACCAGATTTGCCAGTTCTTGCTGTGAGATGTTACCCCACTCTTCCACCAAGGCACCTGCAAGTTCCCGGACATTTCTGGGCGGAATGGCCCTAGCCCTCACCCTCCGATCCAACAGGTCCCAGACGTGCTCAATGGGATTGAGATCCGGGCTCTTCACTGGGCATGGCAGAACACTGACATTCCTGTCTTGCAGGAAATCACACACAGAACGAGCAGTATGGCTGGTGGCATTGTCATGCTGGAGGGTCATGTCAGGATGAGCCTGAAGGAAGAGTACTGCATGAGGGAAGAGGATGTCTTCCCTGTAACGCACAGCGTTGAGATTGCCTGCAATCACAACAAGCTCAGTCCAATGATGCTGTGACACACCGCCCCAGACCATGATGGACCCTGAACCTCCAAATCGATCCCACTCCAGAGTACAGGCCTCGGTGTAACGCTCATTCCTTCGACGATAAACGCAAATCCGACCATCAACCCTGGTGAGACAAAACCGCGACTCGTCAGAGAAGAGCAGTTTTTGCCATTCCTGTCTGGTGCAGCGACGGTGGGTTTGTGCCCATAGGCGATGCTGTTGCCGGTGATGTCTGGTGAGGACCTGCCTTACAACAAGCCTACAAGCCCTCAGTCCAGCCTCTTTCCGCCTTTTGCGGACAGTCTGAGCACTGATGGAGGAATTGTGCGTTCCTGGATTAACTCGAGCAGTTGTTGTTGCCATCCTGTACCTGTCCCGCATGTGTGATATTCAGATGTACCAATCCTGTGCAGGTGTTGTTACACGTGGTCTGCCTCTGCGAGGACAATCAGCTGTGCGTCCTGTCTCCCTGTAGCGCTGTCTTAGGCATCTCACAGTACGGACATTGCGATTTATTGCCCTGGCCACATCTGTAGTCCTCATGCCTCCTTGCAGCATGCCTAAGGCATGTTTACGCAGATGAGCAGGTACCCTGGGCATCTTTCTTTTGGTGTTTTTCAGAGTCAGTAGAAAGGCCTCATTAGTGTCCTAAGTTTTCATTAACTGTGACCTTAATTGCCTACTGTCTGTAAGCTGTTAGTGTCTTAACGACCGTTCCACAGGTGCATGTTCATTAATTGTTTATGGTTCATTGAACAAGCATGGGAAACAGTGCTTAAACCCTTTACAATGAAGATCTGTGAAGTTATTTGGATTTTTACGAATGATCTTTGAAAGACGGTCCTGAAAAAGGGACGTTTCTTTTTTTTGCTGAGATTATATAAAGGCGGTGTCGGAGGATAGCCCATAAAATTGTCAGAGACTCCAGTCACCCAAGTCATAGACTGTTTTCTCTGCTACCGCATGGCAAGTGGTACTGGAGTGCCAAGTCTAGGACCAAAACGCTCCCCCCAAGCCATAAGACTGCTGAACAATAAATAAAATGGCCACCGGACTATTACATTGAACCCCCCCCCATTTGTTCTGTACACTGCTGCTACTTGCTGTTTATTATCTATGCATAGTCACTTCACCCCTACCTACATGTACAAATTACTTCTAACCTGTACCCCCGCACATTGACTCGGTACCGGTATCCGCTGTATATAGCCTCGTTATTGTTATGTTATTGTGTTACTTCATGATTTTTTTATTATTTATTTTTATTTTTTTACTTTAGTTTATTTGGTAAATATTTTCTTAACTCTTCTTTAACTGCACTGTTGGTTAAGGGCTTGTAAGTAATTATGTTAAGTTCTACACTTGTTGTATTCAGCACATGTGACAAATAATGTTTGATTTCATTTTATTCGTTATCAAAGAGGATGTTGTTGCTAGTTTACATTTCAAATGATCATCATCTGGTAAGTGGAAATGTGTTTAATGCTGCGTGCTTGCTGTTGTCAGCCATCTCTTTGTGTTTTAATGCTGTTGTCTCTTTGTGTTATCCAGGTACCTGGAGTAGGATTAAATAGGGTCAGTGTGGTTGACAGGCTCTGCTTCCTTATATAACAGTGTAGCATTGTGCAACAGTGTAGGTTTTGTTTTGTTGCCAAACTTACTTTGCTATCTGACAACTTTACGGTTTTTACTTTTTAATTACCGTTTATATTTTGCTGTGTTGCTGTGCGTTTTGTTGCCAAATTTACTTTGCTACCTGACAACTTTACGGTTTTTACTTTTTAATTACCGTTTATATTTTTAGTTTTTCCCTCAACTTTTTTTTTTCATTCAACTTTTTCACTCCGGACGCTTTATCTGGACATGGTTCGTCAGCACCTTCAACAGCCGAAGCTAAGTAGTAACTTTAACATGATGCCTTCTAATTGCAGTCGCTGTTGTATACAGGAGAACAATCGCCTTATGGCGATGATAGCTGTGCTACAGGCCCAACTTCAGACGCAATCGTTAGGCAGGGTAATTTCAGTATAGGAAAGGATGAAACAGCGTCTGTGCCACCAGTAAGTACAGATAGTAGTATAAACCCCCCCCCGCACAGTCCCCGCAGCCGGACAACTTTCTCATGGCTTCTGGAGGGAAATGCTGTTGGAATGCTCAACCGGTGTCGCTCATTCAGCCGACAGAAACTTTCAACCGGTTTTCCCCATTAAGCAGCGAGTCGGAGTCTGAGGCCGAGTCTTCTCTTGTCTCTACTCCTCCCGTTACGGGGTCTGAGACGCCGAAGCTTCCCACCATTAGCTCTGACAAATTGAAAACCCTAGTCATTGGCGAATCCATTACCCGCAGTATTAGACTTAAAACGAATCACCCAGCGATCATACACTGTTTACCAGGGGGCAGGGCTACCGACGTTGAGGCTAATCTGAAGATGGTGCTGGCTAAAGCTAAAACTGGCGAGTGTAGAGAGTATAGAGATATTGTTATCCACGTCGGCACCAACGATGTTAGGATGAAACAGTCAGAGATCACCAAGCGCAACATAGCTTCAGCGTGTAAATCAGCTAGAAAGATGTGTCGGCATCGAATAATTTGTCTCTGGCCCCCTCCCGGTTAGGGGGAGTGATGAGCTCTACAGCAGAGTCTCACAACTCAATCGCTGGTTGAAAACTGTTTCAGCCCACCCAGGCCCACCCAAGTCTACGCCCCTGATGCAAACAGCACATGATGACAATTGCGCATCACAAATAGCCTAATAACCAACACTGATGATCCCTTCCCAGGGAGAACTGATGATCCCTTCCCAGGGAGAACTGATGATCCCTTCCCAGGGAGAACTGATGATCCCTTCCCAGGGAGAACTGATGATCCCTTCCCAGGGAGAACTGATGATCCCTTCCCAGGGAGAACTGATGATCCCTTCCCAGGGAGAACTGATGATCCCCTCCCAGGGAGAACTGATGATCCCTTCCCAGGGAGAACTGATGATCCCTTCCCAGGGAGAACTGATGATCCCCTCCCAGGGAGAACTGATGATCCCTTCCCAGGGAGAACTGATGATCCCTTCCCAGGGAGAACTGATGAACCCTTCCCAGGGAGAATTGATGATCCCTTCCCAGGGAGAACTGATGATCCCTTCCCAGGGAGAACTGATGAACCCTTCCCAGGGAGAATTGATGATCCCTTCCCAGGGAGAACTGATGATCCCTTCCCTTCCCAGGGAGAACTGATGATCCCTTCCCAGGGAGAACTGATGTTGATTGGTTAAACCAGGTATTTTATCTGTTTCCACGTCTATGTTCAGACAGCTCTACTCTTTCATAAACCACCTGGCTGTTCTGTTCAGACAGCTCTACTCTTTCATAAACCACCTGGCTGTTCTGTTCAGACAGCTCTACTCTTTCATAAACCACCTGGCTGTTCTGTTCAGACAGCTCTACTCTTTCATAAACCACCTGGCTGTTCTGTTCAGACAGCTCTACCCTTTCATAAACCACCTGGCTGTTCTGTCGAGACAGCACTACCATTTCCCGTGACAACAGGAGTGGTGGGTAACACAAGGACAACAGAAAATAGCAGTGGAGCAATTACAACCCTGGGTACGCCATTACCTTGCCTATTGAAACCTGCATGGCAATCCCCCAGAGACTGAGGCCTTCTCATTAGGCTCTAACTCCTTCATTTCGCTAATACACAGCCCTTCTCCTTGACAAACGTGGTTCCCTGTATCTCTGTGATGTCATATTGATGCCAGGGGTGTAACTGTGTGTCCAGGAAAATGTCCAGGAGGATTCTGAGTGTAGACAGGATAATGGATGAGTATCTATCTACACACAGACAGAGGATGCACTCTAGATGTGTGTAGATAGATACTCTAGATGTGTAGATAGATACTCTAGATGTGTAGATGGATACTCTAGATGTGTAGAAAGATACTCTAGATGTGTAGATGGATACTCTAGATGTGTAGATGGATACTCTAGATGTGTAGATAGATACTCTAGATGTGTAGATAGATACTCTAGATGTGTAGATAGATACTCTAGATGTGTAGATGGATACTCTAGATGTGTAGATAGATACTCTAGATGTGTAGATATATACTCTAGATGTGTAGATAGATACTCTAGATGTGTAGAAAGATACTCTAGATGTGTAGATGGATACTCTAGATGTGTAGATGGATACTCTAGATGTGTAGATATATACTCTAGATGTGTAGATAGATACTCTAGATGTGTAGATAGATACTCTAGATGTGTAGATGGATACTCTAGATGTGTAGATAGATACTCTAGATGTGTAGATATATACTCTAGATGTGTAGATAGATACTCTAGATGTGTAGATAGATACTCTAGATGTGTAGATATATACTCTAGATGTGTAGATATAAACTCTAGATGTGTAGATAGATACTCTAGATGTGTAGATGGATACTCTAGATGTGTAGATAGATACTCTAGGTGTGTAGATGGATACTCTAGATGTGTAGATATATACTCTAGATGTGTAGATAGATACTCTAGATGTGTAGATAGATACTCTAGATGTGTAGATGGATACTCTAGATGTGTAGAAAGATACTCTAGATGTGTAGATAGATACTCTAGATGTGTAGATAGATACTCTAGATGTGTAGATATATACTCTAGATGTGTAGATAGATACTCTAGATGTGTAGATAGATACTCTAGATGTGTAGATGGGTACTCTAGATGTGTAGATAGCTACTCTAGATGTGTAGATATATACTCTAGATGTGTAGATAGATACTCTAGATGTGTAGATACAGTGGGGAGAACAAGTATTTGATACACTGCCGATTTTGCAGGTTTTCCTACTTACAAAGCATGTAGAGGTCTGTCATTTGTATCATAGGTACACTTCAACTGTGAGAGACGGAATCTAAAACAAAAATCCAGAAAATCACATTGTATGATTTTTAAGTAATTAATTTGCATTTTATTGCATGACATAAGTATTTGATCACCTACCAACCAGTAAGAATTCCGGCTCTCACAGACCTGTTAGTTTTTCTTTAAGAAGCCCTCCTGTTCTCCACTCATTACCTGTATTAACTGCACCTGTTTGAACTCGTTACCTGTATAAAAGACACCTGTCCACACACTCAATCAAACAGACTCCAACCTCTCCACAATGGCCAAGACCAGAGAGCTGTGTAAGGACATCAGGGATAAATTGTAGACCTGTACAAGGCTGGGATGGGCTACAGGACAATAGCCAAGCAGCTTGGTGAGAAGGCAACAACTGTTGGCACAATTATTAGAAAATGGAAGAAGTTCAAGATGACGGTCAATCACCCTCGGTCTGGGGCTCCATGCAAGATCTCACCTCGTGGGGCATCAATGATCATGAGGAAGGTGAGGGATCAGCCCAGAACTACACGGCAGGACCTGGTCAATGACCTGAAGAGAGCTGGGACCACAGTCTCAAAGAAAACCATTAGTAACACACTACACCGTCATGGATTAAAATCCTGCAGCGCACACAAGGTCCCCCTGCTCAAGCAGGCGCATGTCCAGGCCCGTCTGAAGTTTGCCAATGACCATCTGGATGATCCAGAGGAGGAATGGGAGAAGGTCATGTGGTCTGATGATTCAAAAATAGAGCTTTTTTGGTCTAAACTCCACTCGCCGTGTTTGGAGGAAGAAGAAGGATGAGTACAACCCCAAGAACACCATCCCAACCGTGAAGCATGGAGGTGGAAACATCATTCTTTGGGGATGCTTTTCTGCAAAGGGGACAGGACGACTGCACTGTATTGAGGGGAGGATGGATGGGGCCATGTATTGCGAGATCTTAGCCAACAACCTCCTTCCCTCAGTAAGAGCATTGATGATGGGTCGTGGCTGGGTCTTCCAGCATGACAACGACCCGAAACACACAGCCAGGGCAACTAAGGAGTGGCTCCGTAAGAAGTATCTCAAGGTCCTGGAGTGGCCTAGCCAGTCTCCAGACCTGAACCCAATAGAAAATCTTTGGAGGGAGCTGAAAGTCCGTATTGCCCAGCGACAGCCCCGAAACCTGAAGGATCTGGAGAAGGTCTGTATGGAGGAGTGGGCCAAAATCCCTGCTGCAGTGTGTGCAAACCTGGTCAAGAACTACAGGAAACGTATGATCTCTGTAATTGCAAACAAAGGATTCTGTACCAAATATTAAGTTCTGCTTTTCTGATGTATCAAATACTTATGTCATGCAATAAAATGCTAATTAATTACTTAAAAATCATACAATGTGATTTTCGGGATTTTTGTTTTAGATTCCGTCTCTCACAGTTGAAGTGTACCTATGATAAAAATTACAGACCTCTACATGCTTTGTAAGTAGGAAAACCTGCAAAATCGGCAGTGTATCAAATACTTGTTCTCCCCACTGTATATACTCTAGATGTATCCTCTGAGTGTAGATAGATACTCTAGATGTATCCCAAATGCCACACCACTTTCTTTAAGGACAGAGCCTAGCAACAGGATAACACCAAGCCTGCAGGATTCTCCCAGAGTTAAAAACGTATTCTTCTTCCCCTTCATTATCAGCAGGGACAATTGGTTTTTCATGGGGTGAAGGGATAGTAATTAGGATATGCTTGACAGATCATTGAAAAAAGTGTGGCGTCAACGCAGTAATGACTCAGCATGGGGTTAATATGATGATTGGGAGTGGGGGACAAAAAAGCTCTTTCCTCAGGTAAGGAATGTGGGAAGACTACCCTTTACAAGTGAATGAAACTTTATAAAACAAAGTAGATTTTCTTCTGACTGCATTTGGCTTTTCTGATGCCTGGAAACCCTTTTTCAATGGGAACACCTGACACATTCTGATCTTTAATTCCCAAATGAAGAGGGTGTGGGGCTTCTTTCCTGTGAGAGTTCATTTAGGGAGAGCCTGACATAGTTTATCTTTTACTTCATTGTCCTCTAATGTGTGAAGTTAGGACAGAATCCATCCAGACATTGAATATGTACAAGTTCTTGGGTAAAACACTTTAAGGATTCCTAGCAGTCCCAAACGTAGCATACCCACCACTGACAAATCAGTCGCTGTGGGAGCCTATCCTCTTCCAGCTGGACATGAACAGGGGAGGAGACCGCTGCTACCGTCTGTATGTATAATGGCCTGACAAGCCCTGAGGTTGTCAAAACCCTGTAGACCTGGCCTATACACCTGTTCAACATGGCTCTGTAGTACCCTGTACACCTGGCCTATACACCTGTTCAACATGGCTCTGTAGTACCCTGTACACCTGTACAACATGGCTCTGTAGTACCCTGTACACCTGGCCTATACACCTGTTCAACATGGCTCTGTAGTACCCTGTACACCTGGCCTATACACCTGTTCAACATGGCTCTGTAGTACCCTGTACACCTGGCCTATACACCTGTTCAACATGGCTCTGTAGTACCCTGTACACATGTACAACATGGCTCTGTAGTACCCTGTACACCTGTTCAACATGGCTCTGTAGTACCCTGTACACCTGGCCTATACACCTGTTCAACATGGCTCTGTAGTACCCTGTACACCTGTTCAACATGGCTCTGTAGTACCCTGTACACCTGTACAACATGGCTCTGTAGTACCCTGTACACCTGTTCAACATGGCTCTGTAGTACCCTGTACACTTGTACAACATGGCTCTGTAGTACCCTGTACACCTGGCCTATATACCTGTACAACATGGCTCTGTAGTACCCTGTACACCTGTTCAACATGGCTCTGTAGTACCCTGTACACCTGTACAACATGGCTCTGTAGTACCCTGTACACCTAGCCTATACACCTGTACAACATGGCTCTGTAGTACCCTGTACACCTGTACAACATGGCTCTGTAGTACCCTGTACACCTGGCCTATACACCTGTTCAACATGGCTCTGTAGTACCCTGTACACCTGTACAACATGGCTCTGTAGTACCCTGTACACCTGGCCTATACACCTGTTCAACATGGCTCTGTAGTACCCTGTACACCTGGCCTATACACCTGTTCAACATGGCTCTGTAGTACCCTGTACACCTGGCCTATACACCTGTTCAACATGGCTCTGTAGTACCCTGTACACATGTACAACATGGCTCTGTAGTACCCTGTACACCTGTTCAACATGGCTCTGTAGTACCCTGTACACCTGGCCTATACACCTGTTCAACATGGCTCTGTAGTACCCTGTACACCTGTACAACATGGCTCTGTAGTACCCTGTACACCTGTTCAACATGGCTCTGTAGTACCCTGTACACTTGTACAACATGGCTCTGTAGTACCCTGTACACCTGGCCTATACACCTGTACAACATGGCTCTGTAGTACCCTGTACACCTGTTCAACATGGCTCTGTAGTACCCTGTACACCTGTACAACATGGCTCTGTAGTACCCTGTACACCTAGCCTATACACCTGTACAACATGGCTCTGTAGTACCCTGTACACCTGTACAACATGGCTCTGTAGTACCCTGTACACCTGGCCTATACACCTGTTCAACATGGCTCTGTAGTACCCTGTACACCTAGCCTATACACCTGTACAACATGGCTCTGTAGTACCCTGTACACCTGTACAACATGGCTCTGTAGTACCCTGTACACCTGGCCTATACACCTGTACAACATGGCTCTGTAGTACCCTGTACACCTGTACAACATGGCTCTGTAGTACCCTGTACACCTGTTCAACATGGCTCTGTAGTGCCCTGTACACCTGGCCTATACACCTGTTCAGCATGGCTCTGTAGTACCCTGTACACCTGGCCTATACACCTGTTCAACATGGCTCTGTAGTACCCTGTACACCTGTACAACATGGCTCTGTAGTACCCTGTACACCTGTTCAACATGGCTCTGTAGTACCCTGTACACCTGTACAACATGGCTCTGTAGTACCCTGTACACCTGGCCTATACACCTGTACAACATGGCTCTGTAGTACCCTGTACACCTGGCCTATACACCTGTACAACATGGCTCTGTAGTACCCTGTACACCTGTTCAACATGGCTCTGTAGTACCCTGTACACCTGTAAAACATGGCTCTGTAGTACCCTGTACACCTGGCCTATACACCTGTACAACATGGCTCTGTAGTACCCTGTACATCTGTTCAACATGGCTCTGTAGTACCCTGTACACCTGTTCAACATGGCTCTGTAGTACCCTGTACACCTGGCCTATACACCTGTACAACATGGCTCTGTAGTACCCTGTACACCTGTACAACATGGCTCTGTAGTACGCTGTACACCTGTTCAATATGGCTCTGTAGTACCCTGTACACCTGTACAACATGGCTCTGTAGTACCCTGTACACCTGTACAACATGGCTCTGTAGTACCCTGTACATCTGTTCAACATGGCTCTGTAGTACCCTGTACACCTGTTCAACATGGCTCTGTAGTACCCTGTACACCTGGCCTATACACCTGTACAACATGGCTCTGTAGTACCCTGTACACCTGTACAACATGGCTCTGTAGTACCCTGTACACCTGGCCTATACACCTGTACAACATGGCTCTGTAGTACCCTGTACACCTGGCCTATACACCTGTACAACATGGCTCTGTAGGACCCTGTACACCTGTCCTAAACACCTGCTCAACATGGCTCTGTAGTACCCTGTACACCTGTACAACATGGCTCTGTAGTACCCTGTACACCTGTACAACATGGCTCTGTAGTACCCTGTACACCTGGCCTATACACCTGTTCAACATGGCTCTGTAGTACCCTGTACACCTGTTCAACATGGCTCTGTAGTACCCTGTACACCTGTTCAACATGGCTCTGTAGTACCCTGTACACCTGTACAACGTGGCTCTGTAGTACCCTGTACACCTGTACAACATGGCTCTGTAGTACCCTGTACACCTGGCCTATACACCTGTACAACATGGCTCTGTAGTACCCTGTACACCTGTACAACATGGCTCTGTAGTACCCTGTACACCTGGCCTATACACCTGTACAACATGGCTCTGTAGTACCCTGTACACCTGTACAACATGGCTCTGTAGTACCCTGTACACCTGGCCTATACACCTGTACAACATGGCTCTGTAGTACCCTGTACACCTGTACAACATGGCTCTGTAGTACCCTGTACACCTGTTCAACATGGCTCTGTAGTACCCTGTACACCTGTACAACATGGCTCTGTAGTACGCTGTACACCTGGCCTATACACCTGTACAACATGGCTCTGTAGTACCCTGTACACCTGTACAACATGGCTCTGTAGTACCCTGTACACCTGGCCTATACACCTGTTCACCTTGGTCAAGGCTGCTCTACTCACCGGCTTGTTAGTGAAGGGTGTAGACTCAGAGGGTACCATGTCGTAATATGGAGGCTGGAGAGGAAGCTTCTTGTCCAGGGTAAGCACCTACACAGGAAACACCACAGCTCAGAGTAATGTGGAAATGGAGACGCCATAGACATATTATCAGTAGAACAGACCTAGTCACTCAGACCACAGTGATTTCACTCATTCTTATTGGCATACAATATATGAGTATTACAACAGGTTGGATGGAGTGTCATAAATCACATTTCAATCAAATTCATTAATAAAGCCCTTCTTAAATCAGCTGATATCTCAAAGTGCTGTACAGAAACCCAGCCTAAAACCCCAAACAGCAAGCATTGCAGGTGTAGAAGCACGGTGGCTAGGAAAAACTCCCTAGAAAGGCAGGAACCTAGGAAGAAACCTAGAGAGGAACCAGGCTATGAGGAGGGGTGGCCAGTCCTCTTCTGGCTGTGCCGGGTGGAGATTATAAGAGTACAAGGCCATTAAGGCCAGATTGTTCTTCAAGGTGTTCAAACGTTCATAGATGACCAGCAGGGTTGTAGAGGGTGCAACAGGTCAGTATCTCAGGAGTAAATATCAGTTGACTTTTCATAGCCAAGCATTCAGAGTGTCTCTATCGCTCCTGCTGTCTCTACAGAGTTGAAAACAGCAGGTCTGAAACACAGGCTTCCAGGGTAGGCAATTTTAGGGCTTCACCATATTTCATCGAAATGTACAGCTGTGTGTCGTCCGCATAGCAGTGAAAGTTGACATTGTGTTTCTTAATGACATCAGCAAGAAGTAGAATATATAGTGAAAACAGTAGTGGTCCTAAAATGGAACCTTGAGGAACACTGAAATGTAAATCAAATCAAAGTTTATTTGTCACATACGCTGAATACAACAGGTGTAGTAGACCTTACAGTGAAATGTTTACTTACAGGCTCTAACCAACAGTGCAAAAAAGGTATTAGGTGAACAATAGGTAGGTAAAGAAATAAAACAACAGTAAAAAGACAGGCTATATACAGTAGCAAGGCTATACAAGTAGCGAAGCTACAATACAGACACCGGTTAGTCAGGCTGATTGAGGTAGTATGTACATGTTAAAGTGACTATGCATATATGATGAACAGAGAGTAGCAGTAGCGTAAAAGAGGGGTTGGCGGGTGGCGGGTGGCGGGTGGCGGGTGGCGGGTGGCGGGTGGCGGGTGGGACACAATGCAGAAACGTACAATTTGACAAACCATCCACAGAGACTAAGTAATATATCTTTCCAACCAGGCAAGAACTTTTTCATGTATACCAATTAGGTTTTTCAATCTCTCCAAAAGAATGTTGTGATCGATGGTCAAAAGCAGCACTTTGTTCTATTACAGGGGTGGGCAACTCCTGATTGGTGTCACACCTTTTCTCCATCAATCAGCAAACACGGCTGATTAATAAACTAATTGCATTCTAAACTGAAGATCATGATTAGGTGATTATTGGAGTCAGGTGTGTTAGCTGGGGCTGGGGCAAAACCGTGACACCAATCAGGCCCTCGAGGACTGGAATTGCCCACCCCTGGTCTAGGAGCACGAGGACAGATGCAGAGCCTTGGTCTGACACCATTAAAATATAATTTACAACCTTCACAAATGCAGTCTCAGTGCTATAATGGGTCAAAAACCAGACTGAAGCAGTTTTTATACATTATTTGTCTTCGGGAAGGCAGTGAGTTGCTGCTCACAACAGCTTTTTCAAAAATGTTTGAGAAGAATGGGAGATTCTACAGATGCACAATCGAGAGCATCCTGTCGGGCTGTATCACCGCCTGGTACGGCAACTGCTCCGCCCACAACCGTAAGGCTCTCCAGAGGGTAGTGAGGTCTGCAGAACGCATCACCGGGGGCAAAGTACCTGCCCTCCAGGACACCTACACCACCCGATGTCACAGGAAGGCCATAAAGATCATCAAGGACAACAACCACCCGAGCCACTGCCTGTTCACCCCGCTATCATCCAGAAGGCGAGGTCAGTACAGGTGCATCAAAGCAGGGACCGAGAGACTGAAAAACAGCTTCTATCTCAAGGCCATCAGACTGTTAAACAGCCACCACTAACATTTAGCGGCCGCTGCCAACATACTGACTCAACTCCAGCCACTTTAAAAATGGGAATTGATGGAAATTATGTAAAAATGTACCACTAGCCACTTTAAACAATGCCACTTAATATAATGTTTACATACCCTACATTACCCATCTCATATGTATATGTATATACTGTACTCTATATCATCTACTGCATCTTGCCATCTTTATGTAATACATGTACCACTAGCCACTTTAAACTATGCCACTTTATGTTTACATACCCTACAGTACTCATCTCATATGTATATACCGTACTCTATACCATCTACTGCATCTTGCCTATGCCGTTCTGTACCATCACTCATTCATATATCTTTATGTACATATTCTTTATCCCTTTACACTTGTGTGTATAAGGTAGTAGTTGTGGAATTGTTAGGTTAGATTACTTGTTGTTATTACTGCATTGTCGGAACTAGAAGCACAAGCATTTCGCTACACTCGCATTAACATCTGCTAACCATGTGTATGTGACTAATAACATTTGATTTGATTTGATTTTGATTTGATTTGATTCAATATTTTTTAAATAATTTCCGGGTCAAGGTTCGGCTACACGTGAAAAAGGAGCCGTTTACTATGTTCAACATAGTCGGGCCAAGCACAGGAAGTAGCTCTTTCAGAAGTTTTGTTGGAATAGGGTCCAGCGTGCAGCTTGAAGGTTTAGAGGGCATGACTATTTTCATGAACATGTCAAGAGATACAGGATTAAAAAAGGAGTGTCTCTTGATCCCAGGTCCTGGAAGTTCTGTGCAGACTCAGGACAACTGAGCCTTGGAGAAATATGCAGATTCAAAGAGGAGTCCGTAATTTGCTTTCTAACGATCATTATCTTACCATCGAAGAAGTTCATGAATTCATCACTGCTGAAGTGAAAGCCATCCTCTGATGGGGAATGCTGTGTTTTATTTAGCTTTGCGACAGTATCAAAAATAACATTTGGGATTGTTCTTATTCTCCTCAAATAGCTTGGAAAAATAGGATGATCAAGCAGCAGTGAGGACTCTTCAATACTGCACGGTACTGTCTTTCCAAGCTAATCGGAAAACTTTGAGTTTAGTGTAGCGCCATTTTCGTTGCAATTTTCTGTAAACTTGCTTCAGAGCTCGGGTATTTTCTGTATACCAGGGAGCTAGTTTCTTATGACAAATGTTTTTTGTTTTTAGTGGTGCGACTGCATCTAGGCTAGTGTTTCCTAGCCACCGTGCTTCTACACCTGCATTGCTTGCTGTTTGGGGTTTTAGGCTGAGTTTCTGTACAGCACTTTGTGACATCAGCTGATGTAAGAAGGGCTTCATATATACATTTGATTGATTGGATTGATATTTAGAGGGCAAGTTGGTCAGGATGATATCTATGAGGGTGCCCATGGTTATGGATTTAGGGTTGTACCTGGTAGGTTCCTTGATAATTTGTGTGAGATTGAGGGCATCTATCTTAGATTGTAGGATGGCCGGTGTGTTAAGCATATCCCAGTTTAGGTCACCTAACAGAACGAACTCTGAAGATAGATGGGGGACAATCTATTCACATATGGTGTGATAGTAAGACTGAACTCTGAAGGTAGATGGGGGACAATCTATTCACATATGGTGTGATAGTAAGACTGAACTCTGAAGATAGATGGGGGACAATCTATTCACATATGGTATGATAGTAAGACTGAACTCTGCAGGCTATCTCTACAGTAGATTGCAATTCCGCCCCCTTTGGCAGTTCTTTCTTGTCGGGAAAATGTTGTAGTTAGGGATTGAAATTTCAGGGTTTTTGGTGGCCTTCCTAAGCCAGGATTCAGACACGGCTAGGACATCCAGGTTGGCAGAGTGTGCTAAAACAGTAACTAAAACAAACTTAGGGAGGAGGCTTCTAATGTTATCATGCATGAAACCAAGGCTTTTACGGTTACAGAAGTCAAGAAATGAGAGCGCCTGGGGAATGGGCGTGGTAGTGGGGGCTACAGGGCCTGGGTTAACCTCTACATCGCCAGAGGAACAGAGGAGGAGTAGGATAAGGGTACGGCTAAAGGCTTTAAGAACTGATTGTCTAGTGCTTTCGGAACAGAGAGTAAAAAGAGCAGATTTATGGGCGTGGAAGAATAGATTCAAAGCATAATGTACAGATAAGGGTATGGTAGGATGTGAGTACACTGGAGGTAAACCTAGGCATTGAATGACGATGAGAGGTTTTATCTCTAGAAGCACCAGTTAAGCCAGGTGAGGTCAACGCATCTGTGGAGGATGGAACAAAAGGGCCATGTAAGGCTTGTTTGGCAGGGCTAGGGGCTCTACAGTGAAATAAGACAATCACTAACCAAAACAGCAATAGACAAGGCATATTGACATTAGGGAGAGGCATGTGTAGCCGAGTGATCATAGGGTCCAAAGAGTGAGCCGATTCAGTAGCCGCTACTACGCTAGACGAGCTGGAGACACGGCGATCTAGACAGCTAGCGGGCCAGGGCTAGCAGATGGGCCTCAGGCGATGTCGCTACGGAAGAGCCTGTTGAGACCACCTCGGACGGTTACATCGACAGACCAGTGGTGATGGATCGGCGCGGCGCCGTGTCGGCAGTAAAGTGTCCAAGCCAATTGGCAAAAGAGGTATTGTAGCCCAAGAATTGGCTGGTGGACCTCTTTGGCTAGCCTGGAGATGGGCCTAGCTCGAGGCTAGCTCAAGGCTAACTGCTGCTTGTTTCGGGACAAAGACGTTAGCCAGGTGTAGCAACTTAATTGCAGCTAGCTAGCTGCGATGATCCGGTGTAACGGTTCAGCGCTTGCGGTAGGAATCCGGAGATGTGGTAGAGAAAAAGCAGTCCGATATGCTCTGGGTTGATAACGCGCTGTACAGACTGGTAGGTATTGACCGAGCTGAGGCTGGCTGGTGACCGAGTTAACAGTGAAGACCGCTAGTAGTGGCTAACTGACTACTAGCTAGTTAGCTGGCTAGGTTCCGATAGGGGTTCCGGTTCTAAAGTATAAAAATAGCAGATCCGTACCACATTGGGTGAGGCGGGTTGCAGGAGAGTATGTTCAGTCCGTAAATGGAAAGTGAGAAAAATATATACAAAAAAATGTACGAATAAAAAAAGGGAAAAAATATATATTTACACGGGACAGGACAAGACTAAACACACGTCCGACTGCTACGCCGTCTTGGAAGACTTAAAGACAGGATGCAAACCAACTAGAGGTTCATCTATCAAGACCACTGGAGCACTGGGCCAGCCACTCTTAAATAGCACCGGGCCAGCACAGGTGAAACACCTTCCCACTAACGAGATGACAACCAGCACAGGTGAAACACCTTCCCACTAACGAGATGACAACCAGAACAGGTGTATTACATACTGACTAACGAGATGACAACCAGAACAGGTGTAACACATACTGACTAACGAGGTGACAACCAGCACAGGTGTAACACATACTGACTAACGAGGTAACAACCAGAACAGGTGTAACACATACTGACTAACGAGATGACAACCAGAACAGGTGTAACACATACTGACTAACGAGGTGACAACCAGCACAGGTGTAACACATACTGACTAATGAGGTGACAACCAGCACAGGTGTATTACATACTGACTAATGAGGTGACAACCAGCACAGGTGTAACACATACTGACTAACGAGGTGACAACCAGCACAGGTGTAACACATACTGACTAATGAGGTGACAACCAGCACAGGTGTAACACATACTGACTAACGAGGTGACAACCAGCACAGGTGTAACACATACTGACTAATGAGGTGACAACCAGCACAGGTGTATTACATACTGACTAATGAGGTGACAACCAGCACAGGTGTAACACATACTGACTAATGAGTTGACAACCAGCACAGGTGTAACACATACTGACTAATGAGTTGACAACCAGCACAGGTGTAACACATACTGACTAATGAGGTGACAACCAGCACAGGTGTATTACATACTGACTAATGAGGTGACAACCAGCACAGGTGTAACACATACTGACTAATGAGTTGACAACCAGCACAGGTGTAACACATACTGACTAATGAGTTGACAACCAGCACAGGTGTAACACATACTGACTAATAAGTTGACAACCAGCACAGGTGTAACACATACTGACTAACGAGGTGACAACCAGCACAGGTGTAACACATACTGACTAATGAGTTGACAACCAGCACAGGTGTAACACATACTGACTAATGAGTTGACAACCAGCACAGGTGTAACACATACTGACTAATGAGTTGACAACCAGCACAGGTGTAACACATACTGACTAACGAGGTGACAACCAGCACAGGTGTAACACATACTGACTAACGAGATGACAACCAGAACAGGTGTATTACATACTGACTAATGAGGTGACAACCAGCACAGGTGTAACACATACTGACTAACGAGGTGACAACCAGCACAGGTGTAACACATACTGACTAACGAGGTGACAACCAGCACAGGTGTAACACATACTGACTAACGAGGTGACAACCAGCACAGGTGTAACACATACTGACTAACGAGGTGACAACCAGCACAGGTGTAACACATACTGACTAACGAGGTGACAACCAGCACAGGTGTAACACATACTGACTAATGAGTTGACAACCAGCACAGGTGTAACACATACTGACTAACGAGGTGACAACCAGCACAGGTGTAACACATACTGACTAATGAGTTGACAACCAGCACAGGTGTAACACATACTGACTAACGAGGTGACAACCAGCACAGGTGTAACACATACTGACTAACGAGGTGACAACCAGCACAGGTGTAACACATACTGACTAATGAGTTGACAACCAGCACAGGTGTAACACATACTGACTAACGAGGTGACAACCAGCACAGGTGTAACACATACTGACTAACGAGGTGACAACCAGCACAGGTGTAACACATACTGACTAACGAGATGACAACCAGCACAGCTGTAACACCTACTGACTAACGAGGTGACAACCAGCACAGGTGTAACACATACTGACTAACGAGGTGACAACCAGCACAGGTGTAACACATACTGACTAACAAGGTGACAACACATCGGGCCTACGCTCTAATGAGTTATAAACCTCAGCCTGTAACAATAAGGTTACTGTCAACATCATGTTGTGAAAGATGTTTGTTTGTGTGTTTGTTTGTGTTGCGCCGCTGTATACAGTACCTCAGTAAATGTCTCTGAAAACAATCTGTATGTCCTTTTATAGCTTTCTAACGTGCCGATAATAAAGATTCCTTGTGACTGGTGGAGGAAAAAAGGAAGTCAAGTTGAGAGAGAAGATAACAGCATCCTATCATATTTTGTTCCGGCGCTGGAGAGAGCAGAAGGAGTTTGTTGATGTGTGAGGCAGGTGTTTAGCTTGGAGAAGAGTTAGAGCCAATGATTTGATGTGACTGAATTGAAATGTTTTGATGTGAGGTGCTCTTTTAGCAAAGACAGTTTGAAAATAGATTTTCAACAATAGTTTCAACAATAGTTCCTTGGCTATACTTCAGAGAAATATCTGTTCAGGAAAAGAAGAGGGATTAAGCTTTTCTGAAGATGTCTTGAGACATGAGAAAAAGGGGAAAGAGGCTATGCCACGTCCTGGTTTTATATAATGGTCTAATGTTACTCACGTCAGATTTTTTACATGATAAGCTATCACTTGATGTCTAACATCAAACATCATTCACCTTTATGGCACTATTCAGCATTACTCTGTACAGCAATTCATAGGTTGCACCTCCGTCACTCGGTCGTGCCACTGTTATGAATGTTCTTAAGCCACCCTCTACCGGTGGAGCCATAGTGGTGCCCTACAGGTGTGATAAGCCCAGTCATTCTGGACAGAGGCTAACGACTGTTTATTCTAAATTACACTATAAAGCCTGGAAATACAATGGCATTGCTAAAGTAGTCAAATATTTAGAAGGAAACAACTTTGCCAGCATTATCATGCCGTCAAATGTATTTTACACAGATGGGGATGTTGTCATTAGCTAGCAAATCAACAAACAAAAAAATGCTAGCAATGCTAACATTAGCTAACTAAAATCCAGTGTCTTCCCCTCAATCTTAGCTAGCTGGCTAACGTTATACTGCATCTAAAGTCAATCTGGCGACATCAAAATGATGACAAAATGTTTTCCTAATAACTATGTCTTCTTTTGAATGGCATTGTGTTTCCAAGCCACTGTAATGCACTCCTGATAAAATCTTAATCAGAGCTCATTGACAACGCATCCAAAATGAATGTTGAAAACAATACCAAAGAATAAATCTACTCACAACACAGGAAAACAACATACAGAGGAAATAGAAATGGAGAGGGATGAGGTAGAGAGGGATTTACAGTACAGAGAGAATAGACAAGAGGACACCAGGTATTAAATGATCCACACAATCAATGTTCCCTCAAAAAAATGTGGCCACAGCAAATTTCAGGTCTGCTGAGCGCAAACTTGAACGTGTGAAAATTCTGTGCAACTTCTGGCATGCGTTTACTGTGAACACTGAGGCTTTAAGTTACAGTTATAACAGTGGCCAGTAGACTCCTGTGAACACTGAGGCTTTAAGTTACAGTTATAACAGTGGCCAGTAGACTCCTGTGAACACTGAGGCTGTACCCGCTTTAAGTTACAGTTATAACAGTGGCCAAGTAGACTACTGTGGCTGTTTGATCATAATGCAGATCTACCAGAGTGGCCTACCATCAAAAACAATGGAGAAAATGCATCCCATAACATGTTATCATGGAAATAGCTGTTCTATCATTCAGCCTACAGTAGCAGCCAATGTGCAATGTTAAATTTAGGCCTACATTCAAATCAAATCGGTATAAAGTGATAATTAACAGCGAGTAGCAGCTGTATAAAAACAAAGGGGGGAGGGTGAATGCAAATAGTCTGGGTAGCCATTTGATTAGCTGTTCAGGAGTCATGGCTTGGGGGTAGACGCTGTTTAGAAGCCTCATGGACCTAGACTTGGTGCTCCGGTACCGCTTGCCATGTGGTAGCAGAGAGAACAGTCTATGACTTGGGTGGCTGGAGTCTTTGACCATTTTTAGGAACTTCCTCTGACACCGCCTGGTATAGAGGTCCTGGATGGCAGGAAGCTTGGCCCCAATGATGCACTGGGCCACACGTACTATCCTGTGTAGCACCTTGCGGTTGGAGTCCAAGCATTTGCCATACCAGGCAGTGATGCAACCAGTCAGGATGCTCTCAATGGTGCAGCTGTATAACTTTTTGAGGATCTGGAGACCCATGCCAAATCTTTTCAGTCTCCTGAGGGGGAAAAGGTGTTGTCGTGCCCTCTTCATGACTGTCTTGGTGTGTTTGGAATGCTTGTTGTTGATGTGGACACCGAGGAACTTGAAGCTCTCAACCTGTCCTGTCGATGTTAATGGGGGCATGTTCGGCCCTCATTTCCTGTAGTCCATCATCAGCTCCATTGTCTTGCTCAGATTGAGGGAGAGGTTGTTGTCCTGGCACCACACGGCCAGGTCTCTGACCTCCTCCCTATAGGCTGTTTCATCACTGTCGGTGATCAGGCCTATCACTGTTGTGTCGTCAGCAAACTTAATGATGGTGTTGATGATGGTGTTGAACCTAATCTAAACAACACAACATGAACAGGAGATATATTCTGGGATGGTTTTCTCTTGCTGCCATTTAATACAGACATTCAGTAAACAAATGGGCAAGATGACTTATTTAATGAATTAACATGAAACATGAAACACTGCTCAAACTCAGTATGTGTTCTAGTCATCAATGTGACAGAAAGTAGAAGGTTAATGAAAGAAAACACAGACAGACAGACAGACAGACAGACAGACAGACAGACAGACAGACAGACAGACAGACAGACAGACAGAGAGATAGGCAGACAGGCTGGCAGGCTGACAGGCAGGCAGGCAGACAGACAGGCAGACAGACAGACAGACAGACAGACAGACAGACAGACAGACAGACAGACAGACAGACAGACAGACAGACAGACAGACAGACAGACAGACAGAGAGATAGGCAGACAGGCTGGCAGGCTGACAGGCAGGCAGGCAGGCAGACAGACAGGCAGACAGACGGACAGACGGACAGACGGACAGACGGACAGACGGACAGACGGACAGACAGACAGACAGACAGACAGACAGACAGACAGACAGACAGACAGACAGACAGACAGAGAGACAGAGAGATAGGGAGACAGGCTGGCAGGTTGGCAGACAGACAGACAGACAGACAGACAGACAGACAGACAGACAGACAGACAGACAGACAGACAGACAGGCTGGCAGGTTGGCAGGCAGGCAGACAGACTATCTTTCAGAATATGCCAGCCACCTAACCAGACACATCATGTCGGGAGAGGATAAAAGTTAAAAGTTTCCTCCCAAATGGGACCCTATTCCCTATATAGAGCACTACTTTAGACCAGGGCCAAATGGGACCCTATTCCCTATGTAGAGCACTACTTTAGACCAGGGCCAAATGGGACCCTATTCCCTATGTAGAGCACTACTTTAGACCAGGGCCAAATGGGACCCTATTCCCTATGTAGAGCACTACTTTAGACCAGGGCCAAATGGGACCCTATTCCCTATGTAGTGCACTACTTAGACCAGGGCCAAATGGGACCATATTCCCTATATAGAGCACTACTTTAGACCAGGGCCAAATGGCCTATTAAGGGAATAGCTGCCATTTGGGACACTGAGCGGGTAGTTTGAGGAGGATCTTACCTGGATGTCATCGGATGTCAAGTGGCCCTTCAAATCACTGCTCCTCTTTTTGGGCGGGGGAGGGACCGGCTTGTGGGCGGGCGGGAGGTCGGTCCTGTTATCACAGAGGGGTGAGAAGAAGAACATGACACTCTGCACAGTGAGGGCTTTCCACCGTTACCACTCCAGCCCGCTCCCATCACTCAACCTGTACGACTGCAGTAATGACAAGCTACACTTGCCTTGGTCTCTCTCTCCCTCTTCCCTCCATCGTTAGGACGGAGTTCTGACAGACATCAACCATCGTGTTCCGACCGACCGTGGGGCCAGCAGCAGCAGCCATTTCCTGTTTGTCCACCCTTTCTGCCCTTTTGAATGACTGACCACTCTAATGAGACCAGACCGGACTGTGATTGGCTGATTGGACTCTGAGGTGAGGGGACGAGGGGAGGGAGGGGTGTGATGGTGCAGGGAGACTGACCATTATGAGTCCTCATGACGGACAGGCTGTGTAGTCCTCTAGTATCTCACACTGGACACCGTGACATGGATATCCTCTGGCTCAATCTGACCTCCAGATCTCCTCCTGGGACTGATACTGTATGTCTCTGTTGTTAAGATAAAGTTCACCATTTTAGACTGCTGTTGTTGTTTTTAATCAAAGTTCCTTTAGCGCTTTTCAACTTTTTCAACTTTTCACCAACAAGACAAGCCTTCCAGATCAAATCTAAGGCAAACTAAAGACAATCCTTCCCGATCAAATCCAAGACAAACTACAGACAAGTCTTTCCGATCAAATCCAAGACAAACTACAGACAAGTCTTCCCGATCAAATCCAAGACAAACTACAGACAAGTCTTCCCGATCAAACAGGGTAGGACATTAAAACCCCTGATGCTGCCCCAACAGGGTAGGACATTAAAACCCCTGATGCTGCCCCAACAGGGTAGGACATTAAAACCCCTGATGCTGCCCCAACAGGGTAGGACAGTAAAACCCCTGATGCTGCCCCAACAGGGTAGGGCATTAAACCCCTGATGCTGCCCCAACAGGGTAGGACATTAAACCCCTGATGCTGCCCCAACAGGGTGGGACATTAAACCCCTTATGCTGCCCCAACAGGGTAGGACATTAAACCCCTGATGCTGCCCCAACAGGGTGGGACATTAAACCCCTGATGCTGCCCCAACAAGGTGGGACATTAAAACCCCTGATGCTGCCCCAACAGGGTGGGACATTAAAACCCCTGATGCAGCCCCAACAGGGTGGATAGTAAAACCCCTGATGCTGCCCCAACAGGGTGGATAGTAAAACCCCTGATGCAGCCCCAACAGGGTGGGACATTAAACCCCTGATGCAGCCCCAACAGGGCAGGACATTAAAACCCCTGATGCTGCCCCAACAGGGTGGATAGTAAAACCCCTGATGCAGCCCCAACAGGGTGGGACATTAAACCCCTGATGCATCCCCAACAGGGTGGGACATTAAAACCCCTGATGCAGCCCCAACAGGGTGGGACATTAAAACCCCTGATGCAGCCCCAACAGGGTGGGACATTAAAACCCCTGATGCAGCCCCAACAGGGTGGGACATTAAAACCCCTGATGCAGCCCCAACAGGGTGGATAGTAAAACCCCTGATGCTGCCCCAACAGGGTGGATAGTAAAACCCCTGATGCTGCCCCAACAGGATGGGACATTAAAACCCCTGATGCTGCCCCAACAGGGTGGGACATTAAAACCCCTGATGCTGCCCCAACAGGGTAGGACATTAAAACCCCTGATGCAGCCCCAACAGGGTGGGACATTAAAACCCCTGATGCAGCCCCAACAGGGTGGGACATTAAAACCCCTGATGCTGCCCCAACAGGGTGGATAGTAAAACCCCTGATGCAGCCCCAACAGGATGGGACATTAAAACCCCTGATGCTGCCCCAACAGGGTGGGACATTAAAACCCCTGATGCTGCCCCAACAGGATGGGACATTAAAACCCCTGATGCTGCCCCAACAGGGTGGATAGTAAAACTCCTGATGCAGCCCCAACAGGGTGGGACATTAAAACCCCTGATGCTGACCCAGCAGGGTGGGACATTAAAACCCCTGATGCTGCCCCAACAGGGTAGGACATTAAAACTCCTGATGCTGCCCCAACAGGGTAGGACATTAAAACCCCCGATGCTGCCCCAACAGGGTGGATAGTAAAACCCCTGATGCTGCCCCAACAGGATGGGAAATTAAAACCCCTGATGCTGCCCCAACAGGATGGGACATTAAAACCCCTGATGCTGCCCCAACAGGGTGGGACATTAAAACCCCTCATGCAGCCCCAACAGGGTAGGACATTAAAACCCCTGATGCTGCCCCAACAGGATGGGACATTAAAACCCCTCATGCAGCCCCAACAGGGTAGGACATTAAAACTCCTGATGCAGCCCCAACAGGGTGGGACATTAAAACCCCTGATGCAGCCCCAACAGGGTGGGACATTAAAACCCCTGATGCTGCCCCAACAGGGTGGATAGTAAAACCCCTGATGCTGCCCCAACAGGGTGGATAGTAAAACCCCTGATGCTGCCCCAACAGGATGGGACATTAAAACCCCTGATGCTGCCCCAGCAGGGTGGGACATTAAAACCCCTGATGCTGCCCCAACAGGGTGGATAGTAAAACTCCTGATGCAGCCCCAACAGGGTGGGACATTAAAACCCCTGATGCTGCCCCAGCAGGGTGGGACATTAAAACCCCTGATGCTGCCCCAACAGGGTAGGACATTAAAACTCCTGATGCTGCCCCAACAGGGTAGGACATTAAAACCCCTGATGCTGCCCCAACAGGATGGGACATTAAAACCCCTGATGCTGCCCCAACAGGGTGGATAGTAAAACTCCTGATGCAGCCCCAACAGGGTGGGACATTAAAACCCCTGATGCTGCCCCAGCAGGGTGGGACATTAAAACCCCTGATGCTGCCCCAACAGGGTAGGACATTAAAACTCCTGATGCTGCCCCAACAGGGTAGGACATTAAAACCCCCGATGCTGCCCCAACAGGGTGGATAGTAAAACCCCTGATGCAGCCCCAACAGGGTGGGACATTAAAACCCCTGATGCTGCCCCAACAGGGTAGGACATTAAAACCCCTGATGCTGCCCCAACAGGATGGGACATTAAAACCCCTGATGCTGCCCCAACAGGATGGGACATTAAAACCCCTGATGCTGCCCCAACAGGGTGGGACATTAAAACCCCTCATGCAGCCCCAACAGGGTAGGACATTAAAACCCCTGATGCTGCCCCAACAGGATGGGACATTAAAACCCCTCATGCAGCCCCAACAGGGTAGGACATTAAAACTCCTGATGCTGCCCCAACAGGGTGGGACATTAAAACCCCTGATGCAGCCCCAACAGGGTGGGACATTAAAACCCCTGATGCAGCGCCAACAGGGTGGGACATTAAAACCCCTGATGCTGCCCCAACAGGGTGGGACATTAAAACCCCTGATGCTGCCCCAGCAGGGTGGGACATTAAACCCCCTGATGCAGCCCCAACAGGGTGGGACATTAAAACCCCTGATGCTGCCCCAACAGGGTGGGACATTAAAACCCCTGATGCTGCCCCAACAGGGTGGGACATTAAAACCCCTGATGCTGCCCCAACAGGGTAGGACATTAAAACCCCCTGATGCTGCCCCAACAGGGTGGGACATTAAAACCCCTGATGCAGCCCCAACAGGGTGGATAGTAAAACCCCTGATGCAGCCCCAACAGGGTGGGACATTAAACCCCCTGATGCTGCCCCAACAGGGTGGGACATTAAACCCCCTGATGCTGCCCCAACAGGGTGGGACATTAAAACCCCTGATGCAGCCCCAACAGGGTGGATAGTAAAACCCCTGATGCAGCCCCAACAGGGTGGGACATTAAACCCCCTGATGCTGCCCCAACAGGGTGGGACATTAAAACCCCTGATGCATCCCCAACAGGGTAGGACATTAAAACCCCTGATGCTGCCCCAACAGGGTGGATAGTAAAACCCCTGATGCAGCCCCAACAGGGTGGGACATTAAACCCCCTGATGCAGCCCCAACAGGGTGGGACATTAAACCCCCTGATGCAGCCCCAACAGGGCAGGACATTAAAACCCCTGATGCAGCACCAACAGGGTGGGACATTAAAACCCCTGATGCTGCCCCAACAGGGTGGGACATTAAAACCCCTGATGCAGCCCCAACAGGGTAGGACATTAAAACCCCTGATGCAGCCCCAACAGGGCGGGACATTAAAACCCCTGATGCAGCCCCAACAGGGTAGGATATTAAAACCCCTGATGCTGCCCCAACAGGGTGGGACATTAAAACTCCTGATGCTGCCCCAACAGGGTGGGACATTAAAACCCCTGATGCTGCCCCAGCAGGGTGGGACATTAAAACCCCTGATGCAGCACCAACAGGGTGGGACATTAAAACCCCTGATGCAGCACCAACAGGGTAGGACATTAAAACCCCTGATGCTGCCCCAACAGGGTGGGACATTAAAACCCCTCATGCAGCCCCAACAGGGTAGGACATTAAAACCCCTGATGCTGCCCCAACAGGATGGGACATTAAAACCCCTCATGCAGCCCCAACAGGGTAGGACATTAAAACTCCTGATGCAGCCCCAACAGGGTGGGACATTAAAACCCCTGATGCAGCCCCAACAGGGTGGGACATTAAAACCCCTGATGCTGCCCCAACAGGGTGGATAGTAAAACCCCTGATGCTGCCCCAACAGGGTGGATAGTAAAACCCCTGATGCTGCCCCAACAGGATGGGACATTAAAACCCCTGATGCTGCCCCAGCAGGGTGGGACATTAAAACCCCTGATGCTGCCCCAACAGGGTAGGACATTAAAACCCCTGATGCAGCCCCAACAGGGTGGGACATTAAAACCCCTGATGCAGCCCCAACAGGGTGGGACATTAAAACCCCTGATGCTGCCCCAACAGGGTGGATAGTAAAACCCCTGATGCAGCCCCAACAGGATGGGACATTAAAACCCCTGATGCTGCCCCAACAGGGTGGGACATTAAAACCCCTGATGCTGCCCCAACAGGATGGGACATTAAAACCCCTGATGCTGCCCCAACAGGGTGGATAGTAAAACTCCTGATGCAGCCCCAACAGGGTGGGACATTAAAACCCCTGATGCTGCCCCAGCAGGGTGGGACATTAAAACCCCTGATGCTGCCCCAACAGGGTAGGACATTAAAACTCCTGATGCTGCCCCAACAGGGTAGGACATTAAAACCCCCGATGCTGCCCCAACAGGGTGGATAGTAAAACCCCTGATGCAGCCCCAACAGGGTGGGACATTAAAACCCCTGATGCTGCCCCAACAGGGTAGGACATTAAAACCCCTGATGCTGCCCCAACAGGATGGGACATTAAAACCCCTGATGCTGCCCCAACAGGATGGGACATTAAAACCCCTGATGCTGCCCCAACAGGGTGGGACATTAAAACCCCTCATGCAGCCCCAACAGGGTAGGACATTAAAACCCCTGATGCTGCCCCAACAGGATGGGACATTAAAACCCCTCATGCAGCCCCAACAGGGTAGGACATTAAAACTCCTGATGCTGCCCCAACAGGGTGGGACATTAAAACCCCTGATGCAGCCCCAACAGGGTGGGACATTAAAACCCCTGATGCAGCGCCAACAGGGTGGGACATTAAAACCCCTGATGCTGCCCCAACAGGGTGGGACATTAAAACCCCTGATGCTGCCCCAGCAGGGTGGGACATTAAACCCCCTGATGCAGCCCCAACAGGGTGGGACATTAAAACCCCTGATGCTGCCCCAACAGGGTGGGACATTAAAACCCCTGATGCTGCCCCAACAGGGTGGGACATTAAAACCCCTGATGCTGCCCCAACAGGGTAGGACATTAAAACCCCCTGATGCTGCCCCAACAGGGTGGGACATTAAAACCCCTGATGCAGCCCCAACAGGGTGGATAGTAAAACCCCTGATGCAGCCCCAACAGGGTGGGACATTAAACCCCCTGATGCTGCCCCAACAGGGTGGGACATTAAACCCCCTGATGCTGCCCCAACAGGGTGGGACATTAAAACCCCTGATGCAGCCCCAACAGGGTGGATAGTAAAACCCCTGATGCAGCCCCAACAGGGTGGGACATTAAACCCCCTGATGCTGCCCCAACAGGGTGGGACATTAAAACCCCTGATGCATCCCCAACAGGGTAGGACATTAAAACCCCTGATGCTGCCCCAACAGGGTGGATAGTAAAACCCCTGATGCATCCCCAACAGGGTGGATAGTAAAACCCCTGATGCAGCCCCAACAGGGTGGGACATTAAACCCCCTGATGCAGCCCCAACAGGGTGGGACATTAAACCCCCTGATGCAGCCCCAACAGGGCAGGACATTAAAACCCCTGATGCAGCACCAACAGGGTGGGACATTAAAACCCCTGATGCTGCCCCAACAGGGTGGGACATTAAAACCCCTGATGCAGCCCCAACAGGGTAGGACATTAAAACCCCTGATGCAGCCCCAACAGGGCGGGACATTAAAACCCCTGATGCAGCCCCAACAGGGTAGGATATTAAAACCCCTGATGCTGCCCCAACAGGGTGGGACATTAAAACTCCTGATGCTGCCCCAACAGGGTGGGACATTAAAACCCCTGATGCTGCCCCAGCAGGGTGGGACATTAAAACCCCTGATGCAGCACCAACAGGGTGGGACATTAAAACCCCTGATGCAGCACCAACAGGGTAGGACATTAAAACCCCTGATGCAGCACCAACAGGGTGGGACATTAAAACCCCTGATGCAGCCCCAACAGGGTGGAGTCTCATCGTTCCAATTGTTTAAGGAGGATCCAATTTATGCCATGGGACAGGAGAGCAGAGGGAAGCAGAAGGACATTGTCCATCTGCTTCCCTCTGTAGTAATTACACCTAGCAATGTTAAATGTAATTACTACAGAGAAAAGATCCCATCCCTCAAACATTTAATCTGTCATCTTCTGACACATTATCAGCCCTGAAGAAAGATAATGATCCCGAAGACAGAGAGAGCTGTGTACCTATACCTACACAAAGGTGATATCTGCACTGAATGAAAATATAAACGCAACATGTAAAGTGTTGGTCCCAAGTTTCATGAGCTGAAATAAAAGATTCCAGAAATGCTCCAAACAAACAAAAAGCTTATTTTTCACAAATTTCAAATTGTGCACAGATTATTAACATCCCTGTTAGTGAGCATTTCTCCTTTACCAAGATAATCCAGCCACCTGAGAGGTGTGGTATATCAAGAAGCTGATTAAACAGCACGATCATTACACAGGTGCACCTTGTGCTGAAGACAATAAATGGCCACTCCAAAAGTTTTGTCAAAACACAATGCCACAGATGTCTCAAGTTTTTAGCAAGCATTTGGCATGTCGACTGTAGGAATGTCCAACAGTGCTATTGCCAATAATTTTATGTTAATTTCTCTACCATAAGCCACCTCCAACATTGTTTTAGGAAATTTGGCAGCACGTCCAACCGGCCTCACAACATCAGACCAAGTGTATGGCGGTGTGTAGGCGAGCGGTCTGCTGATGTCAAGGTTGTGAACAGAGTGCCCGGTGGCGGTAGGGTTATTGTATGGGTAGGTATAAGCTAAGGACAATGAACACAATTGCAACATTCCACAGGCCACAATCAACAGCCTGATAAACTCTGTGCAAAGGAGATGTGTCACAAAAAAATTTGGCAAATGGTGGTCACACCAGATACTGACTGGTTTTCTGCTCAAATCTAATTGTATTAGTCACATGCGCCGAATACAACAGGTTACAGTGAAATGCTTACTTACGAGCCCCTAACCAACAATGCAGTTTAAAAATGTACAGATAAGAATAAGACATAAAAGTAACAAGTAAAATAAGAGCAGCAGTGAAATAACAATAGCGAGACTATATACAGGGGGGTACCGGTACAGAGTCAATGTGCGGAGGCTGGTTAGTTGAGGTAATATGTACATGTATGTAGAGTTATTAAAGTGACTATGCATAGATGATAACAACAGAGAGTAGCTGTGGTGTAAAAAAGGTGGAGGGTGGGCAATGCAATTAGTCTGGGTAGTCATTTGATTAGATGTTCAGGAGTCATGGCTTGGGGGTAGAAGCTGTTTAGAAGCCTCTTGGACCTAGACTTGGCGCTCCGGTACCGCTTGCCGTGCGGTAGCAGAGAGACCAGTCTATGACTAGGGTGGCTGGAGTCTTTGACAATTTTTATGGCCTTCCTCTGACACTGCCTGGTATAGAGGTCCTGGATGGCAGGGAGCTTGGCCCCAGTGATGTACTGGGCCGTTTGCACTACCCTCTGTAGTGCCTTGCGGTTGGAGGCCGAGCAGTTGCCATACCAGGCAGTGATGCAACCAGTCAGGATGCTCTCGATGGTGCAGCTGTAAAACCTTCTTGAGGATCTGAGGACCCATGCCAAATCTTTTCAGTCTCCTGAGGGGGAATAGGTTTTGTCATGCCGTCTTCATGACTGTCTTGGTGTGCTTGGACCATGTTAGTTTGTTGGTGATGTGGACACCAAGGAACCTGAAGCTCTCAACCTGCTCCACTACAGCCCTGTTGATGAGAATGGGTGCGTGCTCTGTCCTCTTTTTCCTGTAGTCCACAATCCTCTGCTTTGTCTTGACCACGTTGAGGGAGAGGCTGTTGTCCTGGCACCACATGGCCAGGTCTCTGACCTCCTCCCTATAGGCTGTCTCGTCGTTGTCTGTGATCAGGCCTACCACTGTTGTGTCATCGACAAACTTAATGATGGTGTTGGAGTCGTGCCTGGCCATGCAGTCATGGGTGAACAGGGAGTACAGGAGGGGACTGAGCACCCACCCCTGAGGGGCCCCTGTGTTGGGGATCAGTGTGGTGGATGTGTTGTTAGCTTCCCTTACCACCTGGGGGCGGCCAGTCAGGAATTCTAGGATCCAGTTGCAGAGGGAGGTGTTTAGTCCCAGGATCCTTAGCTTATTGATGAGCTTTGAGGGCACTTTGGTCTTGAATGCTGAGATGTAGTTAATGAATAATATTCTCACATAGATGTTCCTTTTGTCCAGGTGGGAAAGGGCAGTGTGGAATGCAATAGAGATTGCATCATCTGTGGATCTGTTGGGGGGGGGGGGGGGGTATGCAAATTGAGTGTGTCCAGGGTTTATGGGATAATGGTGTTGATGTGAGCCATGACCATCCTTTCAATGCACTTCATGGCTGCAAATGTGAGTGCTACGGGTCGGTAGTCATTTAGGCAGGTTGCCTTAGTGTTCTTGGGCACAAGGACTACGGTGGTCTGCTTAAAACATGTTTGGATTACAGATTCAGGGAGAGGTTGAAAATGTTGGTTAGTTGGTCAGCACTTAAACAAAATACTGCCGAGTTTCCTAAGAGCTAGTCGCGATGCTGCCTTCGGCACCATCATATATATGGAGAACCCTTTTTGGTTCCAGGTAGAACCCTTTTTGGTTCCAGGTAGAGCTCTCTTTGGAACGGTTTCTACATGGACCCAATAATGGTTCTTCAAAGCGTTCTCCTATGGGGACAGCCAAAGAACCCTTTAGGTTTTATACTGAACAAACACTCAACATGCAACATTAAAAAAAATGTTAGTTCATATAATTTTAACACCACAAACTTTTATGGATGCACAATTGAGAGCATCCTGTCGGGCTGTATCACCGCCTGGTACGGCAACTGCATCGCCCACAACCACAAAGCTCTCCAGAGGGTAGTGATGTCTGCACAACGCATTACCGGGGGCAAATTTCACATCTCATATGTATATACTGTACTCTATACTATGCCACTGTATCTTAGTCCAATGCTGCTCTGACATACAGTGGGGAGAACAAGTATTTGATACACTGACAATTTTGCAGGTTTTCCTACTTACAAAGCATGTAGAGGTCTGTAATTTTTATCATAGGTACACTTCAACTGTGAGAGAAGGAATCTAAAACAAAAATCCAGAAAATCACATTGTATGATTTTTAAGTAATTAATTTGCATTTTATTGCATGACATAAGTATTTGATACATCAGAAAAGCAGAACTGAATATTTGGTACAGAAACCTTAGTTTGCAATTACAGAGATCATACGTTTCCTGTAGTTCTTGACCAGGTTTGCACACACTGCAGCAGGGATTTTGGCCCACTCCTCCATACAGACCTTCTCCAGATCCTTCAGGTTTCGGGGCTGTCGCTGGGCAATACGGACTTTCGGCTCCCTCCAAAGATTTTCTATTGGGTTCAGGTCTGGAGACTGGCTAGGCCACTCCAGGACCTTGAGATGCTTCTTACGGAGCCACTCCTTAGTTGCCCTGGCTGTGTGTTTCGGGTCGTTGTCATGCTGGAAGACCCAGCCACGACCCATCTTCAATGCTCTTACTGAGGGAAGGAGGTTGTTGGTCAAGATCTCGCGATACATGGCCCCATCCATCCTCCCCTCAATACGGTGCAGTCGTCCTGTCCCCTTTGCAGAAAAGCATCCCCAAAGAATGATGTTTCCACCTCCATGCTTCACGGTTGGGATGGTGTTCTTGGGGTTGTACTCATCCTTCTATTCCTCCAAACACGGCGAGTGGAGTTTAGAGCAAAAAGCTCTATTTTTGTCTCATCAGACCACATGACCTTCTCCCATTCCTCCTCTGGATCATCCAGATGGTCATTGGCAAACTTCAGACGGGCCTGGACATGCGCTGGCTTGAGCAGGGGGACCTTGCGTGCGCTGCAGGATTTTAATCCATGACGGCGTAGTGTGTTACTAATGGTTTTCTTTGAGACTGTGGTCCCAGCTCTCTTCAGGTCATTGACCAGGTCCTGCCGTGTAGTTCTGGGCTGATCCCTCACATTCCTCATGATCATTGATGCCCCACGAGGTGAGATCTTGCATGGAGCCCCAGACCGAGGGTGATTGACCGTCATCTTGAACTTCTTCCATTTTCTAATAATTGTGCCAACAGTTGTTGCCTTCTCACCAAGCTGCTTGGCTATTGTCCTGTAGCCCATCCCAGCCTTGTACAGGTCTACAATTTATCCCTGATGTCCTTACACAGCTCTCTGGTCTTGGCCATTGTGGAGAGGTTGGAGTCTGTTTGATTGAGTGTGTGGACAGGTGTCTTTTATACAGGTAACGAGTTCAAACAGGTGCAGTTAATACAGGTAATGAGTGGAGAACAGGAGGGCTTCTTAAAGAAAAACTAACAGGTCTGTGAGAGCCGGAATTCTTACTGGTTGGTAGGTGATCAAATACTTATGTCATGCAATAAAATGCAAATTAATTACTTAAAAATCATACAATGTGATTTTCTGGATTTTTGTTTTAGATTCCGTCTCTCACAGTTGAAGTGTACCTATGATAAAAATGACAGACCTCTACATGCTTTGTAAGTAGGAAAACCTGCAAAATCGGCAGTGTATCAAATACTTGTTCTCCCCACTGTATATGTACAGTATATATTCTTAATCCATTCCTTACTTAGATGTACGTGTATTTTGGGTATACGTTGTGACATTTTTAGATATTACTTGTTAGATATTTATTCACTGTCGGAGCTAGAAGCAAAAGCATTTCGCTACACCTGCAATGCTAAACATTGTGACCAATAACATCTGATTTGATTTGGGCTGAAGAACCCTTTTGGAAAAGTGTGTACATGCATTATCTCTCCCCCCACCCTTTACAATGACAACACACGATCACACACGCAAGTCACATGACCTTTCCACAAGGCCAATAAGCCTCTTTAATGGGCAGGGCAGTTTGGGACTCTTTAATGGGCAGGGCAGTTTGGGACTCTTTAATGGGCAGGGCAGTTTGGGCCTTTTTAATGGGCAGGGCAGTTTGAGACTCTTTAATGGGCAGGGCAGTTTGTGCCTCTTTAATGGGCATAGCAGTTTGGGCCTGTTTAATAGGCAGGGCAGTTTAGGCCTATGTAATGAACAGGGCAGTTTGGTACTCTTTAATGGGCAGGGCAGTTTGGGCCTCTTTAATGGGCAGGGCAGTTTGGGCTTCTTTAATAGATAGGGAAGTTTAGGCCTCTTTAATGGGCAGGGAAATCTGGGCCTCTAAGGGGCAGGGCAGTTTGGACCTCTTTAATAGGCAGGGCAGTTTAGGCCTCTTTAATGGGCAGGACAGTTTGGGTCTCTTAAATCGTTCTTTCATGCTAGTTATTTTCCCTCTGTATCACCTTGTTTCCAGACAGTTCATGTTGGTTATTTCCTTGTTTCCAGACAGTTCATGTTGGTTATTTCCTTGTTTCCAGACAGTTAATGTTGGTTATTTCCTTGTTTCCAGACAGTTCGTGTTGGTTATTTCCTTGTTTCCAGACAGTTCATGTTGGTTATTTCCTTGTTTCCAGACAGTTCGTGTTGGTTATTTCCTTGTTTCCAGACAGTTCATGTTGGTTATTTCCTTGTTTCCAGACAGTTCGTGTTGGTTATTTCCTTGTTTCCAGACAGTTCGTGTTGGTTATTTCCTTGTTTCCAGACAGTTCGTGTTGGTTATTTCCTTGTTTCCAGACAGTTCATGTTGGTTATTTCCTTGTTTCCAGACACAGTGCTAACACAATTTTCCTCTACTCTACTGAATCCTCTACTTTTCTATACTGTACTGCATTGAATATACTCTATATTTATTTTGTACAACACTAAATACACTCTACTTTTCTTTACTGTACGGTATATTCTCTACATTATTTTGATGTACTGAATACACTTTACTTTTCTTCACTGTACTGAATACACTCTACTTTACTGTACTGTACTCAATACACTCTACTTTACTGTACTCTACTGAATACACTCTAATTTACTGTACTCTACTCAATACACTCTACTTTACTGTACTGTACTCAATACACTCTAATTTACTGTACTCTACTCAATACACTCTACTTTACTGTACTGTACTCAATACACTCTAATTTACTGTACTGTACTCAATACACTACTTTTCTTTACTTTACTGTACTGAATATTCTCTACATTATTGTACTGTACTGAATACACTCTAATTTGCTGTACTGTACTCAATACACTCTACTTTTCTGTCCTGTACTCTGCTGTTCTCTATTGTATACTGTGCTGTTCTCTATTGTATACTGTGCTGTTCTCTATTGTATACTGTGCTGTTCTCTATTGTATACTGTGCTGTTCTCTATTGTATACTGTGCTGTTCTCTATTGTATACTGTGCTGTTCTCTATTGTATACTGTGCTGTTCTCTATTGTATACTGTGCTGTTCTCTATTGTATACTGTGCTGTTCTCTATTGTATACTCTGCTGTTCTCTATTGTATACTCTGCTGTTCTCTATTGTATACTGTGCTGTTCTCTATTGTATACTGTGCTGTTCTCTATTGTATACTGTGCTGTTCTCTATTGTATACTGTGCTGTTCTCTATTGTATACTGTGCTGTTCTCTATTGTATACTCTGCTGTTCTCTATTGTATACTGTGCTGTTCTCTATTGTATACTGTGCTGTTCTCTATTGTATACTGTGCTGTTCTCTATTGTATACTCTGCTGTTCTCTATTGTATACTGTGCTGTTCTCTATTGTATACTGTGCTGTTCTCTATTGTATACTGTGCTGTTCTCTATTGTATACTGTGCTGTTCTCTATTGTATACTGTGCTGTTCTCTATTGTATACTGTGCTGTTCTCTATTGTATACTGTGCTGTTCTCTATTGTATACTGTGCTGTTCTCTATTGTATACTGTGCTGTTCTCTATTGTATACTGTGCTGTTCTCTATTGTATACTGTGCTGTTCTCTATTGTATACTCTGCTGTTCTCTATTGTATACTCTGCTGTTCTCTATTGTATACTCTGCTGTTCTCTATTGTATACTCTGCTGTTCTCTATTGTATACTGTGCTGTTCTCTATTGTATACTCTGCTGTTCTCTATTGTATACTGTGCTGTTCTCTATTGTATACTGTGCTGTTCTCTATTGTATACTGTGCTGTTCTCTATTGTATACTGTGCTGTTCTCTATTGTATACTGTGCTGTTCTCTATTGTATACTGTGCTGTTCTCTATTGTATACTGTGCTGTTCTCTATTGTATACTGTGCTGTTCTCTATTGTATACTGTGCTGTTCTCTATTGTATACTGTGCTGTTCTCTATTGTATACTGTGCTGTTCTCTATTGTATACTGTGCTGTTCTCTATTGTATACTGTGCTGTTCTCTATTGTATACTGTGCTGTTCTCTATTGTATACTGTGCTGTTCTCTATTGTATACTGTGCTGTTCTCTATTGTATACTGTGCTGTTCTCTATTGTATACTGTGCTGTTCTCTATTGTATACTGTGCTGTTCTCTATTGTATACTGTGCTGTTCTCTATTGTATACTGTGCTGTTCTCTATTGTATACTGTGCTGTTCTCTATTGTATACTGTGCTGTTCTCTATTGTATACTGTGCTGTTCTCTATTGTATACTGTGCTGTTCTCTATTGTATACTGTGCTGTTCTCTATTGTATACTGTGCTGTTCTCTATTGTATACTGTGCTGTTCTCTATTGTATACTGTGCTGTTCTCTATTGTATACTGTGCTGTTCTCTATTGTATACTGTGCTGTTCTCTATTGTATACTGTGCTGTTCTCTATTGTATACTGTGCTGTTCTCTATTGTATACTGTGCTGTTCTCTATTGTATACTGTGCTGTTCTCTATTGTATACTGTGCTGTTCTCTATTGTATACTGTGCTGTTCTCTATTGTATACTGTGCTGTTCTCTATTGTATACTGTGCTGTTCTCTATTGTATACTGTGCTGTTCTCTATTGTATACTGTGCTGTTCTCTATTGTATACTGTGCTGTTCTCTATTGTATACTGTGCTGTTCTCTATTGTATACTGTGCTGTTCTCTATTGTATACTGTGCTGTTCTCTATTGTATACTGTGCTGTTCTCTATTGTATACTGTGCTGTTCTCTATTGTATACTGTGCTGTTCTCTATTGTATACTGTGCTGTTCTCTATTGTATACTGTGCTGTTCTCTATTGTATACTGTGCTGTTCTCTATTGTATACTGTGCTGTTCTCTATTGTATACTGTGCTGTTCTCTATTGTATACTGTGCTGTTCTCTATTGTATACTGTGCTGTTCTCTATTGTATACTGTGCTGTTCTCTATTGTATACTGTGCTGTTCTCTATTGTATACTGTGCTGTTCTCTATTGTATACTGTGCTGTTCTCTATTGTATACTGTGCTGTTCTCTATTGTATACTGTGCTGTTCTCTATTGTATACTGTGCTGTTCTCTATTGTATACTGTGCTGTTCTCTATTGTATACTGTGCTGTTCTCTATTGTATACTGTGCTGTTCTCTATTGTATACTGTGCTGTTCTCTATTGTATACTGTGCTGTTCTCTATTGTATACTGTGCTGTTCTCTATTGTATACTGTGCTGTTCTCTATTGTATACTGTGCTGTTCTCTATTGTATACTGTGCTGTTCTCTATTGTATACTGTGCTGTTCTCTATTGTATACTGTGCTGTTCTCTATTGTATACTGTGCTGTTCTCTATTGTATACTGTGCTGTTCTCTATTGTATACTGTGCTGTTCTCTATTGTATACTGTGCTGTTCTCTATTGTATACTGTGCTGTTCTCTATTGTATACTGTGCTGTTCTCTATTGTATACTGTGCTGTTCTCTATTGTATACTGTGCTGTTCTCTATTGTATACTGTGCTGTTCTCTATTGTATACTGTGCTGTTCTCTATTGTATACTGTGCTGTTCTCTATTGTATACTCTGCTGTTCTCTATTGTATACTCTGCTGTTCTCTATTGTATACTGTGCTGTTCTCTATTGTATACTGTGCTGTTCTCTATTGTATACTGTGCTGTTCTCTATTGTATACTGTGCTGTTCTCTATTGTATACTGTGCTGTTCTCTATTGTATACTCTGCTGTTCTCTATTGTATACTGTGCTGTTCTCTATTGTATACTGTGCTGTTCTCTATTGTATACTGTGCTGTTCTCTATTGTATACTGTGCTGTTCTCTATTGTATACTGTGCTGTTCTCTATTGTATACTGTGCTGTTCTCTATTGTATACTGTGCTGTTCTCTATTGTATACTGTGCTGTTCTCTATTGTATACTGTGCTGTTCTCTATTGTATACTGTGCTGTTCTCTATTGTATACTGTGCTGTTCTCTATTGTATACTGTGCTGTTCTCTATTGTATACTGTGCTGTTCTCTATTGTATACTGTGCTGTTCTCTATTGTATACTGTGCTGTTCTCTATTGTATACTGTGCTGTTCTCTATTGTATACTGTGCTGTTCTCTATTGTATACTGTGCTGTTCTCTATTGTATACTGTGCTGTTCTCTATTGTATACTGTGCTGTTCTCTATTGTATACTGTGCTGTTCTCTATTGTATACTGTGCTGTTCTCTATTGTATACTGTGCTGTTCTCTATTGTATACTGTGCTGTTCTCTATTGTATACTGTGCTGTTCTCTATTGTATACTGTGCTGTTCTCTATTGTATACTGTGCTGTTCTCTATTGTATACTGTGCTGTTCTCTATTGTATACTGTGCTGTTCTCTATTGTATACTGTGCTGTTCTCTATTGTATACTGTGCTGTTCTCTATTGTATACTGTGCTGTTCTCTATTGTATACTGTGCTGTTCTCTATTGTATACTGTGCTGTTCTCTATTGTATACTGTGCTGTTCTCTATTGTATACTGTGCTGTTCTCTATTGTATACTGTGCTGTTCTCTATTGTATACTGTGCTGTTCTCTATTGTATACTGTGCTGTTCTCTATTGTATACTGTGCTGTTCTCTATTGTATACTGTGCTGTTCTCTATTGTATACTGTGCTGTTCTCTATTGTATACTGTGCTGTTCTCTATTGTATACTGTGCTGTTCTCTATTGTATACTGTGCTGTTCTCTATTGTATACTGTGCTGTTCTCTATTGTATACTGTGCTGTTCTCTATTGTATACTGTGCTGTTCTCTATTGTATACTGTGCTGTTCTCTATTGTATACTGTGCTGTTCTCTATTGTATACTGTGCTGTTCTCTATTGTATACTGTGCTGTTCTCTATTGTATACTGTGCTGTTCTCTATTGTATACTGTGCTGTTCTCTATTGTATACTGTGCTGTTCTCTATTGTATACTGTGCTGTTCTCTATTGTATACTGTGCTGTTCTCTATTGTATACTGTGCTGTTCTCTATTGTATACTGTGCTGTTCTCTATTGTATACTGTGCTGTTCTCTATTGTATACTGTGCTGTTCTCTATTGTATACTGTGCTGTTCTCTATTGTATACTGTGCTGTTCTCTATTGTATACTGTGCTGTTCTCTATTGTATACTGTGCTGTTCTCTATTGTATACTGTGCTGTTCTCTATTGTATACTGTGCTGTTCTCTATTGTATACTGTGCTGTTCTCTATTGTATACTGTGCTGTTCTCTATTGTATACTGTGCTGTTCTCTATTGTATACTGTGCTGTTCTCTATTGTATACTGTGCTGTTCTCTATTGTATACTGTGCTGTTCTCTATTGTATACTGTGCTGTTCTCTATTGTATACTGTGCTGTTCTCTATTGTATACTGTGCTGTTCTCTATTGTATACTGTGCTGTTCTCTATTGTATACTGTGCTGTTCTCTATTGTATACTGTGCTGTTCTCTATTGTATACTGTGCTGTTCTCTATTGTATACTGTGCTGTTCTCTATTGTATACTGTGCTGTTCTCTATTGTATACTGTGCTGTTCTCTATTGTATACTGTGCTGTTCTCTATTGTATACTGTGCTGTTCTCTATTGTATACTGTGCTGTTCTCTATTGTATACTGTGCTGTTCTCTATTGTATACTGTGCTGTTCTCTATTGTATACTGTGCTGTTCTCTATTGTATACTGTGCTGTTCTCTATTGTATACTGTGCTGTTCTCTATTGTATACTGTGCTGTTCTCTATTGTATACTGTGCTGTTCTCTATTGTATACTGTGCTGTTCTCTATTGTATACTGTGCTGTTCTCTATTGTATACTGTGCTGTTCTCTATTGTATACTGTGCTGTTCTCTATTGTATACTGTGCTGTTCTCTATTGTATACTGTGCTGTTCTCTATTGTATACTGTGCTGTTCTCTATTGTATACTGTGCTGTTCTCTATTGTATACTGTGCTGTTCTCTATTGTATACTGTGCTGTTCTCTATTGTATACTGTGCTGTTCTCTATTGTATACTGTGCTGTTCTCTATTGTATACTGTGCTGTTCTCTATTGTATACTGTGCTGTTCTCTATTGTATACTGTGCTGTTCTCTATTGTATACTGTGCTGTTCTCTATTGTATACTGTGCTGTTCTCTATTGTATACTGTGCTGTTCTCTATTGTATACTGTGCTGTTCTCTATTGTATACTGTGCTGTTCTCTATTGTATACTGTGCTGTTCTCTATTGTATACTGTGCTGTTCTCTATTGTATACTGTGCTGTTCTCTATTGTATACTGTGCTGTTCTCTATTGTATACTGTGCTGTTCTCTATTGTATACTGTGCTGTTCTCTATTGTATACTGTGCTGTTCTCTATTGTATACTGTGCTGTTCTCTATTGTATACTGTGCTGTTCTCTATTGTATACTGTGCTGTTCTCTATTGTATACTGTGCTGTTCTCTATTGTATACTGTGCTGTTCTCTATTGTATACTGTGCTGTTCTCTATTGTATACTGTGCTGTTCTCTATTGTATACTGTGCTGTTCTCTATTGTATACTGTGCTGTTCTCTATTGTATACTGTGCTGTTCTCTATTGTATACTGTGCTGTTCTCTATTGTATACTGTGCTGTTCTCTATTGTATACTGTGCTGTTCTCTATTGTATACTGTGCTGTTCTCTATTGTATACTGTGCTGTTCTCTATTGTATACTGTGCTGTTCTCTATTGTATACTGTGCTGTTCTCTATTGTATACTGTGCTGTTCTCTATTGTATACTGTGCTGTTCTCTATTGTATACTGTGCTGTTCTCTATTGTATACTGTGCTGTTCTCTATTGTATACTGTGCTGTTCTCTATTGTATACTGTGCTGTTCTCTATTGTATACTGTGCTGTTCTCTATTGTATACTGTGCTGTTCTCTATTGTATACTGTGCTGTTCTCTATTGTATACTGTGCTGTTCTCTATTGTATACTGTGCTGTTCTCTATTGTATACTGTGCTGTTCTCTATTGTATACTGTGCTGTTCTCTATTGTATACTGTGCTGTTCTCTATTGTATACTGTGCTGTTCTCTATTGTATACTGTGCTGTTCTCTATTGTATACTGTGCTGTTCTCTATTGTATACTGTGCTGTTCTCTATTGTATACTGTGCTGTTCTCTATTGTATACTGTGCTGTTCTCTATTGTATACTGTGCTGTTCTCTATTGTATACTGTGCTGTTCTCTATTGTATACTGTGCTGTTCTCTATTGTATACTGTGCTGTTCTCTATTGTATACTGTGCTGTTCTCTATTGTATACTGTGCTGTTCTCTATTGTATACTGTGCTGTTCTCTATTGTATACTGTGCTGTTCTCTATTGTATACTGTGCTGTTCTCTATTGTATACTGTGCTGTTCTCTATTGTATACTGTGCTGTTCTCTATTGTATACTGTGCTGTTCTCTATTGTATACTGTGCTGTTCTCTATTGTATACTGTGCTGTTCTCTATTGTATACTGTGCTGTTCTCTATTGTATACTGTGCTGTTCTCTATTGTATACTGTGCTGTTCTCTATTGTATACTGTGCTGTTCTCTATTGTATACTGTGCTGTTCTCTATTGTATACTGTGCTGTTCTCTATTGTATACTGTGCTGTTCTCTATTGTATACTGTGCTGTTCTCTATTGTATACTGTGCTGTTCTCTATTGTATACTGTGCTGTTCTCTATTGTATACTGTGCTGTTCTCTATTGTATACTGTGCTGTTCTCTATTGTATACTGTGCTGTTCTCTATTGTATACTGTGCTGTTCTCTATTGTATACTGTGCTGTTCTCTATTGTATACTGTGCTGTTCTCTATTGTATACTGTGCTGTTCTCTATTGTATACTGTGCTGTTCTCTATTGTATACTGTGCTGTTCTCTATTGTATACTGTGCTGTTCTCTATTGTATACTGTGCTGTTCTCTATTGTATACTGTGCTGTTCTCTATTGTATACTGTGCTGTTCTCTATTGTATACTGTGCTGTTCTCTATTGTATACTGTGCTGTTCTCTATTGTATACTGTGCTGTTCTCTATTGTATACTCTGCTGTTCTCTATTGTATACTGTGCTGTTCTCTATTGTATACTGTGCTGTTCTCTATTGTATACTGTGCTGTTCTCTATTGTATACTGTGCTGTTCTCTATTGTATACTGTGCTGTTCTCTATTGTATACTGTGCTGTTCTCTATTGTATACTGTGCTGTTCTCTATTGTATACTGTGCTGTTCTCTATTGTATACTGTGCTGTTCTCTATTGTATACTGTGCTGTTCTCTATTGTATACTGTGCTGTTCTCTATTGTATACTGTGCTGTTCTCTATTGTATACTGTGCTGTTCTCTATTGTATACTGTGCTGTTCTCTATTGTATACTGTGCTGTTCTCTATTGTATACTGTGCTGTTCTCTATTGTATACTGTGCTGTTCTCTATTGTATACTGTGCTGTTCTCTATTGTATACTGTGCTGTTCTCTATTGTATACTGTGCTGTTCTCTATTGTATACTGTGCTGTTCTCTATTGTTAAACATAGATGTCTATGATTGCTTCAGATCTACTTGTTCAAACTTTGAGTTAAGTGACTCCGACTGAGTCAGCGACAATCACACACACGCACATGCACACGCACACACGCACACACACACGCACACACACGCACACGCACACACACACACGCACACACGCACACGCGCACACACGCACACACGCACGCACCCCCGGACACATCTAGCTAAGTGGATGGTCACTATTGTCTAGACATGATCATGAAATACAATAGATGGCTGTAATCACCCTCCAGACACATCTAGCTAAGTGGATGGGTCACTATTGTCTAGACATGATCATGAAATACAATAGATGGCTGTAATCACCCCCAGACACATCTAGCTAAGTGGATGGTCTCTATTGTCTAGACATGTTCATGAAATACAATAGATGGCTGTAATCACCCTCCAGACACATCTAGCTAAGTGGATGGGTCTCTATTGTCTAGAATTGTTCATGAAATACTATAGATGGCTGTAATCACCCCAGACACATCTAGCTAACTTGATGGGTCATGTAATCATCTGGCGAAGTGGAGTCTTTTGTTTAGACATCTAGCTATCCCACTCACTCACCAACTCACTCACCAACTCACTCACCCACCCACCTACTCACCAATCCACCAACCAACCCACTCACTCACTCACCAACCCACTCACCAACCCACCAACCAACCCACTCACTCACCCACCCACTCACTCACGCACTCACGCACTCATCCACTCACCCACTCACCCACTCACCCACTCACCCACCCACCCACTCACCCACTCACTCACTCTCTCACTCACCCACTCACCCACTCACCCACTCACTCACCCACTCACCCACTCACCCATTCACTCACCCACCCGTCCACCCACTCGCCCCACCCACTCGCCCCACTCACTTGCCCCACTCACTTGCCCCACCCGCCCTTGGGAACTCACAGATCATTGTCAGTGTTGGTGCGGGTCTTCTGCTGCCGCCGACAGACCATGAAGACAGTGACGGCCATGGCGATGAGGAGCCCAGCAGCTACGACCCCACCCAGCACCCCCAAGACTCCTCCGGGAGGGCCTCGGGCCATCGGCTTCTCTGTGGAGGAGAGAGGGATGATAGTTAGAACGAGAGAGCAGTTACAGTTCAGAACATCACCTGTGGCATATAGGCTGATCGAAAGAAAAGGGATGAGAGAGGGAGGGAGAGAGAAGGGGAGAGAAATGGAGAGAGGGGGCAGAGAGAGAGAGAGCGAGAGATAGAGGGGGGGGTCAGAGAGAGAGAGAGAGAGAGAGATAGAGGGGGGGGTCAGAGAGAGAGAGAGAGAGCGAGAGAAACGATTTCTCATCAGAAATAATTTGTGATTTGAATACCAACTTCAAGACCGCAGTTATAAGTTAAGTCTCTCCCCAGGCTAAAGGTAAGCTGTCCTGTACTAAGAGAGAGAGACATCATAGTGTTACAGTCTATCTGGGTTTCCATCATCACCCACTCTGTAGACAACCATGAGTCTGACTGAAAAGCTAGTCTCTGCAAATATTGTTCCTTGCAACTCAAGATTTTTTAAACACGTTAAACCATTCACCACACACAAAACTATAAGCACACACGCACGCATGTACACACACACGCACAGTATTGTCTTTTATCGACGGCGGTTGTGATATCGTTTAGGACCTTGAGCGTGGCTGAGGTGCACCCATGACCAGCTCGGAAACCAGATTGCACAGCGGAGAAGGTACGGTGGGATTCGAAATGGTCGGTGATCTGTTTGTTAACTTGGCTTTCGAAGACCTTAGAAAGGCGGAGTAGGATAGATATAGGTCTGTAGCAGTTTGGGTCAAGAGTGTCCCCCCCTTTGAAGAGGGGGTTGACTGTGGCAGCTTTCCAATCTTTAGGAATCTCAGACAATACGAAAGAGAGGTTGAACAGGCTAGTAATAGGGGTTGCAACAATTGCGGCGGATCATTTTAGAAAGAGAGGGTCCAGATTGTCAAGCCCACTTAGGCATCAAACCTGTGACACTGATCTTTTCCTACTGACATAAGCCTCAACACGGTGACAGTCTTTTCCCATTGACTGCAATGTATTGACATAAACGTCAACACTGTAACACTCACCGTTTCCCATTGAACCTAATGTATTGAGAAAAACATCAACAACTGTGACATTTGACCTTTTTTTCAAAAACGTACCAGGATGATGTTTTCAGGCTGATAACGGGCTGTCTATACATCTTATCTCTTCTGTTTCTAAGTAGATAGACTTGATTACATAAGACTCCAAACTCTTCAAATAATGTGTTGAGGCCTATACTTCCCCCCTCCAACACTGTGCCTAGCTGTTCCCTGTTTAGTGCACAACTTTTGACCAGAGCCCTATGGGCTGCATATAGTGCCGTAGTCAACAGTCATGCACTAAACAGGGATTAGGCTGCCATTTGGGACGCAGTATCTCAGGATTATGGAGGATACACAGAGATACACAGAGACTTGATTGTTAAGTACACACTACACACAGTGGTCTCCAGATTGAGCCCTACAGAGAGAGAGCCAAGATGGTGGAGTGTGTCAGTAGTTGTTTACAGAGAATGATTTGGGTATATACAGTGCCTTCGGAAAGAATTCAGACCCCTTGACTTTTTTCACATTATTCTAAAATGGATTAAGTAAATAAAAATCCTCAGCAATCCACACACAATACCCCATAATGACAAAGCAAAAACAGATTTTTTGAAAAGTTGACAAAAATAAAATATATATATATCACATTTACATTAGTATTCAGACCCTTTACTCAGTACTTTGTTGAAGCACCTTTGGCAGCGATTACAGCCTTGTGTCTTCTTGGGTATGACGCTACAAGCTTGAAACACGTGTATTTGGGGAGTTTCTCCCATTCTTCTCTGCAGATCCTCTCAAACTCTGTCAGGTTGGAAGGGGAGTGTTGCTGCACAGCTATTTTCAGGTCTCCCCAGAGATAATAGATTTGGTTCAAGTCCGAGCTCTGGCTGGGCCACTCAAAGACATTCAGAGACTTGTCCCAAAGCCACTCCTGCGTTGTCTTGGCTGTGTGCTTAGGGTTGTTGTCCTGTTGTGAGGTGAACCTTCGCCCCAGTCTGAGGCCCTGAGCACTCTGGAGCAGGTTTTCATCAAGGATCTCTCTGTACTTTGCTCCGTTCATCTTTGCCTTTGACTAGTCTCCCAGTACCTGCCGCTGAAAAACATCCCCACAGCATGATTCTGCCACCACCATGCTTCACCGTAGTGATGGTGCCACCACCATGCTTCACCGTAGGGATGGTGCCAGGTTCCTCCAGACATGATTCTGCCACCACCATGCTTCACCGTAGTGATGCTGCCACCACCATGCTTCACCGTAGGGATGGTGCCAGGTTCCTCCAGACATGATTCTGCCACCACCATGCTTCACCGTAGTGATGCTGCCACCACCATCCTCACCGTAGGGATGGTGCCACCACCATGCTTCACCGTAGGGATGCTGCCACCACCATGCTTCACCATAGTGATGCTGCCACCACCATGCTTCACCGTAGTGATGCTGCCACCACCATGCTTCACCGTAGTGATGGTGCCACCACCATGCTTCACCGTAGTGATGCTGCCACCACCATGCTTCACCGTAGTGATGCTGCCACCACCATGCTTCACCGTAGTGATGCTGCCACCACCATGCTTCACCGTAGTGATGCTGCCACCACCATGCTTCACCGTAGTGATGCTGCCACCACCATGCTTCACCGTAGTGATGCTGCCACCACCATGCTTCACCGTAGGGATGGTGCCACCGCCATGCTTCACCGTAGGGATGGTGCCACCGCCATGCTTCACCGTAGTGATGGTGCCACAACCATGCTTCACCGTAGGGATGCTGCCACCACCATGCTTCACCGTAGGGATGGTGCCACCGCCATGCTTCACCGTAGGGATGGTGCCACCGCCATGCTTCACCGTAGTGATGGTGCCACCACCATGCTTCACCGTAGGGATGCTGCCACCACCATGCTTCACCGTAGGGATGCTGCCACCACCATGCTTCACCGTAGGGATGCTGCCACCACCATGCTTCACCGTAGTGATGCTGCCACCACCATGCTTCACCGTAGTGATGCTGTCACCACCATGCTTCACCGTAGTGATGCTGCCACCACCATGCTTCACCGTAGGGATGGTGCCACCACCATGCTTCACCGTAGTGATGCTGCCACCACCATGCTTCACCGTAGTGATGCTGCTACCACCATGCTTCACCGTAGTGATGCTGCCACCACCATGCTTCACCGTAGTGATGCTGCCACCACCATGCTTCACCGTAGTGATGCTGCCACCACGATGCTTCACCGTAGTGATGGTGCCAGGTTCCTCCAGACGTGACGCTTGGCATTCAGGCCAAAGCGTTCAAACTTGGTTTCATCAGACCAGAGAATTTTGTTTCTCATGATCTGAGAGTCTTAAGGTGCCTTTTGGCAAACTCCATGCCATAAAGGCCTGATTGGTGGAGTGCTGCAGAGATGGTTGTCCTTATGGAAGGTTCTCCCATCTCCACAGAGGAACTCTGGAGCTCTATCAGAGTGACCATCAGGTACTTGGTTAATACAGTGCCACTGTCATGGCCCGCTAACAAGGACTGCCCCCCCCCCCCTCTCCTTCTCCATGGCCGATGTGAGTAAAACAGGTAGCCTAGTGGTTAGAGCGTTGGACTAGCAACCGAAAGGTTGCACGATCGAATCCCTGAGCTGACAAGGTAAAAATCTGTCATTCTGCCCCTGAACAATGCAATTAACCCACCGTTCCTAGGCCGTCATTGAAAATAAGAATTTGTTCTTAACTGACTTGACTAGTTAAATAAAGTTAAAAACATTTAAATGTGTTAACATCTCTGGGATATGTGGGATGCTAACGTCCCACTTGGCCAAAAGCTAGTAACAATGCAGAGCGCCAAATTCAAAAAAATTACTATAAAAATCAAACTTTCATTAAATCACACATGAAAGATACCAAATTAAAACCTCTTAGCGCTAGGGGTCAGAATTTTTGGGTTGTTGTTAAAATAACGTTCCCAAGGTAAACGGACATTTTCCCTGGCCCAGATCGTAGAATATGCATATAATTTACAGATTAGGATAGAAACACTCCAAAGTTTGCAAAACTGTCAAAATATTGTCTGTGAGTATAACAAAACGTATTCTGCAGACGAAAACCTGAGAAAATCTAACCCGGAAGTTATTTTTTTAATTTTTGTATCTGTGTTTCCTGGACCGTCTTTCTTCCATTTAAACGGGTATCAACCAGATTCCTTTTCCAATGGCTTCCTCAGGCTGTGACCAGGCTTTAGACATAGTTTCAGGCTTTTATTTTGAAAAATTAGCGTGATTTTTCAAAAGTAGTCAGGTGTCCTCCGAATAGTTCCTGCGCGCGCGAGAGGAGCTCTCCATTTTCCTTTTCTCTCTTAATGAATAGGTTATGGTCCGGTTGAAATATTATCGATTATGTTTGTTAAAAACAACCTGAGGATTGATTATAAAAAACATTTGACATGTTTCTACGAACATTACGGATACTTTTTGGAATTTGTCGAACGGAACAAGGCTTTGGTTTTCTGAACATAACGCGCAACCCAAATGGCGTTTTTTTGTGATAAAAGTAATATTTATCGAACAAAAATAACATTTATTGTGTAACTGGGAGTCTCGTGAGTGCAAACATCCGAAGATTATCAAAGGTAAGCGATTCATTTTATTGCTTTTCTGACTTTCGTGACCATGCTAATTTGGGGCTAGCTGTTCTAGCATTGATTGATACACTCACAAAAGCTTGGATTTCTTTCGCTGTAAAGCATATTTTCAAAATCTGACACGATAGGTGGATTAACAACAAACGAAGCTGTGTTTTGGTATATTTCACTTATGATTGCATGATTATAAATATTTTTAGTAATATTCTGCGCCCTGCAATTCAGCAGTTGTTTAGGAAAATGATCCCGTAAAAGGGATCCGTAGCGCAGAGAAGTTAAAGCTACACTGGTTGTGAATCCAGCAAACATGTCAGAATTCAAATAGGCTTTTCGGGGAAAGCAAACTATACTATTTTCTGAGGATAGCACCATAGTAAACAGAGAGTGAAGCATATTTCAACCCTGCAGGCGTGACACAAAACGCAGAAATAAAAATATAATTAATGTCTTACCTTTGACGAGCTTCTGTTGTTGGCACTCCAATATGTCCCATAAACATTACAAATGGTCCTTTTGTTCGATTAATTCCGTCGATATATATCCAAAATGTCCATTTATTTGGCGCGTTTGATCCAGAAAAACACCGGTTCCAAATTGTGAAACGTGACAACAAAATATCTCAAAAGTTACCTGTAAACTTTGCCAAACATTACAAACTACTTTAGTAATACAACTTTAGGTATTTTTTTACGTAAATAATCGATAAAATTGAAGACGGGATGATCTGTGTTCAATACAGGATTAAAACAAACTGTAGCTAGCCCTCCCCTCTAACAAACAGGACACAACAAGTGACCCTGATTCAAAATGACCATACTTCTTCATTACACAAAGGAAAAACCCTCAACCAATTTCTAAAGACTGTTGACATCCAGTGGAAGCGGTAGGAACTGCAAGAAGGTCAATTAGAAATCTGTATTCCCAATGAAAATCCATTGAAAAGAGAGTGACCTCAAAAAAAAAAATCTGAATGGTTTGTCCTAGGGGTTTCACCTGCTAAATAAGTTCTGTTATACTCACAAACATGATTCAAACAGTTTTAGAAACTTCCAAGTTTTTTCTATCCAAATCTACTAATAATATGCATATCTTATCTTCTGGGGATGAGTAGCTGGCAGTTGAATTTGGGTATGCTTTTCATCCAAACGTGAAAATGTTGCCCCCTATCCTAGTTATCCCTCAATAGGCTGCTGGCCCAGATGGCATCCCTAGCCACATCCTCCCTATCCCAGTCTGCTGTCCCCACATGCTTCAAGATGGCCACCATTGTTCCTGTACCCAAAGCAAAGAGAACTGAACTAAATGCCTACCGCCCTGTAGCACTCACTTCTGTCATCATGAAGTGCTTTGAGAGACTAGTCAAGGATCATATCACCTCCACCTTACTGGCCACCCTAGACCCACTTCAGTTTGCATACCACCTCAACAGGTCCACAGACGATGCAATCACCATCACACTGCCCTATCCCATCTGGACAAGAGGAATACCTACGTAAGAATGCTGTTCATTGACTACAGCTCAGCATTCAACACTGTAGTACCCTCCAAGCTCATTATCAAGCTGGAGGCCCTGGGTCTCAACCCTGCCCTGTGCAATTGGGTCCTGGACTTTCTAACGGGCCGCCCCCATGTGGTGAAGAGTTGCAAAGAAATAGCCACATCTCAGACTGGCCAATAAAAATAAAAGATTGAGAGCACAGACACCGGACAGAGGAACTCTGCCTAGAAGGCCAGCATCCCGGAGTCGCCTCTTCACCGTTGACATTTAGACTGGTGCTTTGCGGGTACAATTAAGTTCGCTGCCAGTTGAGGACTTGTGATGAGTCTGTTTCTCAAACTAGACACTGTAATGTACTTGTCCTCTTGCTCAGTTGTGCACCGGGGCCTCCCACTCCTCTTTCTATTCTGGTTAGAGACAGTTTGCGCTGTTCTGTGAACACAGTGTTGTACGAGATTTTCAATCCCAGCTGTCCCACGAGCCAATCCCAGCTATCCCACCAGCCAATCCCATCTATCCCACTAGTCAACCCTAGCTATCCCACTAGCCACTCCAAGCTATCCCACTAGCCACTCCAAGCTATCCCACTAGCCACTCCAAGTTATCCCACTAGTCAATCCCAGCTATCCCACTAGCCAATCCCAGCTATCACACTAGCCAATCCCAATTTTCCCACTAGCCAATCCCAGCTATCTGCCAAGCCAATCACAGCTATCACACTAGCCAATCACAGCTATCCCACTAGCCAATCTCAGCTATCCCACTAGCCAATCCCGCAGTTCACCCCCTCCCAGTCATGGTTACATTCAATAACCATGGTCCTCAATCCCCCCAGTCAATAACCACGGTCCTCAACCCCCCCAGTCAATAACCACAGTCCTCAACCCCCCCAGTCAATAACCACAGTCCTCAATCCCCCCCAGTCAATAACCACAGTCCTCACCCCCCCCAGTCAATAACCACAGTCCTCAATCCCCCCCAGTCAATAACCACAGTCCTCACCCCCCCCAGTCAATAACCACAGTCCTCAATCCCCCCAGTCAATAACCACGGTCCTCAACTCCCCCCAGTCAATAACCACAGTCCTCCACCCCCCCAGTCAATAACCACGGTCCTCAATCCCCCCCAGTCAATAACCACAGTCCTCACCCCCCCAGTCAATAACCACGGTCCTCACCCCCCCAGTCAATAACCACAGTCCTCAATCCCCCCAGTCAATAACCACGGTCCTCAACTCCCCCAGTCAATAACCACGGTCCTCAACCCCCCCAGTCAATAACCACGGTCCTCAATCCCCCCCCAGTCAATAACCATGGTCCTCAACTCCCCCAGTCAATAACCACGGTCATCACCCCCCCCAGTCAATAACCACAGTCCTCAACCCCCCCAGTCAATAACTCGGTCCTCAACCCCCCAGTCAATAACCACGGTCCTCACCCCCCCAGTCAATAACCACGGTCCTCACCCCTCCAGTCAATAACCACGGTCCTCACCCCCCCAGTCAATAACCACGGTCCTCAATCCCCCCAGTCAATAACCACGGTCCTCAACCCCCCCAGTCAATAACCACAGTCCTCAAACCCCCCCAGTCAATAACCACGGTCCTCAACCCCCCCAGTCAATAACCACAGTCCTCAAACCCCCCCAGTCAATAACCACGGTCCTCAACCCCCCCAGTCAATAACCACAGTCCTCAATCCCCCCAGTCAATAACCACGGTCCTCAACCCCCCCCAGTCAATAACCACGGTCCTCAACCCCCCCCAGTCAATAACCCCAGTCCTCAATCCCCCCAGTCAATAACCACAGTCCTCACCCCCCCAGTCAATAACCACAGTCCTCAACCCCCCCAGTCAATAACCACGGTCCTCACCCCCCCAGTCAATAACCACAGTCCTCACCCCCCCAGTCAATAACCACGGTCCTCACTCCCCCAGTCAATAACCACGGTCCTCACCCCCCCAGTCAATAACCACGGTCCTCACCCCCCCAGTCAATAACCACAGTCCTCAATCCCCCCAGTCAATAACCACAGTCCTCAATCCCCCAGTCAATAACCACGGTCCTCAACCCCCCCCAGTCAATAACCACAGTCCTCAATCCCCCAGTCAATAACCACGGTCCTCACCCCCCCAGTCAATAACCACAGTCCTCAACCCCCCCAGTCAATAACCACGGTCCTCACCCCCCCAGTCAATAACCACAGTCCTCACCCCCCCAGTCAATAACCACGGTCCTCACCCCCCCAGTCAATAACCACGGTCCTCACCCCCCCAGTCAATAACCACGGCCCTCACCCCCCCAGTCAATAACCACAGTCCTCAATCCCCCCAGTCAATAACCACAGTCCTCAATCCCCCAGTCAATAACCACGGTCCTCAACCCCCCCCAGTCAATAACCACAGTCCTCAATCCCCCAGTCAATAACCACGGTCCTCACCCCCCCAGTCAATAACCACAGTCCTCACCCCCCCAGTCAATAACCACGGTCCTCACCCCCCCAGTCAATAACCACGTCCTCAACCCCCCCAGTCAATAACCACGGTCCTCAACACCCCCAGTCAATAACCACGGTCCTCAACTCCCCCAGTCAATAACCACGGTCCTCAACCCCCCCAGTCAATAACCACAGTCCTCCACCCCCCAGTCAATAACCACAGTCCTCAATCCCCCCAGTCAATAACCACAGTCCTCAACTCCCCCAGTCAATAACCACAGTCCTCAATCCCCCCAGTCAATAACCATGGTCCTCACCCCCCCAGTCAATAACCACAGTCCTCAACTCCCCCAGTCAATAACCACGGTCCTCAATCCCCCCAGTCAATAACCACGGTCCTCAACCCCCCCAGTCAATAACCATGGTCCTCAACCCCCCCAGTCAATAACCACGGTCCTCACCCCCCCAGTCAATAACCCCAGTCCTCAATACCCCCAGTCAATAACCACAGTCCTCACCCCCCCCAGTCAATAACCACGGTCCTCAATCCCCCCAGTCAATAACCACGGTCCTCACCCCCCCAGTCAATAACCACGGTCCTCAATCCCCCCAGTCAATAACCACGGTCCTCAATCCCCCCAGTCAATAACCACGGTCCTCAACCCACCCCCCCCAGTCAATAACCACAGTCCCCAACACCCCCAGTCAATAACCACGGTCCTCAAACCCCCCAGTCAATAACCACAGTCCTCAATCCCCCCAGTCAATAACCACAGTCCTCATACCCCCCAGTCAATAACCACGGTCCTCAACCCCCCCCAGTCAATAACCACGGTCCTCAACCCCCCCAGTCAATAACCACAGTCCTCAACCCTCCCCAGTCAATAACCACGGTCCTCAACCCCCCCCAGTCAATAACCACAGTCCCCAATACCCCCAGTCAATAACCACGGTCCTCAACCCCCCCAGTCAATAACCACGGTCCTCAACCCCCCCAGTCAATAACCACGGTCCTCAACCCCCCCCCAGTCATGGTTACAGTAAACAGCAATGGCCCATAGGGCTCTAGTCAGTAGTAGTGCACTATGTAGGGAATAGGGTTCCATTTGAGATGCATCCATTCACTCTCCAGGCGTGCACCATAGCAATCATCCATTCACTATCCAGGCGTGCACCACAGCATTCCTTCACTCACTATCCAGGCGTGCACCACAGCATTCCTTCACTCACTATACAGGCGTGCACCACAGCATTCCTTCAGTCACTATCCAGGCGTGCACCACAGCATTCCTTCAAGTCACTATCCAGGTGTGCACCACAGCATTCCTTCAGTCACTCTCCAGGCGTGCACCACAGCATTCCTTCACTCACTATACAGGCGTGCACCACAGCATTCCTTCAATCACTCTCCAGGCGTGCACCACAGCATTCCTTCACTCACTATACAGGCGTGCACCACAGCATTCCTTCAGTCACTATCCAGGCATGCACCACAGCATTCCTTCAGTTACACTCATGGGGTGCACCACAGCATTCCTTCAGTTACACTCTTGGGGTGCACCACAGCAATCCTTCAGTCACACTCATGGGGTGCACCACAGCAATCCTTCAGTCACACTCCAGGCATGCACCACAGCATTCCTTCAGTCACACTCATGGGGTGCACCACAGCATTCCTTCAGTTACACTCCAGGTGTGCACCACAGCATTCCTTCAGTCACACTCATGGGGTGCACCACAGCATTCCTTCAGTCACACTCATGGGGTGCACCACAGCATTCCTTCAGTCACACTCATGGGGTGCACCACAGCATTCCTTCAGTCACACTCATGGGGTGCACCACAGCATTCCTTCAGTCACACTCATGGGGTGCACCACAGCATTCCTTCAGTCACACTCATGGGGTGCACCACAGCATTCCTTCAGTCACACTCATGGGGTGCACCACAGCATTCCTTCAGTCACACTCATGGGGTGCACCACAGCATTCCTTCAGTCACACTCCAGGCATGCACCACAGCATTCCTTCAGTCACACTCCAGGCATGCACCACAGCATTCCTTCAGTCACACTCATGGGGTGCACCACAGCATTCCTTCAGTCACACTCATGGGGTGCACCACAGCATTCCTTCAGTCACACTCCAGGCATGCACCACAGCATTCCTTCAGTCACACTCATGGGGTGCACCACAGCATTCCTTCAGTCACACTCCAGGCATGCACCACAGCATTCCTTCAGTCACACTCATGGGGTGCACCACAGCATTCCTTCAGTCACACTCCAGGCATTCACCACAGCATTCCTTCAGTCACACTCCAGGCATGCACCACAGCATTCCTTCAGTCACACTCATGGGGTGCACCACAGCATTCCTTCAGTCACACTCATGGGGTGCACCACAGCATTCCTTCAGTCACACTCATGGGGTGCACCACAGCATTCCTTCAGTCACACTCATGGGGTGCACCACAGCATTCCTTCAGTCACACTCATGGGGTGCACCACAGCAATCCTTCAGTCACACTCATGGGGTGCACCACAGCATTCCTTCATGGAACATTGATATAAATTGATAATTGACACATAAATTGATTGCCATCCCACAGTCTTTGTTTGTAGTAGTGTCACAGCAGGGAGTATGGAGAGACACAGATGCAATGTCTAATATGCAGCTCTAAGTTGTGGTTGAATAGGTTATGTTCTATCCACCATGTGTCATGACCTGAGTGCTGTTGTACATCAACAGTGTTTTCTGGCAGATCAGCCCTCAATTGGATGTTATAGAACATGTGGAATATAGAGTTACCAGCCTCCCATGCAACCTCTTAGTCACACATAGCATAGAGAGGTGACATGAGAGGTGAGTGTGTGTGCATTTGTGTGTGTGTGTGTGTGTGTGTGCACTTATGACAGAGTGAGAGAGAGTGAGAGAGTGAGAGAGTGAGAGAGAGAGAGAGAGAGAGAGAGAGAGAGAGAGAGAGAGAGAGAGAGAGAGAGAGAGAGAGAGAGAGAGAGAGAGAGAGAGAGAGAGAGAGAGATGGCTAAGACTCTGCCCACTCCCCAGACAAGCAAAATGTCACAGGCAGGCTGCAGCAATGCAGGGCTTAAATGGAAACAGGTTGTATTCACCAGGGCCTCTAGTCCAGCTACTCTAACCCTGCCAACACACACTGTTATATTACCCATGCTGCTTACTCCTTCAATGCCATCTTCCATGCTGGGGCCTAGCATGGTTCAGCAAACACTGGCATGGGGTAAGAAATTCACAACAGAATGATGTCACACACACTCTGTCTATACACACACACTCACATACAGACACATATATACACACAGTCCCTCTCTCCTCTTACCTTTCCTTGGCCTCTATGTCTTACATCTCTTAGAGAAAATTACAATTTTCGTGATAATTCTAAATACACTGACTTTACTGAACTCTGGAGAAAACGAACATTGTTGCAGGGTGAGTATATCTGACAATGTGCTTTCCCGTCCATTAGACATTTTGTCTGCGGGAACTCGTTATTTTTCACCAGGTCCACTCGTTCAAGTGCCGATGCATTTGTGGCATGGTGTGAACAGTACGAATTTGTGTCACTACTAAAGTCTAATGTTTTAAATGACTGTTTTGTATTGTCTGGAAACTCACGCGTAGAATTCGCTTGCGTAGGTCTCTTAAAAAAGAGAAGCCGTGCAAGGTTATTAAGTCTATGTCTGGTAACAGTAATGTTAATGATTTACCGTCATGTGTATTGAATGACTCTGTTGCTGTATATGACTAAACTGAAATGCTGAATTGATTCAATGAGCACTTTGTATCATCTGGTAGGCTGTTTGATTCAGTGTCCTCTGTCTCTGTCCAACCCTGTGGATGAACCAGTGTCCTCTGTCTCTGTACAACCCTGTGGATGAACCAGTGTCCTCTGTCTCTGTCCAACCCTGTGGATGAACCAGTGTCCTCTGTCTCTGTACAACCCTGTGTGGATGAACCAGTGTCCTCTGTCTCTGTCCAACCCTGTGGATGAACCAGTGTCCTCTGTCTCTGTCCAACCCTGTGTGGATGAACCAGTGTCCTCTGTCTCTGTCCAACCCTGTGTGGATGAACCAGTGTCCCCTGTCTCTGTCCAACCCTGTGGATGAACCAGTGCCCTCTGTCTCTGTCCAACCCTGTGTGGATGAACCAGTGTCCTCTGTCTCTGTACAACCCTGTGTGGATGAACCAGTGTCCTCTGTCTCTGTCCAACCCTGTGTGGATGAACCAGTGTCCTCTGTCTCTGTACAACCCTGTGTGGATGAACCAGTGTCCTCTGTCTCTGTACAACCCTGTGGATGAACCAGTGTCCTCTGTCTCTGTCCAACCCTGTGTGGATGAACCAGTGTCCTCTGTCTCTGTCCAACCCTGTGGATGAACCAGTGTCCTCTGTCTCTGTACAACCCTGTGTGGATGAACCAGTGTCCTCTGTCTCTTTACAACCCTGTGTGGATGAACCAGTGTCTTCTGTCTCTGTCCAACCCTGTGTGGATGAACCAGTGTCCTCTGTCTCTGTCCAACCCTGTGTGGATGAACCAGTGCCCTCTGTCTCTGTCCAACCCTGTGTGGATGAACCAGTGTCCTCTGTCTCTGGCCAACCCTGTGTGGATGAACCAGTGTCCTCTGTCTCTGTCCAACCCTGTGTGGATGAACCAGTGTCCTCTGTCTCTGTCCAACCCTGTGTGGATGAACCAGTGTCTTCTGTCTCTGTCCAACCCTGTGTGGATGAACCAGTGTCCTCTGTCTCTGTACAACCCTGTGTGGATGAACCAGTGTCCTCTGTCTCTGTACAACCCTGTGTGGATGAACCAGTGTCCTCTGTCTCTGTACAACCCTGTGTGGATGAACCAGTGTCCTCTGTCTCTGTCCAACCCTGTGTGGATGAACCAGTGTCCTCTGTCTCTGTCCAACCCTGTGTGGATGAACCAGTGTCCTCTGTCTCTGTACAACCCTGTGTGGATGAACCAGTGTCCTCTGTCTCTGTCCAACCCTGTGTGGATGAACCAGTGTCCTCTGTCTCTGTCCAACCCTGTGTGGATGAACCAGTGTCCTCTGTCTCTGTAGAACCCTGTGTGGATGAACCAGTGTCCTCTGTCTCTGTCCAACCCTGTGTGGATGAACCAGTGTCCTCTGTCTCTGTCCAACCCTGTGTGGATGAACCAGTGTCCTCTGTCTCTGTACAACCCTGTGTGGATGAACCAGTGTCCTCTGTCTCTGTCCAACCCTGTGTGGATGAACCAGTGTCCTCTGTCTCTGTAGAACCCTGTGTGGATGAACCAGTGTCCTCTGTCTCTGTCCAACCCTGTGTGGATGAACCAGTGTCCTCTGTCTCTGTCCAACCCTGTGTGGATGAACCAGTGTCTTCTGTCTCTGTCCAACCCTGTGTGGATGAACCAGTGTCCTCTGTCTCTGTCCAACCCTGTGTAGATGAACCAGTGTCCTCTGTCTCTGTCCAACCCTGTGTGGATGAACCAGTGTCCTCTGTCTCTGTCCAACCCTGTGTAGATGAACCAGTGTCCTCTGTCTCTGTCCAACCCTGTGTAGATGAACCAGTGTCCTCTGTCTCTGTCCAACCCTGTGTGGATGAACCAGTGTCCTCTGTCTCTGTCCAACCCTGTGTGGATGAACCAGTGTCCTCTGTCTCTGTCCAACCCTGTGTGGATGAACCAGTGTCCTCTGTCTCTGTCCAACCCTGTGTGGATGAACCAGTGTCCTCTGTCTCTGTACAACCCTGTGTGGATGAACCAGTGTCCTCTGTCTCTGTCCAACCCTGTGTGGATGAACCAGTGTCCTCTGTCTCTGTCCAACCCTGTGGATGAACCAGTGTCCTCTGTCTCTGTACAACCCTGTGTGGATGAACCAGTGTCCTCTGTCTCTGTCCAACCCTGTGTGGATGAACCAGTGTCCTCTGTCTCTATACAACCCTGTGTGGATGAACCAGTGTCCTCTGTCTCTGTACAACCCTGTGGATGAACCAGTGTCCTCTGTCTCTGTCCAACCCTGTGGATGAACCAGTGTCCTCTGTCTCTGTCCAACCCTGTGTGGATGAACCAGTGTCCTCTGTCTCTGTCCAACCCTGTGGATGAACCAGTGTCCTCTGTCTCTGTCCAACCCTGTGTGGATGAACCAGTGTCCTCTGTCTCTGTCCAACCCTGTGTAGATGAACCAGTGTCCTCTGTCTCTGTACAACCCTGTGGATGAACCAGTGTCCTCTGTCTCTATACAACCCTGTGTAGATGAACCAGTGTCCTCTGTCTCTGTACAACCCTGTGTTGATGAACCAGTGTCCTCTGTCTCTGTACAACCCTGTGTGGATGAACCAGTGTCCTCTGTCTCTGTCCAACCCTGTGTGGATGAACCAGTGTCCTCTGTCTCTGTACAACCCTGTGTGGATGAACCAGTGTCCTCTGTCTCTGTACAACCCTGTGTGGATGAACCAGTGTCCTCTGTCTCTGTACAACCCTGTGTGGATGAACCAGTGTCCTCTGTCTCTGTCCAACCCTGTGTGGATGAACCAGTGTCCTCTGTCTCTGTACAACCCTGTGTGGATGAACCAGTGTCCTCTGTCTCTGTACAACCCTGTGTGGATGAACCAGTGTCCTCTGTCTCTGTCCAACCCTGTGTGGATGAACCAGTGTCCTCTGTCTCTGTCCAACCCTGTGTGGATGAACCAGTGTCCTCTGTCTCTGTACAACCCTGTGTGGATGAACCAGTGTCCTCTGTCTCTGTCCAACCCTGTGTGGATGAACCAGTGTCCTCTGTCTCTGTCCAACCCTGTGTGGATGAACCAGTGTCCTCTGTCTCTGTACAACCCTGTGTGGATGAACCAGTGTCCTCTGTCTCTGTACAACCCTGTGTGGATGAACCAGTGTCCTCTGTCTCTGTCCAACCCTGTGTGGATGAACCAGTGTCCTCTGTCTCTGTCCAACCCTGTGTGGATGAACCAGTGTCCTCTGTCTCTGTCCAACCCTGTGTGGATGAACCAGTGTCCTCTGTCTCTGTCCAACCCTGTGTGGATGAACCAGTGTCCTCTGTCTCTGTACAACCCTGTGTGGATGAACCAGTATCCTCTGTCTCTGTCCAACCCTGTGTGGATGAACCAGTGTCCTCTGTCTCTTTACAACCCTGTGTGGATGAACCAGTGTCCTCTGTCTCTGTCCAACCCTGTGTGGATGAACCAGTGTCCTCTGTCTCTGTCCAACCCTGTGTAGATGAACCAGTGTCCTCTGTCTCTGTCCAACCCTGTGTGGATGAACCAGTGTCCTCTGTCTCTGTCCAACCCTGTGTGGATGAACCAGTGTCCTCTGTCTCTGTCCAACCCTGTGTGGATGAACCAGTGTCCTCTGTCTCTGTACAGACCCTGTGTGGATGAACCAGTGTCTTCTGTCTCTGTCCAACCCTGTGTAGATGAACCAGTGTCCTCTGTCTCTGTCCAACCCTGTGGATGAACCAGTGTCCTCTGTCTCTGTCCAACCCTGTGTGGATGAACCAGTGTCCTCTGTCTCTGTCCAACCCTGTGGATGAACCAGTGTCCTCTGTCTCTGTCCAACCCTGTGTGGATGAACCAGTGTCCTCTGTCTCTGTCCAACCCTGTGTGGATGAACCAGTGTCCTCTGTCTCTGTCCAACCCTGTGTGGATGAACCAGTGTCCTCTGTCTCTGTATAACCCTGTGTGGATGAACCAGTGTCCTCTGTCTCTGTCCAACCCTGTGTGGATGAACCAGTGTCCTCTGTCTCTTTACAACCCTGTGTGGATGAACCAGTGTCCTCTGTCTCTGTACAACCCTGTGTGGATGAACCAGTGTCCTCTGTCTCTGTACAACCCTGTGTGGATGAACCAGTGTCCTCTGTCTCTGTCCAACCCTGTGTGGATGAACCAGTGTCCTCTGTCTCTTTACAACCCTGTGTGGATGAACCAGTGTCCTCTGTCTCTGTCCAACCCTGTGTGGATGAACCAGTGTCCTCTGTCTCTTTACAACCCTGTGTGGATGAACCAGTGTCCTCTGTCTCTGTCCAACCCTGTGTGGATGAACCAGTGTCCTCTGTCTCTGTCCAACCCTGTGTGGATGAACCAGTGTCTTCTGTCTCTGTCCAACCCTGTGTGGATGAACCAGTGTCCTCTGTCTCTGTCCAACCCTGTGTGGATGAACCAGTGTCCTCTGTCTCTGTCCAACCCTGTGTGGATGAACCAGTGTCCTCTGTCTCTGTCCAACCCTGTGTGGATGAACCAGTGTCCTCTGTCTCTGTCCAACCCTGTGTGGATGAACCAGTGTCCTCTGTCTCTGTACAACCCTGTGTGGATGAACCAGTGTCCTCTGTCTCTGTACAACCCTGTGTGGATGAACCAGTGTCCTCTGTCTCTGTACAACCCTGTGTGGATGAACCAGTGTCCTCTGTCTCTGTACAACCCTGTGTGGATGAACCAGTGTCCTCTGTCTCTGTACAACCCTGTGTGGATGAACCAGTGTCCTCTGTCTCTGTCCAACCCTGTGTGGATGAACCAGTGTCCTCTGTCTCTGTCCAACCCTGTGGATGAACCAGTGTCCTCTGTCTCTGTACAACCCTGTGTGGATGAACCAGTGTCCTCTTTACAACCCTGTGTGGATGAACCAGTGTCCTCTGTCTCTGTACAACCCTGTGTGGATGAACCAGTGTCCTCTGTCTCTGTCCAACCCTGTGTGGATGAACCAGTGTCCTCTGTCTCTGTCCAACCCTGTGTGGATGAACCAGTGAGAGCTGGTCAAACTTTTAGCTTTTTGCCATTCTCAGTGCAGGTGGTACATAAACCCCTGAAATCCGTAGATCAAAGAAAGCCTGCAGGTCCTGATCTTTTGGATCCCTGCTTTTTAAATCTGGCAGCTGATTTCATAGCTGAACCACTTACCTATCTGTTCAATCTAACCCTGGAATGTAATGAAATTCCCAATATCTGGAAATCAGCATTTGTCCTACCACTTTTAAAAGGGGGAGATCCAACTCTTTTAAATAATTATAGGCCAATCTCAAAGCTGTCACCCCTGGTGAAAATACTTGAAACCCTTGTAAGTGAACAGCTAAAATAGTTTTTATTTACTAACTCTATTTTATCAATGTACCAATCGGGCTTCAGGAAGAAGCATAGCAAAATTACAGCAGCCATGAAGGTTTTAAATGATATCACTGAAGCCCTTGACAAAAAACAGCACTGTGTCTCACTTTTTATTGATCTCTCTAAGGCTTTTGATACAGTTGATCATGCTATACTGAGGCAGAGATTGCCGTGCGTAGGTCTTTCAGAGCATGCAGTTGCATGGTTTGCTAACTATCTGTCTGATAGAACTCAGTGCACTCAATTTGATGGGCTCATGTCTGTTAAATTGTCCGTCTTTAATGGTGTGCCCCAAGGCTCTGTACTTGGCCCCTCTTATTCACTATTTATATAAATCATTTAGACAAAAATGTGCAAAACGCGCAACTTCACTTTTATGCTGATGATACTGTTATTTACTGTTGTGCCTCGTCTCTCACAAAAGCTTTCCAGAATCCAGAGTCCAGAACTTACAAACTGCTTTTTATACTGTTCAACATACCTTGTGTCAATTGAAGCTTATCCTCAATACTGACAAAACTAAACTAATGTTGTTTTCTAAAGCAAGAAATAGACCTCTGAACCTTTCACCTATTATTACCTGTCAGGGCAATGAGATTGAGACTGTAACCTCATATAAATATATTGGAATTTTAATTGATGACGGCCTTTTTTTAACTTACAAAAAAATTGAAGCTGAAGTTGGGATTTTATTTGAGGAATACGGCCTGTTTTTCTTTTGAAGCCAGAAGGAGGCTCAGTATCAGCTACATTTATGCCTTTACTAGACTATGGAGATATTTTATACTTGAATGCTCAGTGTTTGAGATCAATTGACACCCTTTATTTACCATGGAGCTTTGCGATTTATTTTAAACTGCAAAACCCTTATGCACCACTGCACTTTATATACCAGGGTTGGCTGGCCTATACTTATATTTACCAAGCCATTTTGGGTTTACTACCATTTTCTTTGGGCATTTTTATTGTTCAGATATGTGGTGGGTACTATCTTCCTTCGCAGGACTTTATCCTGCTAACTGTTCCATATGTCCGAACTGAATTTGGTAAAAGGGCTTTTATGTACTCTGTGCCAACGGCTTGAAACGACTTACAAAATACTTTTAAACTGGAAGAACTTGTCCCGATTGGTGTTTTTAAATCATTGATGAAGGATTTTGAGGCTGATTCCCTGACCTGTCAATGTTTTGAATTGGCTGTTTTATGATTTATTTACTTGTGAATTCTATGTTTTTTTACTAGATTACCTGTAGTTTTTCATGTCTGTCTGTAAATGTGTAATGACTTGGTGCTGCCTATCTTGGCAAGGACGCACTTGAAAAAGAGATTTCAAATATCAATGAGCCCTTCCTGGTTAAATAAAGGTTAAAGAAATAAATACATACAGTATGTTCACTCTGAGAATAGGAGAGAAGAGAGACTGACGAGTCTTGATATAGTACGGTTTTATAGAGTTGTTTTTATTTGTCAAAATATCTCCAGTCTCTCTAGTTATAATTATGATCACTTCACAACAGTGAAACCTGGAGCTGTTGGCTTCCTTCCTTGCCATCAGGTGTTTTAAATGATGTCTTCTCCAGGGGGCCTCTTACACGCTCCAGCCATCCTGGGGAGGTTTCATTGGACAGATTGGGAGTCTGGCACCAACCCATGTCAACCAGCATCATGCCAGGATCATGCCAACCAGAGACCATTGATAGTCCAAGACAGACACCTGTTCCAGAGACCACAGCCACAGTCATGCCACTAAACTGCAACCGTCTACAAATAATAAATAGGCCTATAGACAGGAGGATAGTAGAAAAATACCCCCACATAGTTTTCCAAATGGGGAAAATGCTGTAAAATTTTATTTTAAGCAATTTCTTCCATTTTTATATCCTGTTTTTATTTCCGGTTCTTATATCCTCTTTTTATATCCTGTTTTTATATCCTGTTTTTATATCCAGTTTTGTTTTCTTGTTTTATATCCTGTTTTTATATCCTCTTTTAATATACTGTTTTTATATAATATTTTTACATCCGGTTTTATATCCTGTTTTTATATCCTGTTTTTATATGCAGTTTGTATATCCTGTTTTTATATGCAGTTTTTATATCCTGTTTTTATATGCAGTTTGTATATCCTGTTTTTTATATACTGTTTTAATACACTGTTTTTATATCCAGTTTTTGTATATTGTTTTAACTTCTTGACGCTAGGGGTCAGATTACATTTTTTTTAAATAACGTTCCCAAGGTAAATGGACTATTTCTTAGGTCCAGATCGTAGAATATGCATATAATTTACAGATTAGGATAGAAAACACTCCAAAGTTTCCAAAACTGTCAAAATATTGTCTGTGAGTAACAAAACTGATTTTGCAGGCGAAAACCTTTTTTTTCTACAACAAGGACAACGCACAAGACATTCTCCAAACACCCCACAGGGCCGACATCCCCGTTATTTGCAAGAGGAAGCGACGCAGGTACAGAGGACAAAGAGCCGGATGCCTGGTCGGGACCCGGAGAAGGCGGGAAGCTGCCGTTACCGTCAATACTACTCGCCAACGTCATTGGGCAATAAATTAGACGAGGTACGATCATAAATATCCTACCAACGGGACATCAAAAACTGTAATATCCTGTGTTTCACAGAATCGTGGCTGAATGACGACATGGATATTCAGCTAGCGGGATACACGCTGCACTGGCAAGATAGAACAGCACACTCCGGTAAGATGTGGGGGGGTGGTCTGTGCATATTTGTAAACAACAGCTGGTGCACAAAATCTAAGGAAGTCTCTAGATTATGCTTGCCTTAAGTAGAGTATATTGTGATAAATTGCAGGCCACATTACCTGCCTAGAGAGTTTTCAGCCATACTTTTTGTGGCTGTTTATTTATTTATTTTATTTACCACCACAGACAGATGCTGGCACTAAGACCGCACTCAGTCAGCTGTGTAAGGAAATAAGCAAACAGGAAACCACTCACCCAGAGGCGGCGCTCCGAGTGGCCGGAGACTTTAATACAGGGAAACTTAAATCAAATTTCAAACAACATGTTAAATGTGCAACCAGAGGGAAAGAAATTCTAGATCACCTGTACTCACTGTACACACACAAAGTTCTCCCTCACCCTCCATTTGGCAAATCCGACCACAACTCTATCCTCCTGATTCCTGCTTACAAGCTAAAATTAAAGCAGGAAGCACCAATGACTGAGTCTTTAAAAAGTGTTCAGATGAAGCAGATGCTAAACTACAGGACTGTTTTGTTATCACAGACTGGAACATGTTCCGGGATTCATCCGATGGCATTGTGGAGTACACCACATCAGTTACTGGCTTTATCAATAAGTGCATTGAGGATGTCGTCCCCACAGTGACTGTACGTACATACCCCCTAACCAGAAGCCATGGATTACAGGCAACATTTGCACTGAGCTAAAGGGTAGAGCTGCCACTTTCAAGGTGCGGGACTCTAACCCGGAAGCTTACAATAAATCCTGCTATGCCCTGCGACGAACCATCAAACAGGCATCGTGTCAATACAGGGCTAAGATTGAATCATACTACACCAGCTCCAACGCTCGTCTTATGTGGCAGGGCCTGCAAACTATTACAGACTACAAAGGGAAGCACAGCCGCGAGCTGCCCAGTGACACTAGCCTACCAGACGAGCTAAATCACTTCTGTGCTCGCTTCGAGGTAAGCAACACTGAGGCATGCATGACACCATCAGCTGTTCCGGACGACTGTGTGATCATGCTCTCCGTAGCCAACATGAGCAAGACCTTTAAAGAGGCCAACATACACAAGGCTGCGGGGCCAGACGGATTACCAGGACGTGTGCTCCAGGCATGTGCTGACCAACTGGCAGGTGTCTTCACTGACATTTTCAACATGTCCCTGATTGAGTCTGTAATACCAACATGTTTCAAGCAGACCACCATAGTCCCTGTGCCCAAGAACACTAAGGCAACCTGCCTAAATGACTACAGACCCGTAGCACTCACGTCCGTAGCCATGAAGTGATTTGAAAGGTTGGTCATGGCTCACATCAACACCATTATCCCAGAAATCCTAGACCCACTCCAATTTGCCTACCGCCCAAACAGATCCACAGATGATGCAATCTCTATTGCGCTCCACACTGCCCTTTCCCACCTGGACAAAAGGAACACCTATGTGAGAATGCTATTCATTGACTACAGCTCAGCATTCAACACCATAGTGCCCTCAAAGCTCATCACTAAGCTAAGGATCCTGGGACTAAACACCTCCCTCTGCAAATGGATCCTGGACTTCCTGACGGGCCACCCCCAGGTGGTGAGAGTAGGTAGCAACACATCTGCCACGCTGATCCTCAATACTGGAGTTCCCCAGGGGTGCATGCTCAGTCCCCTCCTGTACTTCCTGTTCACCCACGACTGCATGGCCAGGCACGACTTCAACACCATCATTAAGTTTGCAGACGGCACAACAGTGGTAGGCCTGATCACAGACAACGACGAGGCAGCCTATAGGGAGGAGGTCAGAGACCTGGCCGGGTGGTGCCAGAATAACAACCTATTCTTCAACGTAACCTAGACTAAGGAGATGATTGTGGACTACAGGAAAAGGAGGACCGAGCACTGCCCCATTCTCATAGATGGGGCTGTAGTGGAGTAGGTTGAGAGCTTCAAGTTCCTTGGTGTCCACATCAACAACAAACTAGAATGGTCCAAACACACCAAGACAGTCGTGAAGAGGGCACAACAAAGGCTATTCCCCCTCAGGAAACTAAAAAGATTTGTCATGGGTCCTGAGATCGTCAAAAGGTTCTACAGCTGCAACATCGAGAGCATCCTGACTGGTTGCATCACTGCCTGGTACGGCAATTGCTCGGCCTCTGACCGCAAGGCACTACAGAGGGAGGTGCGTACGGCCCAGTACATCACTGGGGCAAAGCTGCCTGCCATCCAGGACCTCTACACCAGGCGGTGTCAGAGGAAGGCCCTAAAAATTGTCAATGACCCCAGCCACCAGACTGTTCTCTCTACTACCGCAAGGCAAGCGATACCGGAGTGCCAAGTCTAGGACAAAAAGGCATCTCAACAGTTTTTACCCCCAAGCCATAAGACTCCTGAACAGGTAATCAAATGGCTACCTGGACTATTTGCATTGTGTGGTCCCCCCAACCCCTCTTTTACACTGCTGCTACTCTCTGTTTATCATATATGCATAGTCACTTTAACTATACATTCATGTACATACTACCTCAATTGGGCCGACCAACCAGGGCTCCCGCACATTGGCTAACCAGGCTATCTGCATTGTGTCCCGCCACCCACCACCCGCCAAAAACATACAACATAATAAAATCCATGTACTCTCTGTTCATCATATATGCATAGTCACTTTAACCATATCTACATGTACATACTACCTCAATCAGCCTGACTAACCGGTGTCTGTATTGTAGCCTCTCTACTTTATATAGCCTGTCTTTTTACTGTTGTTTTATTTCTTTACCTACCTATTGTTCACCTAATACCTTTTTTGCACTACTGGTTAGAGCCTGTAGGTAAGAATTTCAATGTAAGGTCTACTACACCTGTTGTATTCGGCGCACGTGACAAATAAACTTTGATTTGATTTGAGCTACAGGCAGTCAGATTTGGGTATGAAATTTTAGGCGAGAATTTAAAAAAGGGTCCGATCCTTAAGAGGTTTTAAGCACTTCAACATATATATCAACTAATTGGCGAGGGCACTAAAAAAGTCTGCAGCACCCGGCCTCACCCTGCTAGAATCTGAAGTCAAATGTCTCCTGTTTGCTGATGATCTGGTGCTTCTGTTCCCAACCAAGGAGGGCCTATAGCAACACCTAAATCTTCTGCACAGATTCTGTCAGACCTGGGCCCTGACAGTAAATCTCAGTAAGAAAATGATGGTGTTCCAAAAAAGGTCCAGTTACCAGGACAACAAATAAAAATTCCATCTAGACACTGTTGCCCTAGAGCACACAAAAAGCTATACAAACCTCGGCCTAAACATCAGCGCCACAGGTAACTTCCACAAGCTGTGAACGATCTGAGAGACAAGGCAAGAAGGGCCTTCTATGCCATCAAAAGGAACATAAAAGTCGACATACAAATTAGGATCTGGCTAAAAATACTTGAATCAGTTCTGGAACCCATTGCGCTTCATGGTTGTGACGCCCGGGTACACTCACCAACCAAGATTTCACAAAATGGGACAAACACCAAATTGAGAATCTGCATGCATAATTCTGCCAAATTATCCTCTGTGTACGACATAAAACACAAAATAATGCATGCAGAGCAGAATACCGATACCCGCTAATAAACAAAATCCAGAAAAGAGCCGTTAAATTCTACAACCACCTAAAAGGAAGCGATTCCCAAACCTTCCATAACAAAGCCATCACCTACAGAGAGATGAACCTGGAGAAGAGTCCCCTAAGCAAGCTGGTCCTGGGGCTCTGTTCACAAACACAAACACACCCCACAGAGCCCCAGGACAGCAACACAATTAGACACAACCTAATCATGAGAAAACAAAAAGATAATTACTTGACACATTGGAAACAATTTACAAAAAAACAGAGCAAACTAGAATTCTATTTGGCCCTAAACAGAGAGTACAACGTGGCAGAATACCTGACCACTGTGACTGACCCAAACTTAAGGAAAGCTTTGACTATGTACAGACTCAGTGAGCATAGCCTTGCTATTGAGAAAGGCTGCAGTAGGCAGACCTGGCTCTCAGGAGAAGACAGGCTATGTGCACACTGCTCACAAAATGAGGTGGAAACTGAGCTGCACTTCCTAACCTCCTGACAAATGTATGACCATATTAGAGACACATATTTCCCTCAGATTACACAGATCCAGAAAGAATTAGAAAACAAATCCAATTTTGATAAACTACCATATCTATTGATGAAATACCACAGTGTGCCATCACAGCAGCAAGATTTGCGACCTGTTGCCACAAGAAATGGGCAACCAGTTAAGAACAAACCCCACTGTAAATACAACCCATATTTTTGTTCATTTATTTTCCCTTTAGTACTCGTTACAACACTTTATATAGACATAATATGACATTTGAACTGTCTCTATTCCTTTGTGTAGTGTAGTGTTTACTGTTTTTCACTGTTTATTTCACTTTTGTTTATTATCTATTTCACTTGCTTTGGCAACGTAAACATATGTTTCCCATGCCAATAAAGCCCTTTCAATTATATTGAAATTAATTGAGAGGGAGAGACATAGGGAGAGACAGAGAGACAGAGAGAGAGAGAGAGACAGAGAGACAATGGGAGAAAGACAAACACAGTGAGAGAGACAAAGAGATATAGACAGAGAGAAAGAGAGAGAGAAAGAGGCCTTGTGCTAGATTAATGCTCTTTTTCCTTTTCTGTTTCTCCTCGTCCCACTCTCCTCTCCTCTCCTCTCCTCTCCTCTCCTCTCCTCTCCTCTCCTCTCCTCTCCTCTCCTCTCCTCTCCTCTCCTCTCCTCTCCTCTCCTCTCCTCTCCTCTCCTCTCCTCTCCTCTCCTCTCTCCTTCTTCTCTCCCCTCCTCTCTTCTTCTTCTCTCCCCTCCTCTCTCCTTCTTCTCTCCCCTCCTCTCTACTTGTTCTCGCCCCTCCTCTCTCCTCTCCTCCCCCTCTCCTGTTATTCTCCTCTCCTTCTGTTTCTCCTTTCCTCCTCATTGCCTTCTCCTCTCTTCCCCCTCTCCTCCTCCTCTCCTTCTCCTCTCCCCCTCCTTCTCCTCTCACCCTCCTTCTCCTCTCCTTCTCCTCTCCTCTCTTCTCCTCTCTACCCCATCTGCTTTCAATTTAGCCGGCATGTATGACAAACAAAAAATACATTCCAAACTACGGTCCCCACTAACCCCAACACCCCCCCCCCCCCCCCCCCCACTCCACACTTTTCCCCCACCCCCGGCTTTCTTTTGGCAGGATGGCTCGTGTCTCACATTTAATCATGATGACTTTGCCAGACATTGAGACCCAGGCAGAGAGAGAGTGGGAGGGAGGGAGTGAGAGAGGGAGAGGTGGAGCGTTGTAAAGTGGGCCTGAATGAAGCAGGCCATTCATAGGGGGAGCAGGCCGCAGGGAACATGATCTGGAGAGGCAGGCAAAGAGAGAAAAAGAGTGTGACACAGAGATAGGAAGAAGAGGAAGAAGATGAGAAAAAAATGAAGGTTTTTAAATGGTTCTTCCTCAGCTCTTAAGGATACTTGGAAAACTGTCATTTTTAAAAGTTGTATTTTTTCAGGGGAATGCATAATTGAGAGCAGGGTATCCCAACGGTGCCCTGCGAAAAAACAGCTCAATACACGATTAAAACAGCCAAAACTAAACTACAAGATACGACAGTTACAGACACATCACCACTAATAAACCAGGACAATCAACCCACACAGTTACAGACACATCAACACTAATAAACCAGGACAATCAACCCACAGAGTTACACATCAACACTAATAAACCAGGACAATCAACCCACACAGTTACAGACACATCAACACTAAGAAACCAGGACAATCAACCCACAGAGTTACACATCAACACTAATAAACCAGGACAATCAACCCACACAGTTACAGACACATCAACACTAAGAAACCAGGACAATCAACCCACACAGTTGCAAGCCTCTGTGAATTCTTCCCTCATCAGTATCTTAAACTGTCATATTGGCACCAGGGATTTAAGATGTTATGAGGTTTGTCAATTATTCCAAACATGGGTGACGTTAAATCTAAAGGCTGATTTACCTAGGCTGGGACCTGAAGAGTTAACCTGTGATTGTGTTGGTTGCCCCATATTTTCATACAGCTTTGGTTGATAAAGAACCTTTGAGGTTCTGGACATGGCATCTACAGTTATTTAGAATTACCAAATGTTTCTTTATATGTCTGGAAGTGTCCCTTTCATAGCACACAGCACATTAGCCAGTGTTAACTAGTGTAGATTCTTACAGTGTAACATTTATAGTGTTAATTCAACAGTTGTAAAGTGATGTAAAATAACCCCAGTATTGGTATTAATACCAGGAATTCTGCCTCCAACGTCATTTTAGAGAATTTGACAGTACGTCCAACCGGCCGCACAGATATATACCAGACGATCCCGTAGGTGAAGAAGATATATACCAGACGATCCCGTAGGTGAAGAAGATATATACCAGACGATCCCGTAGGTGGAGAAGATATATACCAGACGATCCAGTAGGTAAAGAAGATATATACCAGACGATCCCGTAGGTGAAGAAGATATATACCAGACGATCCCGTAGGTGGAGAAGATATATACCAGACGATCCAGTAGGTGAAGAAGATATATACCAATCGATCCAGTAGGTAAAGAAGATATATACCAGACGATCCCGTAGGTGAAGAAGATATATACCAGATGATCCCGTAGGTGAAGAAGATATATACCAATCGATCCCGTAGGTGAAGAAGATATTTACCAGACGATCCCTTAGGTGAAGATATATACCAGACGATCCTGTAGGTGGAGAAGATATATACCAGACGATCCCGTAGGAGAAGATATATACCAGATGATCCCGTAGGTGAAGAAGATATATACCAGACGATCCCGTAGGTGGAGAAGATATATACCAGACGATCCCGTAGGTAAAGAAGATATATACCAGACGATCCCGTAGGTGAAGAAGATATATACCAGACGATCCCGTAGGTGAAGAAGATATATACCAGACGATCCCGTAGGTGAAGAAGATCTATACCAGACGATCCCGTAGGTGAAGAAGATACATACCAGACGATCCCGTAGGTGGAGAAGATATATACCAGACGATCCAGTAGGTGAAGAATATATATACCAGACGATCCCGTAGGTGAAGAATATATATACCAGACGATCCCTTAGGTATAGAAGATATATACCAGACGATCCCGTAGGTGAAGAAGATATATACCAGACGATCCCATAGGTGAAGAAGATATATACCAGACGATCCCGTAGGTGGAGAAGATATATACCAGACGATCCCGTAGGTGAAGAAGATATATACCAGACGATCCCGTAGGTGAAGAAGATATATACCAGACGATCCTGTAGGTGAAGAAGATATATACCAGACGATCCCGTAGGTGAAGAAGATATATACCAGACGATCCCTTAGGTGAAGATATATACCAGACGATCCAGTAGGTAAAGAAGATATATACCAGACGATCCCGTAGGTGGAGAAGATATATACCAGACGATCCCGTAGGTGAAGAAGATATATACCAGACGATCCGTAGGTGAAGAAGATATATACCAGACGATCCCGTAGGTGAAGAAGATATATACCAGACGATCCCGTAGGTGAAGAAGATATATACCAGACGATCCAGTAGGTTAAGAAAATATATACCAGACGATCCAGTAGGTGAAGAAGATATAGACCAGACGATCCAGTAGGTGAAGAAGATATAGACCAGACGATCCAGTAGGTGAAGAAGATATATACCAGACGATCCCGTAGGTGAAGATATATACCAGACGATCCCGTAGGTCAAGATATATACCAGGGAGGGATCACGTGACCCCTGAACGAGATGGCCGCATGAACTAGGAGCTCCGCACAAGTAGTTTCCAATTCCTAATCTTACCTCCACTTCAAGTTTAAACTCATTTAGCTTTAGTCAAAAAGTCATGGCGGCTACAAAAGGCGACACTACAGGTGACATTTTTACCCGGACTCGAGCACTAGCGACGGAAAAAGCCTCCAAGAAGCAGCTAGCTTCAGAAAAAGCTAGCGCCATTAGCCAGGAGCAAGAGGACCCGTTCCCCCCCGAGGCCCAACGAAGGCCAACCTCGCACTCTGTCGAAGACATCTTTTCTGAGCTGAGATCCCAACGTACAGAACTCAACACTAAACTAGATGCCATTAACGCTCAGCTCAGTGCGATAGGGGGCAAGGTGACAATCCTGGAAAATGCTTTGCCTGACATAAACAACAAGATAACCATAAACGCGGGGCGCCTGGACGAGGCAGAGGGGCGAATCCTATCCACGGAAAACTTATTGACAGACGCCATGGAAACAATAGCATATGCTAAAAAAAAAATAGAGCAGCTGGAAGAGAAAACAGAGGACCTGGAAAACAGGGGGCGAAGGAATAATTGTGTTCTATTAAATCTGGGCGAAAAAGAAGAGGGAAACATGCCACTGATCCGCTACCTGCAAGACAAACTTCCCGAGTGGCTCCACCTGTCCACCGACAGACCCATAGAACTCGAGAGAGCTCACCGAGCACTGAGGCCCCCACCAGCAGCCAGACAACCACCGCGCCCAATCACCATACGTTTCTTGAGATTCACCGACAAGGAACGAGTCCTACAGGCGGCGAAAACCAACACCATTACAGTGGGAAACGCCAAACTCATCTTACTCCAGGACCTGTCAGCTGGAATACGCCGAAAGCGCCGAGAGTTTGACGAGGTGAAGAAATGCTCCATTGACCGAGGCATCTTTAGGGGATTCAAATACCCAAACGAGCTCAGGATTCTTTACCAAGGAGCCCTGCGACACTTCAAAACTCCCGAAGAGGCAAAACGTTTTTTGAAAGACAACCCCGGTCAATGAGAAATGGACCAATGACTAAATGCGATTACTATTATTACTAAAGGAGGTAAGACAACATATAGCCGATATCCAAAGACCCACCCGCCCTGCTAAATGTCATTATAGCCGTCTAATCTATATTTATGTTCCTTTAGCTGAGAGGGATAGCTCCATATTATAACCTAGGCCTACTATATGTAGGCTGGGCTATTGATTTTATTTTCTCCCATTTTTAATGTGGTCTGGACGGGGGCTACGTTGTCATTTACCCAATGCGGGGCGGAGAGGATGAGGCATTTCTTTGGTGGGGAGGGGGAGACGTTGTGCGTTGCTAACTGTTCCCGTTTTTTTTGTTGTTGTTGTTGGAACACAGAATTGTGACTGAGCGGGGAGGTAATAGATCCAACGGGATATGTCGAGTTGTTTGGGAACTCGGCTGGGGTGTTCAGAGACTGTTATTTTATGTAAACCATTTATTTTCCTTTTATGTGAACGCAGCTGTAACTACTATCCACCTTTACCCAGAGATGACTTGCACTAAAGTTCGATTACTGTTCGATGACGATGACTAGTACCTTAAATCTATTGACATGGAACTGCCATGGTCTAGGTCATGCAATAAAACGGAAAAAGATACTATGTGCTCTAAAAAAGGAAAAAGCAGACATCGCGCTATTGCAAGAGACACACCTCTGTGATGCTGAACATGCCAAACTCCGCAGAGCTTGGGTGGGACAGGTGTATTTCTCATCTTTCAAATCCAACAGTAGAGGCACAGCCATACTTATCCATAAGAATGTTCCATTCATAATTGACAAAAACATATCTGATCCGGAGGGGAGATTTATTTTGATAACTGGGTCACTGTATGGGCAACCAATTACTCTCTTAAACATATACGCCCCTAACACAGATACTCCTGCTTTTATGTCGAAAATGATAACCCTGTTCAATGAGCATTGTGTTTCCTTTGGAGTGTTGGCCGGAGATTTTAATTGTACCCTGAACCCAACCCTAGACAAATCATCTCAAGTCCCCACCACAAATCCTAGATCTGCAAAGATGTTGAACTCTCTTACTAAAGAGATGGGACTGATAGATATCTGGAGAGAGACTAATAGCTCATCTATGGACTATACATACTACTCTAATGTCCATAACACCTACTCCCGTATAGATTACATTTTTATCCCAAAGAGTTTCATAAATTCAGCCACGTGTAGAATCGGACCCATAGCGCTTTCGGATCACGCCTTTGTCCACCTCCGCTTTGACCTCTGCAAAAACATCCCGAGGTCAAAGAGCTGGAAATTCAACACCTCCATGCTATCAAACGAAGCATTCCATACATTGGTAACTACATGGATAGACAACTACACACAAGACAACAAAGATTCTCCTGTTTCTCCGGCCACAATGTGGGACGCTGCTAAAGCCACACTAAGAGGTCATCTAATTGCATATGCTTCCTCTAAGAAAAAAGCAATGGAAGCACACAGGCTAGATCTGGAGAGGGAGCTGGAACGCTGTGAAAAAGTACATAAACAATCCACAGACAGCACCTCCTGGAGTCAACTTAAAGCAGCCAAAGCCAAACTGAATTTGGACTATACTCGGGAGATTAAAAAAAAAGTTTTCTTTACTAAACAGAAATACCATGAGTATAGCAATAGGCCTAGTAGATTGCTTGCTTATCAATTAAAAAAAGAGCAGTCAGAGCGTACAATTATGGCTATCCGAACAGCAGAGGACGAGGTCACATATGACCCAAAAAAGATCAATTTAACTTTTCATGATTTTTACTGCAAACTATATACCTCTGAGAGAAAACACACGGAAGCAGAACTCCACTCCTTCCTAGAGGGAATCTCGCTACCTAAACTATCAGAGACTGACCAAGAAGATCTCAACTCCCCCTTCACTCCTGAGGAGATCCTGGAGGCAATTACCTCCATGCCACCTAACAAGTCCCCAGGCCCAGATGGATTCCCCAGAGAGTTCTACAAAGCTTTTTGGCCCCAGCTTAGCCCTATTTTCATGCCAATGCTGGAGGATTTTTGCAAAAACGGAGTTCTCCCAGACTCAATGCGCACAGCTCGCATTACAGTGTTGCTCAAAAAAGACAAGGACCCCCTATCCTGCTCCTCCTTCCGGCCCATAAGCTTGTTGGATTTCGACTACAAAATAATTACCAAATTGCTGGCCAAAAGACTAAACACTCTTCTTCCCAAAATAATAAAAGCGGACCAAACTGGATTTATTAGAGACAGATACTCTTCTGATAACATTCGCCGACTTTTTGATATTATTGATCAAGTAAACGCACAGAAGACCCCTGTCCTGCTGGCTTCACTGGATGCTGAGAAGGCGTTCGACAGGATGGAGTGGAGCTTTTTGTTCTCAGTCTTAGAAAAGTTCAATATGGGCCCAAACTTTATTAAATGGATCAAATCACTATACTCTCATCCAAATGCCATGCTGACTACTAACGGACTGAACTCTGACAGATTCCCTTTGGGACGGGGCACAAGACAAGGGTGCTCGCTATCCCCCCTGCTCTACTTGTTGGGGGCGGAGCCTCTGGCAGAGTTGATAAGGAGCAATTCAAGTAATACAGGTGTTCCTGCAGGCGGCCTGCAGCACAAGATTTCGCTTTACGCGGATGATGTCTTGCTCTACATATCCAACCCTGAGAAATCCCTTCCTCCCATTTTAGACACAATTGCTCAGTATGGCACGTTTTCAGGTTATAAGATAAATTTTAACAAATCCACTGTCTGCCCTCTCAATATTACACTCACCAGTTCTATGAAGACACTATGCCCATTCCAATAGAAGACACAGGGGTTTCAATACCTTGGGATATTCATAACACCAGATCTGAATAGGCTTTTCAAGGAGAATTATCTTCCACTCCTGGATCGAATCAAAAACAACCTCCAAACCTGGATCTCCCTCCCAATTAGCTTATTAGGAAGAATTAATGTAATCCGTATGAACATCCTCCCTAGACTGAACTATTTATTTCAGATGCTCCCATGCTATCTCCCAGCTTACTTTTTCAAAACAATTAACCAAAGCATCACCAAATTTATATGGGGCAATAAAAAACCTAGGATCAAGCTCTCCACTCTATCGAAACCTGAATCTAAGGGCGGTCTTGCCCTTCCCTCCCTTCAATTGTACTACTGGTCTGCCCAAATCCGCAACATGCTAACATGGATCACAAACAGACAAGAGTCAACATGGATCCAGATAGAAGCCCAATCCTGTGGTTCATTGCCACTAAGCTCAACTATATTCATTAATAACTTTAGTGAAGTGGGCAACATAGCCAAAACATTTGTGATTTACAGCACCCTACTAGCGTGGAGGGACTGTAAGAAATACCTGGGCATCTCCTCCCAAATATGCTCTCACTCGCCTATAGTAGGCAACCCAGACTTGCCAAAAGCCCTGAGGGATGCCAACTTTAATCTTTGGCATACTCTAGGAATCAGGACCTTTTCAGACCTATTTAATCAGAAGACCACTACACTGAAATCCTTTCAAGAGCTCTGCAGTGAATTCAATGTGCCAAGATCCCATTTTTTTTTAAATATCTTCAAATTAGACATGTCATCTCCTCATTTACTTCCAAGAGGAGGTTTAGAACTCAGTTGAACGAAGTTGAAACCCTTCTTGTCACAGCACAATCCATTAAAGGCAAAATATCCTATATCTATAGACTCCTTTCTGAGAAAGGAGGCTCCTCCTTTACTCCTTTGAAAATAATCTGGGAAAAGGACCTTGGTCTGACTATCAGTGATGAGTTATGGGCGGAGGTTTGCGACAGGGTATACTGCTCCTCTACTAATGTAAAAATGAAAGAATCGAATTACAAATTTTTGTACAAATTTTATTACACTCCCTTGAGACTCCATAAAATGAAAACAGACATTTCTCCTAACTGTAAAAGATGTACCTCTGAAAGTGGAACCTATATGCATGTATTTTGGAGCTGTAGAGAGATTGCCAGATTTTGGCAATCTATACATACTGCTGCACAGAAAATACTAGATGTACAGTTTGATATGACCCCGTGTCTCTATCTTCTTAATGCCCAGCAGGACTTTGTTCTTGATCCTGACAGAGAAAATTTGCTCATGACCATTACATACTTTGCTAAGAAATGTATCCTTCTATTGTGGGCCTCTAGTACCTCTCCTACATTTAAAATGTGGATTGACCAGATTGTTGACTTTCTCCCTCTTGAAAAGCTCACTTATGACCTCCACAAGAGACAGCCCAAGTTTGATAGACTCTGGTCTCCACTACTCCACTATATCTCAAATTGGACAGAGTGAATGGGGGGATCGGGGAGGTGAGCAGATGCGTGTTGTGTAAGGTGCTGTAAAATCTAAAAACTAATCATTGGCTCGTCATCTCAGCTAAGGCTGGAAATAGCAAATAAGAACCTTGATAGTGCTGCTGCAAGTTCTACATTTTAAATTTTGTTATAATTATTATTTGTGTGTATGTGTGTATGTATGTATATGTAGGTATGTATATAGGTATATATATATATATAACATTTTTTTTTTTTTTATTATTATTATTATTATTATTTATTTTTTAAGTCTGTCACATCTGTGAATGTGGAATGTGTTTGGTTGGTTGTTTGAAAACTTAATAAAACTTAAAAAAAAAAAAAAAAAAGATATGTACCAGACGATCCCGTAGGTGAAGATATATACCAGACGATCCCGTAGGTGAAGAAGATATATACCAGACGATCCCGTAGGTGAAGAAGATATATACCAGACGATCCCGTAGGTGGAGAAGATATATACCAGACGATCCCGTAGGTGGAGAAGATATATACCAGACGATCCCGTAGGTGGAGAAGATATATACCAGACGATCCCGTAGGTGGAGAAGATATATACCAGACGATCCCGTAGGTGAAGAAGATATATACCAGACGATCCCGTAGGTGAAGAAGATATATACCAGACGATCCCGTAGGTGGAGAAGATATATACCAGACGATCCCGTAGGTGGAGAAGATATATACCAGACGATCCCGTAGGTGGAGAAGATATATACCAGACGATCCAGTAGGTGAAGAAGATATATACCAGACGATCCAGTAGGTGGAGAAGATATATACCAGACGATCCCGTAGGTGAAGAAGATATATACCAGACGATCCTGTAGGTGAAGAAGATATATACCAGACGATCCCGTAGGTGAAGAAGATATATACCAGACGATCCCGTAGGTGAAGATATATACCAGACGATCCCGTAGGTGAAGAAGATATATACCAGACGATCCCGTAGGTGAAGAAGATATATACCAGACGATCCTGTAGGTGAAGAAGATATATACCAGACGATCCCGTAGGTGAAGAAGATATATACCAGACGATCCCGTAGGTGGAGAAGATATATACCAGACGATCCCGTAGGTGGAGAAGATATATACCAGACGATCCCGTAGGTGGAGAAGATATATACCAGACGATCCAGTAGGTGAAGAAGATATATACCAGACGATCCAGTAGGTGGAGAAGATATATACCAGACGATCCCGTAGGTGAAGAAGATATATACCAGACGATCCTGTAGGTGAAGAAGATATATACCAGACGATCCCGTAGGTGAAGAAGATATATACCAGACGATCCCGTAGGTGAAGATATATACCAGACGATCCCGTAGGTGAAGAAGATATATACCAGACGATCCCGTAGGTGAAGAAGATATATACCAGACGATCCCGTAGGTGGAGAAGATATATACCAGACGATCCTGTAGGTGAAGAAGATATATACCAGACGATCCCGTAGGTGAAGAAGATATATACCAGACGATCCCGTAGGTGGAGAAGATATATACCAGACGATCCCGTAGGTGGAGAAGATATATACCAGACGATCCCGTAGGTGGAGAAGATATATACCAGACGATCCAGTAGGTGAAGAAGATATATACCAGACGATCCAGTAGGTGGAGAAGATATATACCAGACGATCCCGTAGGTGAAGAAGATATATACCAGACGATCCTGTAGGTGAAGAAGATATATACCAGACGATCCCGTAGGTGAAGAAGATATATACCAGACGATCCCGTAGGTGAAGATATATACCAGACGATCCCGTAGGTGAAGAAGATATATACCAGACGATCCCGTAGGTGAAGAAGATATATACCAGACGATCCCGTAGGTGGAGAAGATATATACCAGACGATCCCGTAGGTGGAGAAGATATATACCAGACGATCCAGTAGGTGAAGAAGATATATACCAGACGATCCAGTAGGTGGAGAAGATATATACCAGACGATCCCGTAGGTGAAGAAGATATATACCAGACGATCCTGTAGGTGAAGAAGATATATACCAGACGATCCCGTAGGTGAAGAAGATATATACCAGACGATCCTGTAGGTGAAGAAGATATATACCAGACGATCCTGTAGGTGAAGAAGATATATACCAGACGATCCTGTAGGTGAAGAAGATATATACCAGACGATCCTGTAGGTGAAGAAGATATATACCAGACGATCCTGTAGGTGAAGAAGATATATACCAGACGATCCTGTAGGTGAAGAAGATATATACCAGACGATCCTGTAGGTGAAGAAGATATATACCAGACGATCCAGTAGGTGGAGAAGATATATACCAGACGATCCCGTAGGTGAAGAAGATATATACCAGACGATCCTGTAGGTGAAGAAGATATATACCAGACGATCCCGTAGGTGAAGAAGATATATACCAGACGATCCTGTAGGTGAAGAAGATATATACCAGACGATCCTGTAGGTGAAGAAGATATATACCAGACGATCCTGTAGGTGAAGAAGATATATACCAGACGATCCTGTAGGTGAAGAAGCCGAATAAGGAGGTCCTGTGGTTACATGTTGATTTTTAGATGAGGCAAATGTTGGTCACACCAGTTACTGACTGGTTTTCTGATCCACGCCCCTACCTTAAGGTATCTGTGACCAACAGATGCATATCTGTAATCCCAGTCATGTAAAATCCATAGTTTTGGGCCTAATTCATTTATTTAAATTGACTGATTTACTCATATGAACAGTAACTCAGTAAAATCTTTTAAACTGTTGCATGTTGTGTTTATATATTTGTTCAGTATAGTAAGGAACTGCCCTCACCTGATTGTCTAGGTCTCAGTAAGGAATTGCCCTCACCTGGTTGTCTAGTTCTTAATTGAAAGGAAAAAACAAAAACCTGCAGACACTAGGCCCTCCACGGAATGAGTTTGACAACCCTGTCCTATGGCATCGCTCTCAAGAACCTTATTCGGTTCCAACTTGCACATTTATTTTTAGGAGTGTACTGGCAGTTCTACTCCCTCCAAGAGGGTCGTTACCACTGTAGCCAAAGATGTGTTCAGTTCAGTCCATAGTATCAAGCCATGGTTGAAGAAACACAGTATATGGAAAACTCTGTGGGCTATTAGGACCGCAGCCCTCCTGGCAAGACAACAGATGGACAGAGGACACTCTAGAGCTAACAGCAACCTTCCTCCAATGGAGAGTAAACTGTAGGGCTGTTTGACACCATAATCCCTTTATAATGCAATACTTAGCAGGCTCTGGTCAAAAGTAGTACACTACACAGGGCTCTGGTCAAAAGTAGTACACTACACTGGGCCCTGGTCAAAAGTAGTACACTATACAGGGCTCTGGTCAAAAGTAGTACACTATACAGGGCTCTGGTCAAAAGTAGTACACTATACAGGGAATATGATGTGATATGAATATGATGCCTGAAACTAATCGTTTACAGTCCACATCAGGCCTTCAATTCACAGTATGCTGGCTTGCAAAGTGATGTTATTTGTATTCACCCGTAACATGCATTCAGAATGACTGCCAGGGTTGGGCTAAATAAGATATGAGACTACCTTAAACATCTAAACTGGAAAAAACATTTCAGTAACGGGTGCAATAAGTCCAAGTAACAGGTTGTAATAGTTTAGAAACATGTATGTTCATTCTATTTGAGTAGCATAAGAGTAATCAATCAATGTACATGAAAAAACACAGATATTGAAACAAAATCTTCTAAAAATCAACATGCAATAGAGCATGCTGGGAAATATGATAATGATGGGCGTGGTTTTGGCTCAACTCTGGTTATTAACACCAACACTGGGGTTCTTTTACACCAGGTAGTGTTAATTTAACTCTTGAATCAACACTAGACATGTTACACTGTAAAAATCTACACTAGTTAACACTGGAAAATGTGCTGTTTGCTATGAAGGGGACACATGTGCAGGCTTCCATAACTTTACAGAACCTTTTAGAATTCTACAGAGCTGTAGATGCCACGTCCAGAACCCTCAAAGGTTCTTTATCTGGCAAGAGTTCTCCAAGGAACCTTAAGAGCTGAGGAAGAACCATTTAGGAATCTTCATTTTATTCAGCATAGAGAGAAATTCTGTTTTCTCATTTTCTATCAGCTTAAATGGTGTTGTTCAATGACAGCCATGTATTTGTTTAAAATATATCACTTGATGGTTTCATTACAGAGAGACAAATAATTATATATTTTTGTTGTTGTAAAATGCTATATATCCAGTAGTACTGCTGTGTTTTACACATTCACATGTAACACATAACTACATAAAATAAATGACTGTACAAATGACACGTGTGACATCAATATATAATTTTAAACATTTTCAAAATGAACCAATACAGTAATATGAGATCTGTATGTAAACATTTACGTTTGACACATAAGTCATTTAGCTGATGCTCTTATCCAAAGTGACAGTAAGTTCATTCATCTTCAGATAGCTAGGTGAGACAACCACGTATCACAGTCAAATATACAGGATACCAACGTTCCATTCCAATGGATATAGAGCATCTAACACACAATACATTTAACACACACCTAAAAGTAGTAATGAAACATCTGAGAAAAGTCATAAGGTACACATGAAGGTTCCCATAAGGTACACATGAAGGTTCGCATAAGGTACACATGAAGGTTCGCATAAGGTACACATGAAGGTTCCCATAAGGTTCACATGAAGGTTCCCATAAGGTTCACATGAAGGTACCCATAAGGTTCACATGAAGGTACCCATAAGGTTCACATGAAGGTTCCCATAAGGTACACATGAATGTACCCATAAGGTTCACATGAAGGTACCCATAAGGTTCACATGAAGGTTCCCATAAGGTTCACATGAAGGTACCCATAAGGTTCACATGAAGGTACCCATAAGGTACACATGAAGGTTCCCATAAGGTTCACATGAAGGTACCCATAAGGTACACATGAAGGTACCCATAAGGTACACATGAAGGTACCCATAAGGTTCACATGAAGGTTCCCATAAGGTTCACATGAAGGTTCCCATAAGGTTCACATGAAGGTACCCATAAGGTTCACATGAAGGTACCCATAAGGTTCACATGAAGGTTCCCATAAGGTTCACATGAAGGTACCCATAAGGTTCACATGAAGGTACCCATAAGGTTCACATGAAGGTTCCCATAAGGTTCACATGAAGGTACCCATAAGGTTCACATGAAGGTACCCATAAGGTTCACATGAATGTACCCATAAGGTTCACATGAAGGAATAACATAAGCAATCTTTTCTGGTGAAAAAACACAAATGGGAAAAATGTGTGGATATAGCGAATACATCGTAGCTGGTTGAGTGTCTGAAAGCTTGGTTCACACTGTTCCTGTCCATGACTCATCAGTGGCGGTGATACCATGTCATCACTCCCACACAACACCGCAGTTCTGCAACGGAGCTGTGTGGCAGAAGAAGGTGGACCACTTTTAACAGACTGTGTATGGGAGCCACAATGTTCAACCAGGCTAACTACAGTGGGAAGAAAAAGGATGTGAACCCTTTGGAAATACCTCTCCCACACTTAAAGTGCAATACTTCTGACCAGGGCCCATAGGTAATAGGGCGCCATTTGACCAGGGCCCATAGGGAATAGGGTGCCATTTGACCAGGGCCCATAGGTAATAGGGCACCATTTCAGACGCAGACACTTGGTCATCTCTCTTTTTCAGACTTTGTCTTGAAAACCATGGAATTATAGGCTATCTAGCACTAGCATATGGCCAGGACCTTAATGTCCACAGCTGGAAGTCACAACTCTAAACAATACAACATTCTCTTTGTTGATCCTGAGCGTTTCCGGACTGGGGAACATGGGTAACCATTGACTGACAACACTAAGCAAATGAGGACTTACAAAGTGCTCTGCTCCTTCTCTGGTTCCCTCAGTAACACGTGAAAGTGAGTCCCAAATGACACCCTATTACCTATGGGCTCTGGTCAGAAGTATTGCACTATATAGGAAAAAGTGTGCTATTTGGAATGCAGCCTAAATGTGTTCACCAGAGCCAAACCGCAGCCTCTTGTCATCGATCAGCTTCAGCAGAGAGGCAAAACGAGGGAATCCAAACTAACAAGATAAATAAAGGTTAAATAAAAATATAAAAAAATGAAAAACTCCTCTTACTGTTTTCAACCTCTTTGTTCCAGCCCAGTGACGTCGATTCATAGATTTCTCCATTCTTAATTCCATTCTTTTAGTTTTAGATTTGTGTGTGTATTGTTGTGAATTGTTAGATATTACTGCACTGTTGGAGCTAGGAACACAAGCATTTCGCTACACCCGCAATAACATCTGCTAAATATGTGTATGTGACCAGTAACATTTGATTTGATTCCTCAGAGCCTGGTTCCTCTTTAGGTTTCAGTTTTAGGCTGGGTTCCTGTAGAGCACTTTGTGACATCGGCTGATGTAGAAAGGGCTACATAAATACATTTGATTGATTGATTAAGAGAGAGAGACAGGCCTAATCATGCTTCTCATTAAGAGAGAGAGACAGGCCTAATCATGCTTCTCATTAAGAGAGAGAGAGACAGGCCTAATCATGCTTCTCATTAAGAGAGAGAGACAGGCCTAACCATGCTTCTCATTAAGAGAGAGAGACAGGCCTAATCATGCTTCTCATTAAGAGAGAGAGACAGGCCTAATCATGCTTCTCATTAAGAGAGAGAGACAGGCCTAATCAAGCTTCTCATTAAGAGAGAGAGACAGGCCTAATCATGCTTCTCATTAAGAGAGAGAGACAGGCCTAATCATGCTTCTCATTAAGAGAGAGACAGGCCTAATCATGCTTCTCATTAAGAGAGAGACAGGCCTAATCATGCTTCTCATTAAGAGAGAGACAGGCCTAATCATGCTTCTCATTAAGAGAGAGACAGGCCTAATCATGCTTTTCATTAAGAGAGAGACAGGCCTAATCATGCTTCTCATTAAGAGAGAGAGACAGGCCTAATCATGCTTCTCATTAAGAGAGAGACAGGCCTAATCATGCTTCTCATTAAGAGAGAGACAGGCCTAATCATGCTTCTCATTAAGAGAGAGAGACAGGCCTAATCATGTTTTTCATTAAGAGAGAGACAGGCCTAATCATGCTTCTCATTAAGAGAGAGACAGGCCTAATCATGCTTCTCATTAAGAGAGAGAGACAGGCCTAATCATGCTTCTCATTAAGAGAGAGAGACAGGCCTAATCATGCTTTTCATTAAGAGAGAGACAGGCCTAATCATGCTTCTCATTAAGAAAGAGAGACAGGCCTAATCATGCTTCTCATTAAGAGAGAGACAGGCCTAATCATGCTTCTCATTAAGAGAGAGACAGGCCTAATCATGCTTCTCATTAAGAGAGAGAGACAGGCCTAATCATGTTTTTCATTAAGAGAGAGACAGGCCTAACCATGCTTTTCATTAAGAGAGAGACAGGCCTAATCATGCTTCTCATTAAGAGAGAGAGACAGGCCTAATCATGCTTCTCATTAAGAGAGAGAGACAGGCCTAATCATGCTTCTCATTAAGAGAGAGAGACAGGCCTAATCATGCTTTTCATTAAGAGAGAGAGACAGGCCTAATCATGCTTCTCATTAAGAGAGAGACAGGCCTAATCATGCTTCTCATTAAGAGAGAGAGACAGGCCTAATCATGCTTCTCATTAAGAGAGAGAGACAGGCCTAATCATGCTTCTCATTAAGAGAGAGAGACAGGCCTAATCATGCTCTTCATTAAGAGAGAGAGACAGGCCTAATCATGCTTCTCATTAAGAGAGAGACAGGCCTAATCATGCTTCTCATTAAGAGAGAGACAGGCCTAATCATGCTTCTCATTAAGAGAGAGACAGGCCTAATCATGCTTCTCATTAAGAGAGAGACAGGCCTAATCATGCTTCTCATTAAGAGAGAGACAGGCCTAATCATGCTTTTCATTAAGAGAGAGACAGGCCTAATCATGCTTCTCATTAAGAGAGAGAGACAGGCCTAATCATGCTTCTCATTAAGAGAGAGACAGGCCTAATCATGCTTCTCATTAAGAGAGAGACAGGCCTAATCATGCTTCTCATTAAGAGAGAGAGACAGGCCTAATCATGTTTTTCATTAAGAGAGAGACAGGCCTAATCATGCTTCTCATTAAGAGAGAGACAGGCCTAATCATGCTTCTCATTAAGAGAGAGAGACAGGCCTAATCATGCTTCTCATTAAGAGAGAGACAGGCCTAATCATGCTTCTCATTAAGAGAGAGAGACAGGCCTAATCATGCTTTTCATTAAGAGAGAGACAGGCCTAATCATGCTTCTCATTAAGAGAGAGACAGGCCTAATCATGCTTCTCATTAAGAGAGAGAGACAGGCCTAATCATGCTTCTCATTAAGAGAGAGACAGGCCTAATCATGCTTCTCATTAAGAGAGAGACAGGCCTAATCATGCTTCTCATTAAGAGAGAGACAGGCCTAATCATGTTTCTCATTAAGAGAGACAGGCCTAATCATGCTTCTCATTAAGAGAGAGACAGGCCTAATCATGCTTCTCATTAAGAGAGAGAGACAGGCCTAATCATGCTTCTCATTAAGAGAGAGACAGGCCTAATCATGCTTCTCATTAAGAGAGAGAGACAGGCCTAATCATGCTTCTCATTAAGAGAGAGAGACAGGCCTAATCATGCTTCTCATTAAGAGAGAGACAGGCCTAATCATGCTTCTCATTAAGAGAGAGAGACAGGCCTAATCATGCTTCTCATTAAGAGAGAGACAGGCCTAATCATGCTTCTCATTAAGAGAGAGAGACAGGCCTAATCATGCTTCTCATTAAGAGAGAGACAGGCCTAATCATGCTTCTCATTAAGAGAGAGACAGGCCTAATCATGTTTCTCATTAAGAGAGACAGGCCTAATCATGCTTCTCATTAAGAGAGAGACAGGCCTAATCATGCTTCTCATTAAGAGAGAGAGACAGGCCTAATCATGCTTCTCATTAAGAGAGAGAGACAGGCCTAATCATGCTTCTCATTAAGAGAGAGAGACAGGCCTAATCATGCTTCTCATTAAGAGAGAGACAGGCCTAATCATGCTTCTCATTAAGAGAGAGAGACAGGCCTAATCATGCTTCTCATTAAGAGAGAGACAGGCCTAATCATGCTTCTCATTAAGAGAGAGAGACAGGCCTAATCATGCTTCTCATTAAGAGAGAGAGACAGGCCTAATCATGCTTCTCATTAAGAAGTGACTGTCCAGCTCAGGCGTTCGGCGTCGCCGGCCTTCTAGCTGCTGCCGAAACCTGCTGCTGGCAAACGCCCTTCACTCATCAACCCCGGACTTGTCTCGTCATCATCATGACACACACCTGGTTCCAATACCCACTCTATCACTGTACATATACTCCCACTACCATTTGTCTTTGTCGGTCATTGTAAATGTTGCTTGTTTTCCTGAGAGGAATTTATCCTACTATTCCTGAGTACTTTATTATTTTGCACTTTGGGTTTCGTCCCACTGCCTCACCGTAAGCTTAGAGCTTAGAGAGGATCTCATGTTAAATACTGTTGAAGTAATATGGCTACAGGTCCATCTGCCTCACCTAAAGCCCATTCTGGTGGGAAGCTGCTATAGACCACCAAGTGCTAACAGTCAGTATCTGGATAACATGTGTGAAATGCTTGATAATGTATGTGATATCAACAGAGATGTATATTTTCTGGGTGATTTAAATATTGACTGGCTTTCATCAAGCTGCCCACTCAGGAAAAAGCTTCAAACTGTAACCAGTGCCTGCAACCTGGTTCAGGTTATCAGTCAACCTACCAGGGTAGTTAAAAACAGCACAGGAATGAAATCATCAACATGTATTGATCACATCTTTACTAATGCTGCAGAAATTTGCTTTAGAGTAAACTGCCTGCTACTCAGGCCCAGATGCTAGGATATGCATATTATTAGTACATTTGGATAGAAAAAACTCTGACGTTTCTAAAACTGTTTGAATGATGTCTGAGAGTATAACAGAACTCATATGGCAGGCAAAAACCTGAGAAGGAAGTGGGAAATCTGAGGTTTTTAGTTTTTCAACTCTTTGCTTATCCAAGATACAGTGGAAATGGAGTCATGTTGCACTTCCTAAGGCTTCCACTAGATGTCAACAGTCTTTAGAACCTTGTTTGATGCTTCTAATGTGAAGTGGGAGCCAGTATTGGGTAACCAGATCTCTGAACAGGAAGCAATGTGTATTGGGTAACCAGATCTCTAAACAGGAAGCAGTGTGTATTGGGTAACCAGATCTCTAAACAGGAAGCAGTGTGTGTTGGGTAACCAGATCTCTAAACAGGAAGCAGTGTGTATTGGGTAACCAGATCTCTGAACAGGAAGCAGTGTGTATTGGGTAACCAGATCTCTAAACAGGAAGCAGTGTGTATTGGGTAACCAGATCTCTAAACAGGAAGCAGTGTGTATTGGGTAACCAGATCTCTGAACAGGAAGCAGTGTGTGTTGGGTAACCAGATCTCTAAACAGGAAGCAGTGTGTATTGGGTAACCAGATCTCTGAACAGGAAGCAGTGTGTATTGGGTAACCAGATCTCTAAACAGGAAGCAGTGTGTATTGGGTAACCAGATCTCTAAACAGGAAGCAGTGTGTGTTGGGTAACCAGATCTCTGAACAGGAAGCAGTGTGTATTGGGTAACCAGATCTCTAAACAGGAAGCAGTGTGTATTGGGTAACCAGATCTCTAAACAGGAAGCAGTGTGTGTTGGGTAACCAGATCTCTGAACAGGAAGCAGTGTGTATTGGGTAACCAGATCTCTGAACAGGATGTGGTGTGTATTGGGTAACCAGATCTCTGAACAGGAAGCAGTGTGTATTGGGTAACCAGATCTCTGAACAGGAAGTGGTGTGTATTGGGTAACCAGATCTCTGAACAGGAAGCAGTGTGTATTGGGTAACCAGATCTCTGAACAGGAAGTGGTGTGTATTGGGTAACCAGATCTCTGAACAGGAAGCAGTGTGTATTGGGTAACCAGATCTCTGAACAGGATGTGGTGTGTATTGGGTAACCAGATCTCTGAACAGGAAGTGGTGTGTATTGGGTAACCAGATCTCTGAACAGGAAGTGGTGTGTATTGGGTAACCAGATCTCTGAACAGGAAGCAGTGTGTATTGGGTAACCAGATCTCTGAACAGGAAGTGGTGTGTATTGGGTAACCAGATCTCTGAACAGGAAGCAGTGTGTATTGGGTAACCAGATCTCTGAACAGGAAGTGGTGTGTATTGGGTAACCAGATCTCTGAACAGGAAGCAGTGTGTATTGGGTAACCAGATCTCTGAACAGGATGTGGTGTGTATTGGGTAACCAGATCTCTAAACAGGAAGTGGTGTGTTGGGTAACCAGATCTCTGAACAGGAAGTGGTGTGTATTGGGTAACCAGATCTCTAAACAGGAAGTGGTGTGTATTGGGTAACCAGATCTCTAAACAGGAAGTGGTGTGTATTGGGTAACCAGATCTCTAAACAGGAAGTGGTGTGTATTGGGTAACCAGATCTCTAAACAGGAAGCGGTGTGTGTTGTGTAACCAGATCTCTAAACAGGAAGTGGTGTGTATTGGGTAACCAGATCTCTAAACAGGAAGCGGTGTGTGTTGTGTAACCAGATCTCTAAACAGGAAGTGGTGTGTGTTGGGTAACCAGATCTCTAAACAGGAAGTGGTGTGTATTGGGTAACCAGATCTCTAAACAGGAAGCGGTGTGTGTTGTGTAACCAGATCTCTAAACAGGAAGTGGTGTGTGTTGGGTAACCAGATCTCTGCCTGTGACGATGACCTTCTGTTTACCTTTTCCTTCAAGTGGAGCTTAGCATTCTTTTGGCAAGAGACACATTGTTCTGTTTCATGGAGCAAGTACATTTCACAACCACAATTTAGCTTGCGGGTCCTCCATTCATTGATGAACAATCTATTTCTCTGTCCTCAGAGTAGAGATCTATTAAAACAGGAAGCTTTTAGAGCACAGATGTCTTTTGGTCGCCATTCATCTGTAAGAGAGGAAACTAACTGAATAAACACCAGTAGGTTAGATCATGTTTCTCTCTTTGATGTGATACGATAATAATCTAAATGAACACCGACTCCACACCACAATGAGAACATTCTGACCACGCAACCACACCCTATTCCATCAACTTATTGACTGTTAAAAGGGAACTGCTTATAGTGGTTCCTGTCTGGGTGCTACTAGCCTCGAGTTAGATTCCAAGTGGATTTACTAAGTCAATAAGGCAGTGCTCCCCATTGCTCTTTCCATCCATCCACTGTTCGTAAATTGTTTGGTACCGTTCATTATCTACGTCCCAAATGGCACCATATTCCCTAAAAAGTACACTACTTTAGATCAGGGTACAAAGGGCTCTGTTCCCTATAAAGTGCACTACTTTAGACCAGGGTACAAAGGGCTCTGTTCCCTATAAAGTGCACTACTTTAGACCAGGGTACAAAGGGCTCTGTTCCCTATAAAGTGCACTACTTTAGACCAGGGTACAAAGGGCTCTGTTCCCTATAAAGTGCACTACTTTAGACCAGGGTACAAAGGGCTCTGTTCCCTATAAAGTGCACTACTTTAGACCAGGGTACAAAGGGCTCTGTTCCCTATAAAGTGCACTAATTTAGACCAGGACACAAAGGGATAAATCCTGTAAAAAAAAAAATGTTTTTAAGGTATTTTACTGGCAGCCAGTTATCTGTAAGTTACTGTAAATAAAGGCAAGGGAAGCAGTAATAATATAATGTTCGGAATAGACACGACCAGGGAACCAACCAGTAATAATATCATATTTGGAATAGACACGACCAGGGAACCAACCAGTAATAATATCATATTTGGAATAGACACGACCAGGGAACCAACCAGTAATAATATCATATTCGGAATAGACACGACCAGGGAACCAACCAGTAATAATATCATGTTCGGAATAGACACGACCAGGGAACCAACCAGTAATAATATCATATTCGGAATAGACACGACCAGGGAACCAACGAGGATTAATATGCTTCTAGAGAGTAGAGTCACAGCATCATAGAGTACCAGGAGCATAGAGAGAGACAGGAGCATAGAGAGACAGGAGCCACAGCACATAGAGAGACAGCAGCATAGAGAGAGACAGGAGCCACAGCACATAGAGAGACAGGAGCATAGAGACAGGAGCATAGAGACACAGGAGCATAGAGACAGGAGCATAGAGAGACAGGAGCCACAGCAGCATAGAGAGACAGGAGCATAGAGAGACAGGAGCATAGAGAGACAGGAGCCACAGCACATAGAGAGACAGGAGCATAGAGACAGGAGCATAGAGACAGGAGCATAGAGACAGGAGCATAGAGATACATCAGCATAGCGAGACAGGAGCCACAGCAGCATAGAGAGACGAGCCATATCAGCATAGAGAGACAGGAGCCACGGCAGCATAGAGAGACAGGAGCCACGGCAGCATAGAGAGACAGGAGCCACGGCAGCATAGAGAGACAGGAGCCATGGCAGCATAGAGATACAGGAGCCACGGCAGCAAAGAGAGACAGGAGCCACGGCAGCATAGAGAGACAGGAGCCACGGCAGCATAGAGAGACAGGAGCCACGGCAGCATAGAGAGACAGGAGCCATGGCAGCATAGAGATACAGGAGCCATGGCAGCATAGAGATACAGGAGCCATGGCAGCAAAGAGAGACAGGAGCCATGGCAACATAGAGATACAGGAGCCATGGCAGCATAGAGAGACAGGAGCCACGGCAGCATAGAGAGACAGGAGCCACGGCAGCATAGAGAGACAGGAGCCACGGCAGCATAGAGTGACAGGAGCCACAGCAGCATAGAGAGACAGGAGCTTGGGTCAGGCTAAGTGCAGAGTGGTATCGACAGTAATGTGGCCTGATCAAGCTGGGAAGAGAGGAGAGAGAGAGACAGCGAGAGGCACTTAACCCTGTTTGGGTCACATGCTGTCAGGCTCCACCTAGCCAGCTGACACCATATCATGTTGAATCAGGTGCCCCACCTAGCCAGCTGACACCATATCATGTTGAATCAGGTGCTCCACCTAGCCAGCTGACATCATGACAGTCATGTTGAATCAGGTGCCCCACCTAGCCAGCTGACACCATATCATGTTGAATCAGGTGCCCCACCTAGCCAGCTGACACCATATCATGTTGAATCAGGTGCTCCACCTAGCCAGCTGACACCATGACAGTCATGTTGAATCAGGTGCCCCACCTAGCCAGCTGACACCATATCATGTTGAATCAGGTGCCCCACCTAGCCAGCTGACACCATATCATGTTGAATCAGGTGCCCCACCTAGCCAGCTGACACCATATCATGTTGAATCAGGTGCCCCACCTAGCCAGCTGACACCATATCATGTTGAATCAGGTGCACCACCTAGCCAGCTGACACCATATCATGTTGAATCAGGTGCCCCACCTAGCCAGCTGACACCATATCATGTTGAATCAGGTGCTCCACCTAGCCAGCTGACATCATGACAGTCATGTTGAATCAGGTGCCCCACCTAGCCAGCTGACACCATATCATGTTGAATCAGGTGCACCACCTAGCCAGCTGACACCATATCATGTTGAATCAGGTGCCCCACCTAGCCAGCTGACACCATGACAGTCATGTTGAATCAGGTGCTCCACCTAGCCAGCTGACACCATATCATGTTGAATCAGGTGCTCCACCTAGCCAGCTGACACCATGACAGTCATGTTGAATCAGGTGCACCACCTAGCCAGCTGACACCATATCATGTTGAATCAGGTGCACCACCTAGCCAGCTGACACCATATCATGTTGAATCAGGTGCCCCACCTAGCCAGCTGACACCATGACAGTCATGTTGAATCAGGTGCACCACCTAGCCAGCTGACACCATATCATGTTGAATCAGGTGCCCCACCTAGCCAGCTGACACCATATCATGTTGAATCAGGTGCCCCACCTAGCCAGCTGACACCATGACAGTCATGTTGAATCAGCTGCCCCACCTAGCCAGCTGACACCATATCATGTTGAATCAGGTGCCCCACCTAGCCAGCTGACACCATATCATGTTGAATCAGGTGCCCCACCTAGCCAGCTGACACCATATCATGTTGAATCAGGTGCTCCACCTAGCCAGCTGACACCATGACAGTCATGTTGAATCAGGTGCCCCACCTAGCCAGCTGACACCATATCATGTTGAATCAGGTGCCCCACCTAACCAGCTGACATCATGACAGTCATGTTGAATCAGGTGCCCCACCTAGCCAGCTGACACCATATCATGTTGAATCAGGTGCCCCACCTAGCCAGCTGACACCATATCATGTTGAATCAGGTGCCCCACCTAGCCAGCTGACACCATATCATGTTGAATCAGGTGCCCCACCTAGCCAGCTGACACCATATCATGTTGAATCAGGTGCCCCACCTAACCAGCTGACACCATGACAGTCATGTTGAATCAGGTGCCCCACCTAGCCAGCTGACACCATATCATGTTGAATCAGGTGCCCCACCTAGCCAGCTGACACCATATCATGTTGAATCAGGTGCTCCACCTAGCCAGCTGACACCATGACAGTCATGTTGAATCAGGTGCCCCACCTAGCCAGCTGACACCATATCATGTTGAATCAGGTGCCCCACCTAGCCAGCTGACACCATATCATGTTGAATCAGGTGCCCCACCTAGCCAGCTGACACCATATCATGTTGAATCAGGTGCCCCACCTAGCCAGCTGACACCATATCATGTTGAATCAGGTGCCCCACCTAGCCAGCTGACACCATATCATGTTGAATCAGGTGCCCCACCTAGCCAGCTGACACCATATCATGTTGAATCAGGTGCTCCACCTAGCCAGCTGACACCATATCATGTTGAATCAGGTGCTCCACCTAGCCAGCTGACACCATGACAGTCATGTTGAATCAGGTGCACCACCTAGCCAGCTGACACCATATCATGTTGAATCAGGTGCCCCACCTAGCCAGCTGACACCATATCATGTTGAATCAGGTGCTCCACCTAGCCAGCTGACACCATGACAGTCATGTTGAATCAGCTGCCCCACCTAGCCAGCTGACACCATATCATGTTGAATCAGGTGCCCCACCTAGCCAGCTGACACCATATCATGTTGAATCAGGTGCCCCACCTAACCAGCTGACACCATGACAGTCATGTTGAATCAGGTGCCCCACCTAGCCAGCTGACACCATATCATGTTGAATCAGGTGCTCCACCTAGCCAGCTGACACCATGACAGTCATGTTGAATCAGGTGCCCCACCTAGCCAGCTGACACCATATCATGTTGAATCAGGTGCCCCACCTAGCCAGCTGACACCATATCATGTTGAATCAGGTGCCCCACCTAGCCAGCTGACACCATATCATGTTGAATCAGGTGCACCACCTAGCCAGCTGACACCATATCATGTTGAATCAGGTGCACCACCTAGCCAGCTGACACCATATCATGTTGAATCAGGTGCCCCACCTAGCCAGCTGACACCATATCATGTTGAATCAGGTGCTCCACCTAGCCAGCTGACACCATGACAGTCATGTTGAATCAGGTGCTCCACCTAGCCAGCTGACACCATATCATGTTGAATCAGGTGCCCCACCTAGCCAGCTGACACCATGACAGTCATGTTGAATCAGGTGCTCCACCTAGCCAGCTGACACCATATCATGTTGAATCAGGTGCCCCACCTAGCCAGCTGACACCATATCATGTTGAATCAGGTGCTCCACCTAGCCAGCTGACACCATGACAGTCATGTTGAATCAGGTGCACCACCTAGCCAGCTGACACCATATCATGTTGAATCAGGTGCACCACCTAGCCAGCTGACACCATATCATGTTGAATCAGGTGCCCCACCTAGCCAGCTGACACCATATCATGTTGAATCAGGTGCCCCACCTAGCCAGCTGACACCATGACAGTCATGTTGAATCAGGTGCACCACCTAGCCAGCTGACATCATATCATGTTGAATCAGGTGCCCCACCTAGCCAGCTGACACCATATCATGTTGAATCAGGTGCACCACCTAGCCAGCTGACACCATATCATGTTGAATCAGGTGCACCACCTAGCCAGCTGACACCATATCATGTTGAATCAGGTGCACCACCTAGCCAGCTGACACCATATCATGTTGAATCAGGTGCACCACCTAGCCAGCTGACATCATGACAGTCATGTTGAATCAGGTGCACCACCTAGCCAGCTGACACCATATCATGTTGAATCAGGTGCACCACCTAGCCAGCTGACACCATATCATGTTGAATCAGGTGCACCACCTAGCCAGCTGACATCATGACAGTCATGTTGAATCAGGTGCTCCACCTAGCCAGCTGACATCATGACAGTCATGTTGAATCAGGTGCTCCACCTAGCCAGCTGACATCATGACAGTCATGTTGAATCAGGTGCTCCACCTAGCCAGCTGACATCATGACAGTCATGTTGAATCAGGTGCCCCACCTAGCCAGCTGACATCATGACAGTCATGTTGAATCAGGTGCCCCACCTAGCCAGCTGACACCATATCATGTTGAATCAGGTGCTCCACCTAGCCAGCTGACATCATGACAGTCATGTTGAATCAGGTGCCCCACCTAGCCAGCTGACACCATATCATGTTGAATCAGGTGCTCCACCTAGCCAGCTGACATCATGACAGTCATGTTGAATCAGGTGCCCCACCTAGCCAGCTGACATCATGACAGTCATGTTGAATCAGGTGCCCCACCTAGCCAGCTGACACCATATCATGTTGAATCAGGTGCCCCACCTAGCCAACTGACACCATATCATGTTGAATCAGGTGCCCCACCTAGCCATCTGACACCATATCATGTTGAATCAGGTGCCCCACCTAGCCAGCTGACACCATATCATGTTGAATCAGGTGCTCCACCTAGCCAGCTGACACCATGACAGTCATGTTGAATCAGCTGCCCCACCTAGCCAGCTGACACCATATCATGTTGAATCAGGTGCTCCACCTAGCCAGCTGACACCATATCATGTTGAATCAGGTGCCCCACCTAGCCAGCTGACACCATATCATGTTGAATCAGGTGCCCCACCTAGCCAGATGACACCATGACAGTCCTGTTGAATCAGGTGCCCCACCTAGCCAGCTGACACCATATCCTGTTGAATCAGGTGCCCCACCTAGCCAGCTGACACCATATCATGTTGAATCAGGTGCCCCACCTAGCCAGCTGACACCATGACAGTCATGTTGAATCAGGTGCCCCACCTAGCCAGCTGACACCATATCCTGTTGAATCAGGTGCACCACCTAGCCAGCTGACACCATGACAGTCATGTTGAATCAGGTGCTCCACCTAGCCAGCTGACACCATATCATGTTGAATCAGGTGCACCACCTAGCCAGCTGACACCATGACAGTCATGTTGAATCAGGTGCCCCACCTAGCCAGCTGACACCATATCCTGTTGAATCAGGTGCACCACCTAGCCAGCTGACACCATGACAGTCATGTTGAATCAGGTGCCCCACCTAGCCAGCTGACACCATATCATGTTGAATCAGGTGCCCCACCTAGCCAGCAGACACCATGACAGTCATGTTGAATCAGGTGCCCCACCTAGCCAGCTGACACCATATCATGTTGAATCAGGTGCTCCACCTAGCCAGCTGACATCATGACAGTCATGTTGAATCAGGTGCACCACCTAGCCAGCTGACACCATATCATGTTGAATCAGGTGCACCACCTAGCCAGCTGACACCATATCATGTTGAATCAGGTGCCCCACCTAGCCAGCTGACACCATATCATGTTGAATCAGGTGCTCCACCTAGCCAGCTGACACCATATCATGTTGAATCAGGTGCTCCACCTAGCCAGCTGACACCATATCATGTTGAATCAGGTGCCCCACCTAGCCAGCTGACACCATATCATGTTGAATCAGGTGCACCACCTAGCCAGCTGACACCATGACAGTCATGTTGAATCAGGTGCTCCACCTAGCCAGCTGACATCATGACAGTCATGTTGAATCAGATGCCCCACCTAGCCAGCTGACACCATATCATGTTGAATCAGATGCCCCACCTAGCCAGCTGACACCATATCATGTTGAATTAGTTACTGACTGTAGTTCCCAGCAGGAAACAGTTATCCATTTGTCTGACCAGATAACAACCACAATATGTCGTTCCCATGAAATCTCAATGAGCCACGTGTAGTCAGTCACAGAAGACACTACCCAGAGGGCAAATTGGATTGCAACAATGTCATTGTAACGTATTTTAGGACATTGAGGTCAGGTTGTTTACTGGTTGCAAAAAGAAATCAATAAAATGTCAAAAAAAAATTTGCAATCCTCTATCTTTGTGAAAACAGCTACTGCAAGAGCCAGGATAAACACATTATCTCTCTCTCTCTGTCTCTCTCTGTCTCTCTCTCTCTGTCTGTCTCTCTCTCTCTCTCTGTCTCTCTCTCTCTCTCTGTCTCTGTCTCTCTCTCTCTCTCTCTCTCTCTCTCTCTCTCCCTCTCCCAATTCAATTCAAGTGGCTGTATTGGCGTGTCATATTCTGTCTATTCTGTCTATTCTGTCTACATATTCTGTCTACAGTGTTGAAACTATGTGCAAATAGTTAAAGGGAAAAAAGGGAAAATAAATAAACATATCTCTCTCCCCTCCCCTCCCCTCCCCCACCCCCACCCCTCTTCCCTCTCCTGCCAGGTATTGGTCAGTGGTAGTGGGTGTTCCCAGTAGGATTCAACAAAAGAGGGGCACTCAGCAGTTTCCCACCAGAGGGTTTAGGCCTTTCGTTCTGCCCCCCAACATGGCTGTCTCTGATTGGTTCTGCCCCAACATGGCTGGAGGAGGCTAATACCCAGCTGGACTGTGAATAACCACGCAGCCCATGCCTTGCCTGGCACTTTCATGTGAGTTGGGGGGGGGGGGGGGGGGGCGAAGGAAAGTGCTGTGGTGTGAATGTGTATATGTGTGTGTGTGTGTGTTTGTCTGTGTCAATGACTCATGGTCTCCACTAAAACGCCAACCAATTAATTCAAAGGATTTGATCCAGCTGTTTGTGAGCCCCGTCTCATTTACAAAATGAAATCACATTATTTAGCCATGTGGTGTAGTATACAACCTAGCTCCTTTTGTCTCCACAAGCAGGGTGCATTATGGGTCCTTGTTCATAGACTGAATACACTAGACTGGGTGGTTTGGGGGTGATTCTGGAAGACTGAAAGGTTCTGGAACTCAGAGGTAATAACTGTGTCATTAACAACTGTACATGTTAAGGTATGTAACACTCATCCTCATACTGTCATGCCGATGTTTACAATATGACAATAAATAACAAAGATGCTGCTTCGACTTTATTGTAAAAAGGTATTAACGATATTCAGGTAAGTGTCCAACAGAACGGTTGTCTATTTTAAACTAGAGTACAGAACAATATCTCCGTAGCACTGAGAGACTGACAGAGAGACACACAGATGCAGGTTGAGTGGGTGGTTTGGGAGAGAGGTTTCAGGTGAGGGTTGTATGAGATATCACACAGTCAATACTGAGTGGTACTTTTCTACATAATTACATAGTCCATGTATTGTAACAAGGATTTGTGGCTGCCGGTAACTGTTCAGGTCATGTTGATTTTGTGTAGTTGTTTCAAAGGACCAGCCAATGTACGCAGAGTAAATGTTAACAATGACTATAATAACCAATCCCAACTTTAAATAGACGGTTCAGTATGTAAACATCTGACAAGCAAAGTTGAGAAGACGACGCGGTTAAAAAGATTACAAGTTACTCATCTTAACTGCATTTAATACTCCTTATAAATTAAATATATTTGTTATTTTATAAATGTACATTTTATTTTGTTTTTATTTAAAATGTATGAACATTTACATAATAAGATTTACATTTGTGTTTTTTTTTTTGTTATGGGTTAAATGGTTAGGGTTAGAATGGGTTAGAATGGGTTAGAATGGGTTAGGGTTAGAATGGGTTAGAATGGGTTAGAATGGGTTAGGGTTAGAATGGGTTAGAATGGGTTAGAATGGGTTAGGGTTAGAATGGGTTAGAATGGGTTAGGGTTAGAATGGGTTAGAATGGGATTTATAATGGGTTAGAATGGGTTAGGGTTAGAATGGGTTAGAATGGGTTAGAATGGGTTAGGATGGGTTAGAATGGGTTAGAATGGGTTAGAATGGGTTAGAATGGGTTAGAATGGGTTTGGGTTAGAATGGGTTAGAATGGGTTAGGGTTAGAATGGGTTAGGATGGGTTAGGGTTAGAATGGGTTAGGGTTAGAATGGGTTAGGGTTAGACTGGGTTAGGGTTAGAATGGGTTAGAATGGGTTAGGATGGGTTAGAATGGGTTAGAATGGGTTAGGGTTAGGATGGGTTAGAATGGGTTAGAATGGGTTAGAATGGGTTAGGATGGGTTAGAATGGGTTAGGGTTAGAATGGGTTAGAATGGGTTAGGGTTAGAATGGGTTAGGGTTAGAATGGGTTAGAATGGGTTTGGGTTAGAATGGGCTAATTAGGGTTAGAATGGGTTAGAATGGGTTAGAATGGGTTAGGGTTAGAATGGGTTAGAATGGGTTAGGGTTAGAATGGGTTAGGGTTAGAATGGGTTAGAATGGGTTAGGGTTAGAATGGGTTAGAATGGGTTAGGGTTAGAATGGGTTAGAATGGGTTAGAATGGGTTTGGGTTAGAATGAGTTAGAATGGGTTAGAAAGGGTTAGAAAGGGTTAGAATGGGTTAGAATGGGTTAGGGTTAGAATGGGTTTAGGTTAGAATGGGTTAGGATGGGTTAGGGTTAGAATGGGTTAGAATGGGTTAGGATGGGTTAGGGTTAGAATGGGTTAGAATGGGTTAGGGTTAGAATGGGTTAGGGTTAGAATGGGTTAGAATGGGTTAGAATGGGTTAGGATGGGTTAGAATGGGTTAGGGTTAGAATGGGTTAGAATGGGTTAGGGTTAGAATGGGTTAGAATGGGTTAGAATGGGTTAGAATGGGTTTGGGTTAGAATAGGCTAATTAGGGTTAGAATGGGTTAGGGTTAGAATGGGTTAGGATGGGTTAGGATGGGTTAGAATGGGTTAGAATGGGTTAGAGTGGGTTAGGGTTAGAATGGGTTAGAATGGGTTTGGGTTAGAATGGGTTAGGATGGGTTAGAATGGGTTTGGGTTAGAATGGGTTAGAATGGGTTAGGGTTAGAATGGGTTAGGGTTAGAATGGGTTAGAATGGGTTAGGGTTAGAATGGGTTAGAATGGGTTAGGGTTAGAATGGGTTAGAATGGGTTAGGGTTAGAATGGGTTAGGGTTAGATTGGGTTAGAATGGGTTAGAATGGGTTAGGGTTAGAATGGGTTAGAATGGGTTAGAATGGGTTAGGGTTAGAATGGGTTAGGGTTAGAATGGGTTAGAATGGGTTTGGGTTAGAATGGGTTAGAATGGGTTAGAAAGGGTTAGAATGGGTTAGAAAGGGTTAGGATGGGTTAGAATTGGTTAGGGTTAGAATGGGTTTGGGTTAGAATGGGTTAGAATGGGTTAGGGTTAGGGTTAGAATGGGTTAGGGTGGGTTAGGATGGGTTAGAATGGGTTAGGATGGGTTAGGGTTAGAATGGGTTAGAATGGGCTAATTAGGGTTAGGGTTAGAATGGGTTAGGGTGGGTTAGGATGGGTTAGAATGGGTTAGGATGGGTTAGGGTTAGAATGGGTTAGAATGGGTTAGGGTTAGAAATTAGAATGGGTTTGGGTTAGAATGGGTTAGGATGGGTTAGGATGGGTTAGAATGGGTTTGGGTTAGAATGGGTTAGAATGGGTTACGGTTAGAATGGGTTAGAATGGGTTAGAATGGGTTAGGATGGGTTAGAATGGGTTAGGATGGGTTAGAATGGGTTTGGGTTAGAATGGGTTAGAATGGGTTAGGGTTAGAATGGGTTAGAATGGGTTTGGGTTAGAATGGGTTAGGATGGGTTAGGATGGGTTAGAATGGGTTTGGGTTAGAATGGGTTAGAATGGGTTAGAATGGGTTAGGATGGGTTAGGATGGGTTAGGGTTAGAATGGGTTAGAATGGGTTTGGGTTAGAATGGGTTTGGGTTAGAATGGGTTAGAATGGGTTAGGGTTAGAATGGGTTAGAATGGGTTAGGATGGGTTAGAATGGGTTTGGGTTAGAATGGGTTAGAATGGGTTAGAATGGGTTAGGGTTAGAATGGGTTAGGATGGGTTAGAATGGGTTAGGGTTAGAATGGGTTAGGGTTAGAATGGGTTAGAATGGGTTAGGGTTAGAATGGGTTAGGGTTAGAATGGGTTAGGGTTAGAATGGGTTAGGGTTAGAATGGGTTAGAATGGGTTAGAATGGGTTTGGGTTAGAATGGGTTAGAATGGGTTAGAAAGGGTTAGAATGGGTTAGAAAGGGTTAGGATGGGTTAGAATGGGTTAGGGATAGAATGGGTTTAGGTTAGAATGGGTTAGGATGGGTTAGGGTTAGAATGGGTTAGAATGGGTTAGGATGGGTTAGGGTTAGAATGGGTTAGAATGGGTTAGGGTTAGAATGGGCTAATTAGGGTTAGAATGGGTTAGGGTTAGAATGGGTTAGAATGGGTTAGGATGGGTTAGGGTTAGAATGGGTTAGAATGGGTTAGAATGGGTTAGAATGGGTTTGGGTTAGAATGGGCTAATTAGGGTTAGAATGGGTTAGGGTTAGAATTTAGGATGGGTTAGGATGGGTTAGAATGGGTTTGGGTTAGAATGGGTTAGAATGGGTTAGGGTTAGAATGGGTTAGGGTTTGAATGGGTTAGAATGGGTTAGGGTTAGAATGGGTTAGAATGGGTTAGGGTTAGAATGGGTTAGAATGGGTTAGGGTTAGAATGGGTTAGAATGGGTTAGGGTTAGAATGGGTTAGGGTTAGAATGGGTTAGAATGGGTTAGAATGGGTTAGGGTTAGAATGGGTTAGAATGGGTTAGGGTTAGAATGGGTTAGGGTTAGAATGGGTTAGAATGTGTTTGTGTTAGAATGGGTTAGAATGGGTTAGAAAGGGTTAGAATGGGTTAGAAAGGGTTAGGATGGGTTAGAATGGGTTAGGTTTAGAATGGGTTTGGGTTAGAATGGGTTAGGATGGGTTAGGGTTAGAATGGGTTAGAATGGGTTAGGATGGGTTAGGGTTAGAATGGGTTAGAATGGGTTAGGGTTAGAATGGGTTAGGGTGGGTTAGGATGGGTTAGAATGGGTTAGGATGGGTTAGGGTTAGAATGGGTTAGAATGGGTTAGAATGGGTTAGAATGGGTTAGGGTTAGAATGGGTTAGAATGGGTTTGGGTTAGAATGGGTTAGGATGGGTTAGGATGGGTTAGAATGGGTTTGGGTTAGAATGGGTTAGAATGGGTTAGGGTTAGAATGGGTTAGAATGGGTTAGAATGGGTTAGGGTTAGAATGGGTTAGAATGGGTTAGGATGGGTTAGGATGGGTTAGGGTTAGAATGGGTTAGAATGGGTTAGAATGGGTTAGAATGGGTTAGAATGGGTTAGAATGGGTTAGGATGGGTTAGGATGGGTTAGGGTTAGAATGGGTTAGAATGGGTTTGGGTTAGAATGGGTTTGGGTTAGAATGGGTTAGAATGGGTTAGAATGGGTTAGGGTTAGAATGGGTTAGAATGGGTTAGGGTTAGAATGGGTTAGAATGGGTTAGGGTTAGAATGGGTTAGGGTTAGAATGGGTTAGAATGGGTTTGGGTTAGAATGGGTTTGGGTTAGAATGGGTTAGGGTTAGAATGGGTTAGAATGGGTTTGGGTTAGAATGGGTTAGAATGGGTTTGGGTTAGAATGGGTTAGGATGGGTTAGAATGGGTTAGGGTTAGAATGGGTTAGAATGGGTTTGGGTTAGAATGGGTTAGGATGGGTTTGGGTTAGAATGGGTTAGAATGGGTTTGGGTTAGAATGGGTTAGGATGGGTTAGAATGGGTTAGGGTTAGAATGGGTTAGAATGGGTTAGAATGGGTTAGGATGGGTTAGAATGGGTTAGGATGGGTTAGAATGGGTTAGAATGGGTTAGAATGGGTTAGAATGGGTTAGGATGGGTTAGAATGGGTTAGGATGGGTTAGAATGGGTAAGGTTTAGGGTTAAAATGAAAGGTACATCAAATACACTGAGAAAATAACATCAACGGGTTAGAATGGGTTAGGTTCAGGGTTAGAATAAATAAATAATTTTCATCCAATCACATTAACCGTTACTCTCGAGCGGGAATGCCACTAACGGTCCGTATGTAGCCAAACGTAGCTGCTGCTCATTCCGTTTGCTCGAAAATTGATAAATGGTTTAAAAAAGTAAGGCCCACGTCCATAGAGACACATACCAGCTCTACTGGTAGTACTGCTGCTACCAGCAGTACTACACCTGCACTGTTAAATGACGCATCAGTGACATGGCAGGAGATAATTTGAAACAATTACTGCTTCACATACAAGCCAGTGAATTCTATGCGTTACAGCTGGATGAGTCAACAGACGTGGCACAGCTCCTGGTATATGTCTGTTAAGTTTATGGGGGGTCAATTAAGGAAGACATCCTCTTCCGCAAACCCCTGGAAACGAGGACAACAGGAGAGGATATTTTTAAAGTACTGGACAGCTTTGTGACATCAACTGGACTTTGGTGGTCAAGATGTGTTGGTATCTGTACTGATGGAGCAAAGCCATGACAGGGAAACATAGTGGAGCGGTAACGTGCGTGCAAGCAATTGCTCCCGACGCCACTTGGGTACACTGCAGCATCCACCGAGAGGCTCTTGCTGCCAAGGGAATGCCTGACAGCTTGAAAGACGGTTTGGACACGACAGTGAAAATGGTTAACTTTGTTAAAGGAAGGACCCTGAACTCTTGTGTATTTTCTGCTTTATGCAAATTGAGAGACGAGCTTAAAGTTTTCTTTACTGAACATCATTTTCACTTGTCTGACCGCTTGCATGATGACGAGTTTCCCACACGACTGGCCTATGTGGGTGATGATTTTTCTCGCCTGAATGATCTGAATCTAGGATTACAGGGACTCTCCGCAACTATATTGAATATGTGGGAAAAAATGTAGGCTATGATTAAGAAATTGGAGCTCTTCTCTGTCTGCATTAACAAGGACAACACACAGGTCTTTCCATCATTGTATGATTCTTTGTGTACAAATGAACTCAAGCTTAGGGACAACGTCAAATGTGATGTAGCGAAGCACCTGAGTGAGTTGGGTGGGCAATTACGCAAGGACTTCCCCGCAACGGATGTCACAACAACTGGATTCAAATCAAATTTTATTAGTCACATGCGCCGAATACAACAGGACCTTACAGTGAAATGCTTACTTACGAGCCCCTAACCGACAATGCAGTTTAAAAAATACGGATAAAATAAGAGATAAAAGTAACAAGTATTTAAAGAAGAGCAGTAAAAAATAACAGTATATACAGGGGGGTGCCGGTACAGAGTCAATGTGCGGGGGCACCGGTTAGTTGAGGTAGTATGTACATGAAGGTAGGGTTATTAAAGTGACTATGCGTAGATGACAACAGAGAATGGCAGTGGTCTGGCGAGGGGAGGGGGGGGCAATGCAAATAGTCTGGGTAGCCATTTGACTAGATGTTCAGGAGTCTTATGGCTTGGGGGTAGAAGCTGTTTAGAAGCCTCATGGACCTAGACTTGGTGCTCCGGTACCGCTTACCGCGTGGGAGCAGAGAGAACAGTCTATGACTAGGGTGGCTGGAGTCTTTGACCATTTTTAGGGCCTTCCTCTGACACCACCTGTATGTAAACACCACCACAGTCAACATGTACTCCACCCATACCTACAGTCAACATGTACACCACCACCACAGTCAACATGTACACCACCCATACACACAGTCAACATGTACACCACCACCACAGTCAACATGTACACCACCACCACAGTCAACATGTACACCACCACAACAGTCAACATGTACACCACCACCACAGTCAACATGTACACCACCCATACACACAGTCAACATGTACACCACCACCACAGTCAACATGTACACCACCACCACAGTCAACATGTACACCACCACAACAGTCAACATGTACACCCCCACCGCCACAGTCAACATGTGCACTCCCACAGTCAACATGTACACCACCACATCAACAACAGTCAACATGTGCACCCCCATCAACACAGTCAACATGTGTACCCCCACCACCACAGTCAACATGTGTACCCCCACCACCACAGTCATCATGTACACCACCACAGTCAACATGTACACCACCACAGTCAACATGTACACCACCACCACCACCACAGTCAACATGTGCACCCCCACCACCACAATCAACATGTACACCACCACCACACCAGTCAACATGTACACCACCACAGTCAACATGTACACCACCACCACAGTCAACATGTACACCACCACCACAGTCAACATGTACACCACCACCACAGTCAACATGTACACCACCACCAAAGTCAACATGTACACCACCACGACAGTCAACATGTACACTACCACCAAAGTCAACATTTACACCATCCATACATACAGTCAACATGTAAACCACCACCACAGTCAACATGTACACCAACCATATATACAGTCAACATGTACACCACCAATACAGTCAACATGTACACCACCACAGTCAACATGTACACCACCACCACAGTCAACATGTACACCACCACCACAGTCATCATGTACACCACCACAGTCATCATGTACACCACCACAGTCAACATGTACAACACCACCACCACAGTCAACATGTAAACCCCCTACACCACCACAATCACAGTCAACATGTACACCACCACCACCACCACCACAGTCAACATGTACACCACCACCACCACCACCACAACAGTCAACATGTACACCACCACCACCACAGTCAACATGTACACCACCACCACAGTCATCATGTACACCACCACAGTCAACATGTACACCACCACCACCACCACCACAACAGTCAACATGTACACCACCACCACCACAGTCAACATGTACACCACCACCACAGTCATCATGTACACCACCACAGTCAACATGTACAACACCACCACCACAGTCAACATGTAAACCCCCTACACCACCACAATCACAGTCAACATGTACACCACCACCACCACCACCACCACAGTCAACATGTACAACACCACCACCACAGTCAACATGTACACCATCATCACAGTCAACATGTACACCACCCATACATACAGTCAACATGTAAACCACACCACATTCAACATGTACACATCACCACAGTCAACATGTACACATCACCCCACCACCACAGTCAACATGTACACCCCACCACCACAGTCAACATGTACACCACCACCACAGTCAACATGTACACCACCACAACAGTCAACATGTTCACCCCACCACCACAGTCAACATGTTCACCCCACCACTACAGTCAACATGTATACCCCCACCACTACAGTCAACATGTACACCACACCCACAGTCGACATGTACACCACCACCACCACCACAGTCAACATGTACACCCCCACCACTACAGTCAACATGTACACCCCCACCACTACAGTCAACATGTACACCCCCACCACTACAGTCAACATGTACACCACACCCACATACAATGTGAACACCATCACCCCACCACAGTCAACATGTACACCCCCACCACTACAGTGAACATGTACACCCCCACCACAGTCAACAAGTGCACCCCACCACGACAGTCAACATGTGCACTCCCACAGTCAACATGTACACCACCACATCAACAACAGTCAACATGTGCACCCCCATCAACACAGTCAACATGTACACCACCACTACAGTCAACATATACACCACCACCGGTCAACATGTGCAACCCCACCCTCACAGTCAACATGTACACCATCCCCACAGTCAACATGTACACCACCACCACCACCACAGTCAACATGTGCACCACCCATACATACAGTCAACATGTAAACCACCACCACAGTCAACATGTACACCACCACCAGTCAAAATACACCACCACTACCATCGGACCTGTGACAAGGTCAACGTACGGTACGCATCGGCCCTGTGAGAAAGTCAACGTATGGTACGCATCGGCCCTGTGACAAGGTCAACGTACGGGACACATCGCCCTGTGATAGCTGATATTGGCAGCATATCAACCTTACTGTTAGGGTTGCAAACACTGCTTTTGAACTTTCTCAAGATTCCCTGGATTTCTGGAATCAGGAGGGAATAAGCAGACAATCCATATCCCTGCAACCAGAATTTCAGGAAAACCTGGGAATTCTGGGAAGATGTACCGGAATTGTGCAACCAACCAACCTATGGTACTGGAGTGTTCAGAATAAGAGGAATGATGATGACGTAATAAAGATCTATGCATATCAACTCAATCTAGGCATCATAGTTAAGGTTGCAAAGTTCTGGTAGTTTCTCAAACATTTTCAGGTTTTCCAGAAATCCTGCTTGGAGAATTCCACCTTTCCTTTATTATTTCCTCCTGATTCATGAAATCTTCCAAATTGCACTTTTGGATTTTTTTTTGTAAATTTGGGAATGTTACCAGATTTTTTTTTAACCCTAATCCGTGTTGTTATTTTAACCCTAATCCGTGTTGTTATTTTAACCCTAATCTGTGTTGTTCTTTTAACATTAATCCGTGTTGTTATTTTAACCCTAATCCTTCTTGTTATTTTAACGCTAATCCTTCTTGTTCTTTTAACCCTAATCCGTGTTGTTATTTTAACCCTAATCCTTCTTGTTCTTTTAACCCTAATCCTTCTTGTTCTTTTAACCCTAATCCGTGTTGTTCTTTTAACCCTAATCCGTGTTGTTATTTTAACCCTAATCCTTCTTGTTATTTTAACCCTAATCCTTCTTGTTCTTTTAACCCTAATCCTTCTTGTTCTTCTAACCCTAATCCGTGTTGTTATTTTAACCCTAATCCTTCTTGTTCTTCTAACCCTAATCCGTGGTGTTATTTTAACCCTAATCCTTCTTGTTCTTTAACCCTAATCCGTGTTGTTATTTTAACCCTAATCCTTATTGTTCTTCTAACCCTAATCCTTGTTGTTCTTCTAACCCTAATCCGTGTTGTTATTTTAACCCTAATCCGTATTGTTCTTTTAACCCTAATCCTTCTTGTTCTTCTAACCCTAATCCGTGTTGTTATTTTAACCCTAATCCGTGCTGTTCTTTTAACACTAATCCGTGTCGTTCTTTTAACCCTAATCCGTGTTGTTCTTTTAACCCTAATCCGTGTTGTTATTTTAACCCTAATCATTGTTGTTCTTTTAACCCTAATCCGTGTTGTTCTTTTAAGCCTAATCCGTGGTGTCGTTCTTTTAACCCTAATCCGTGGTGTTCTTTTAACCCTAATCCGTGTTGTTATTTTAACCCTAATCCTTCTTGTTCTTATAACCCTAATCCGTGTTGTTATTTTAACCCTAATCCTTCTTGTTCTTATAACCCTAATCCGTGTTGTTATTTTAACCCTAATCCTTCTTGTTATTTTAACCCTAATCCGTGTTGTTATTTTAACCCTAATCCTTCTTGTTCTTTTAACCCTAATCCGTGGTGTTATTTTAACCCTAATCCTTCTTGTTATTTTAACCCTAATCATTCTTGTTCTTTTAACCCTAATCCGTGTTGTTATTTTAACCCTAATCCTTCTTGCTCTTTTAACCCTAATCCGTGTTGTTCTTTTAACCCTAATCCGTGTTGTTATTTTAACCCTAATCCATCTTGTTCTTTTAACCCTAATCCGTGTTGTTCTTTTAACCCTAATCCGTGTTGTTATTTTAACCCTAATCCTTCTTGTTATTTTAACCCTAATCCTTCTTGTTCTTTTAACCCTAATCCTTCTTGTTCTTCTAACCCTAATCCGTGTTGTTCTTTTAACCCTAATCCTTCTTGTTCTTCTAACCCTAATCCGTGGTGTTATTTTAACCCTAATTGTTCTTGTTCTTTTAACCCTAATCAGTGTTGTTATTTTAACCCTAATCCGTGTTGTTATTTTAACCCTAATCCTTATTGTTCTTCTAACCCTAACCCTTCTTGTTCTTCTAACCCTAATCCGTGTTGTTATTCTAACCCTAATCCTTCTTGTTCTTCTAACCCTAATCCGTGTTGTTATTTTAACCCTAATCCGTGCTGTTCTTTTAACCCTAATCCGTGTCGTTCTTTTAACCCTAATCCGTGTAGTTTTGTTAACCCTAATCCGTGTTGTTATTTTAACCCTTATCCGTGGTGTTCTTTTAACCCTAATCCGTGGTGTTATTTTAACCCTAATCCGTGTTGTTCTTTTAACCTTAATCCTTCTCGTTCTTTTAACCCTAATCCGTGTTGTTATTTTAACCCTAATCCTTCTTGTTCTTTTAACCCTAATCCGTGGTGTTATTTTAACCCTAATCCTTCTCGTTATTTTAACCCTAATCCTTCTTGTTCTTTTAACCCTAATCCGTGTTGTTCTTTTAACCCTAATCCGTGTGGTTATTTTAACCCTAATCCGTGTTGTTCTTTTAACCCTAATCCGTGTTGTTCTTTTAACCCTAATCCTTCTTGTTATTTTAACCCTAATCCTTCTTGTTATTTTAACCCTAATCCTTCTTGTTATTTTAACCCTAATCCTTCTTGTTCTTTTAACCCTAATCCTTCTTGTTCTTCTAACCCTAATCCGTGTTGTTATTTTAACCCTAATCCGTGGTGTTATTTTAACCCTAATCCTTCTTGTTCTTTTAAACCTAATCCGTGTTGTTATTTTAACCCTAATCCGTGTTGTTATTTTAACCCTAATCCTTATTGTTCTTCTAACCCTAATCCGTGTTGTTATTTTAACCCTAATCCTTCTTGTTCTTTTAACCCTAATCCTTCTTGTTATTTTAACACTAATCCTTCTTGTTCTTTTAACCCTAATCCTTCTTGTTCTTTTAACCCTAATCCTTCTTGTTCTTCTAACCCTAATCCGTGTCGTTATTTTAACCCTAATCCTTCTTGTTCTTTTAACCTTAATCCGTGTTGTTCTTTTAACCCAAATCCTTCTTGTTATTTAAACCCTAATCCTTCTTGTTCTTTTAACCCTAATCCTTCTTGTTCTTCTAACCCTAATCCGTGTTGTTATTTTAACCCTAATCCCTCTTGTTCTTCTAACCCTAATCCGTGGTGTTATTTTAACCCTAATCCTTCTTGTTCTTTTAACCCTAATCCGTGTTGTTATTTTAACCATAATCCTTGTTGTTATTTTAACCCTAATCCTTCTTGTTCTTCTAACCCTAATCCGTGTTGTTATTTTAACCATAATCCTTCTTGTTCTTTTAACCTTAATCCGTGTTTTTATTTTAACCCTAATCTTTTTTGTTCTTCTAACTCTAATCCGTGTTGTTATTTTAACCCTAATCCGTGCTGTTCTTTTAACCCTAATCCGTGTCGTTCTTTTAACCCTAATCCGTGTTGTTCTTTTAACCCTAATCCTTCTCGTTATTTTAACCCTAATCCTTCTTGTTCTTTTAACCCTAATCCGTGTTGTTCTTTTAACCCTAATCCGTGTTGTTATTTTAACCCTAATCCGTGTTGTTCTTTTAACCCTAATCCGTGTTGTTCTTTTAACCCTAATCCTTCTTGTTATTTTAACCCTAATCCTTCTTGTTCTTTTAACCCTAATCCTTCTTGTTATTTTAACCCTAATCCTTCTTGTTCTTTTAACCCTAATCCTTCTTGTTCTTCTAACCCTAATCCGTGTTGTTATTTTAACCCTAATCCGTGGTGTTATTTTAACCCTAATCCTTCTTGTTCTTTTAAACCTAATCCGTGTTGTTATTTTAACCCTAATCCGTGTTGTTATTTTAACCCTAATCCTTATTGTTCTTCTAACCCTAATCCGTGTTGTTATTTTAACCCTAATCCTTCTTGTTCTTTTAACCCTAATCCTTCTTGTTATTTTAACACTAATCCTTCTTGTTCTTTTAACCCTAATCCTTCTTGTTCTTTTAACCCTAATCCTTCTTGTTCTTCTAACCCTAATCCGTGTCGTTCTTTTAACCCTAATCCTTCTTGTTCTTTTAACCCTAATCCTTCTTGTTCTTCTAACCCTAATCCGTGTTGTTATTCTAACCCTAATCCTTCTTGTTCTTCTAACCCTAATCCGTGTTGTTATTTTAACCCTAATCCGTGCTGTTCTTTTAACCCTAATCCGTGTCGTTCTTTTAACCCTAATCCTTCTTGTTCTTTTAACCCTAATCCGTGTAGTTTTGTTAACCCTAATCCGTGTTGTTATTTTAACCCTTATCCGTGGTGTTCTTTTAACCCTAATCCGTGGTGTTATTTTAACCCTAATCCGTGTTGTTCTTTTAACCTTAATCCTTCTCGTTCTTTTAACCCTAATCCGTGTTGTTATTTTAACCCTAATCCTTCTTGTTCTTTTAACCCTAATCCGTGTTGTTATTTTAACCCTAATCCTTCTTGTTCTTTTAACCCTAATCCGTGGTGTTATTTTAACCCTAATCCTTCTCGTTATTTTAACCCTAATCCTTCTTGTTCTTTTAACCCTAATCCGTGTTGTTCTTTTAACCCTAATCCGTGTGGTTATTTTAACCCTAATCCGTGTTGTTCTTTTAACCCTAATCCGTGTTGTTCTTTTAACCCTAATCCTTCTTGTTATTTTAACCCTAATCCTTCTTGTTATTTTAACCCTAATCCTTCTTGTTATTTTAACCCTAATCCTTCTTGTTCTTTTAACCCTAATCCTTCTTGTTCTTCTAACCCTAATCCGTGTTGTTATTTTAACCCTAATCCGTGGTGTTATTTTAACCCTAATCCTTCTTGTTCTTTTAAACCTAATCCGTGTTGTTATTTTAACCCTAATCCGTGTTGTTATTTTAACCCTAATCCTTATTGTTCTTCTAACCCTAATCCGTGTTGTTATTTTAACCCTAATCCTTCTTGTTCTTTTAACCCTAATCCTTCTTGTTATTTTAACACTAATCCTTCTTGTTCTTTTAACCCTAATCCTTCTTGTTCTTTTAACCCTAATCCTTCTTGTTCTTCTAACCCTAATCCGTGTCGTTATTTTAACCCTAATCCTTCTTGTTCTTTTAACCTTAATCCGTGTTGTTCTTTTAACCCAAATCCTTCTTGTTATTTAAACCCTAATCCTTCTTGTTCTTTTAACCCTAATCCTTCTTGTTCTTCTAACCCTAATCCGTGTTGTTATTTTAACCCTAATCCCTCTTGTTCTTCTAACCCTAATCCGTGGTGTTATTTTAACCCTAATCCTTCTTGTTCTTTTAACCCTAATCCGTGTTGTTATTTTAACCATAATCCTTGTTGTTATTTTAACCCTAATCCTTCTTGTTCTTCTAACCCTAATCCGTGTTGTTATTTTAACCATAATCCTTCTTGTTCTTTTAACCTTAATCCGTGTTTTTATTTTAACCCTAATCTTTTTTGTTCTTCTAACTCTAATCCGTGTTGTTATTTTAACCCTAATCCGTGCTGTTCTTTTAACCCTAATCCGTGTCGTTCTTTTAACCCTAATCCGTGTTGTTCTTTTAACCCTAATCCTTCTCGTTATTTTAACCCTAATCCTTCTTGTTCTTTTAACCCTAATCCGTGTTGTTCTTTTAACCCTAATCCGTGTTGTTATTTTAACCCTAATCCGTGTTGTTCTTTTAACCCTAATCCGTGTTGTTCTTTTAACCCTAATCCTTCTTGTTATTTTAACCCTAATCCTTCTTGTTATTTTAACCCTAATCCTTCTTGTTATTTTAACCCTAATCCTTCTTGTTCTTTTAACCCTAATCCTTCTTGTTCTTCTAACCCTAATCCGTGTTGTTATTTTAACCCTAATCCGTGGTGTTATTTTAACCCTAATCCTTCTTGTTCTTTTAAACCTAATCCGTGTTGTTATTTTAACCCTAATCCGTGTTGTTATTTTAACCCTAATCCTTATTGTTCTTCTAACCCTAATCCGTGTTGTTATTTTAACCCTAATCCTTCTTGTTCTTTTAACCCTAATCCTTCTTGTTATTTTAACACTAATCCTTCTTGTTCTTTTAACCCTAATCCTTCTTGTTCTTTTAACCCTAATCCTTCTTGTTCTTCTAACCCTAATCCGTGTCGTTATTTTAACCCTAATCCTTCTTGTTCTTTTAACCCTAATCCGTGTTGTTCTTTTAACCCAAATCCTTCTTGATATTTAAACCCTAATCCTTCTTGTTCTTTTAACCCTAATCCTTCTTGTTCTTCTAACCCTAATCCGTGTTGTTATTTTAACCCTAATCCCTCTTGTTCTTCTAACCCTAATCCGTGGTGTTATTTTAACCCTAATCCTTCTTGTTCTTTTAACCCTAATCCGTGTTGTTATTTTAACCATAATCCTTGTTGTTATTTTAACCCTAATCCTTCTTGTTCTTCTAACCCTAATGCGTGTTGTTATTTTAACCATAATCCTTCTTGTTCTTTTAACCTTAATCCGTGTTTTTATTTTAACCCTAATCCTTTTTGTTCTTCTAACTCTAATCCGTGTTGTTATTTTAACCCTAATCCGTGCTGTTCTTTTAACCCTAATCCGTGTCGTTCTTTTAACCCTAATCCGTGTTGTTCTTTTAACCCTAATCCGTGTTGTTATTTTAACCCTAATCCGTGGTGTTATTTTAACCCTAATCCTTCTTGTTCTTTTAACCCTAATCCGTGTTGTTTTTTTAACCCTAATCCTTCTTGTTCTTCTAACCCTAATCCGTGTAGTTATTTTAACCCTAATCCGTGTCGTTTTTTAACCCTAATCCTTATTGTTCTTCTAACCCTAATCCGTGTTGTTATTTTAACCCTAATCCGTGCTGTTCTTTTAACCCTAATCCGTGTCGTTCTTTTAACCCTAATCCGTGTTGTTCTTTTAACCCTAATCCGTGGTGTTATTTTAACCCTAATCCTTCTCGTTATTTTAACCTTAATCCTTCTTGTTCTTTTAACCCTAATCCGTGTTGTTCTTTTAACCCTAATCCGTGTTGTTATTTTAACCCTAATCCTTCTCGTTCTTTTAACCCTAATCCGTGTTGTTCTTTTAACCCTAATCCGTGTTGTTCTTTTAACCCTAATCCGTGTTGTTATTTTAACCCTAATCCTTCTTGTTATTTTAACCCTAATCCTTCTTGTTCTTCTAACCCTAATCCTTCTTGTTCTTCTAACCCTAATCCGTGTTGTTATTTTAAGCATAATCCTTCTCGTTCTTTTAACCTTAATCCGTGTTGTTATTTTAACCCTAATCCTTCTTGTTCTTCTAACCCTAATCCGTGTTGTTATTTTAACCCTAATCCGTGCTGTTCTCTTAACCCTAATCCGTGTCGTTCTTTTAACCCTAATCCGTGCTGTTCTTTTAACCCTAATCCGTGGTGTTATTTTAACCCTAATCCTTCTCGTTCTTTTAACCCTAATCCTTGTTGTTTTTTTAACCCTAATCCGTGTTGTTATTTTAACCCTTATCCGTGGTGTTCTTTTAACCCTAATCCGTGGTGTTATTTTAACCCTAATCATTGTTGTTATTTTAACCCTAATCCGTGTTGTTATTTTAACCCTAATCGGTGGTGTAATTTTAACCCTAATCCGTGTCGTCCTTTTAACCCTAATCCTTCTTGTTCTTTTAACCCTAATCCGTGATGTTATTTTAACCCTAATCCTTCTTGTTCTTTTAACCCTAATCCGTGTTGTTATTTTAACCCTAATCCTTCTTGTTCTTTTAACCCTAATCCGTGTTGTTCTTTTAACCCTAATCCTTCTCGTTCTTTTAACCCTAATCCGTGTTGTTATTTTAACCCTAATCCTTCTTGTTCTTTTAACCCTAATCCGTGGTGTTATTTTAACCCTAATCCTTCTCGTTATTTTAACCTTAATCCTTCTTGTTCTTTTAACCCTAATCCGTGTTGTTCTTTTAACCCTAATCCGTGTTGTTATTTTAACCCTAATCCTTCTCGTTCTTTTAACCCTAATCCGTGTTGTTCTTATAACCCTAATCCGTGTTGTTCTTTTAACCCTAAATCGTGTTGTTATTTTAACCCTAATCCTTCTTGTTATTTTAACCCTAATCCTTCTTGTTCTTTTAACCCTAATCCTTCTTGTTCTTCTAACCCCAATCCGTGGTGTTATTTTAACCCTTCTTGTTATTTTAACCCTAATCCTTCTTGTTCTTTTAAACCTAATCCGTGTTGTTATTTTAACCCTAATCCTTCTTGTTCTTCTAACCCTAATCCTTCTTGTTCTTCTAACCCTAATCCGTGTTGTTATTTTAACCATAATCCTTCTCGTTCTTTTAACCTTAATCCGTGTTGTTATTTTAACCCTAATCCTTCTTGTTCTTCTAACCCTAATCCGTGTTGTTATTTTAACCCTAATCCGTGCTGTTCTCTTAACCCTAATCCGTGTCGTTCTTTTAACCCTAATCCGTGCTGTTCTTTTAACCCTAATCCGTGGTGTTATTTTAACCCTAATCCTTCTTGTTCTTTTAACCTTAATCCGTGTTTTTATTTTAACCCTAATCCTTTTTGTTCTTCTAACTCTAATCTGTGTTGTTATTTTAACCCTAATCCGTGCTGTTCTTTTAACCCTAATCCGTGTCGTTCTTTTAACCCTAATCCGTGTTGTTCTTTTAACCCTAATCCGTGTTGTTATTTTAACCCTAATCCGTGGTGTTATTTTAACCCTAATCCTTCTTGTTCTTTTAACCCTAATCCGTGTTGTTTTTTTAACCCTAATCCTTCTTGTTCTTCTAACCCTAATCCGTGTAGTTATTTTAACCCTAATCCGTGTGGTTTTTTAACCCTAATCCTTCTTGTTATTTTAACCCTAATCCTTCTTGTTCTTCTAACCCTAATCCTTCTTGTTCTTCTAACCCTAATCCGTGTTGTTATTTTAAGCATAATCCTTCTCGTTCTTTTAACCTTAATCCGTGTTGTTATTTTAACCCTAATCCTTCTTGTTCTTCTAACCCTAATCCGTGTTGTTATTTTAACCCTAATCCGTGCTGTTCTCTTAACCCTAATCCGTGTCGTTCTTTTAACCCTAATCCGTGCTGTTCTTTTAACCCTAATCCGTGGTGTTATTTTAACCCTAATCCTTCTCGTTCTTTTAACCCTAATCCGTGTTGTTATTTTAACCCTAATCGGTGGTGTAATTTTAACCCTAATCCGTGTCGTCCTTTTAACCCTAATCCTTCTTGTTCTTTTAACCCTAATCCGTGATGTTATTTTAACCCTAATCCTTCTTGTTCTTTTAACCCTAATCCGTGTTGTTATTTTAACCCTAATCCTTCTTGTTCTTTTAACCCTAATCCGTGTTGTTCTTTTAACCCTAATCCTTCTCGTTCTTTTAACCCTAATCTGTGTTGTTATTTTAACCCTAATCCTTCTTGTTCTTTTAACCCTAATCCGTGTTGTTATTTTAACCCTAATCCTTCTTGTTCTTTTAACCCTAATCCGTGGTGTTATTTTAACCCTAATCCTTCTCGTTATTTTAACCTTAATCCTTCTTGTTCTTTTAACCCTAATCCGTGTTGTTCTTTTAACCCTAATCCGTGTTGTTATTTTAACCCTAATCCTTCTCGTTCTTTTAACCCTAATCCGTGTTGTTCTTTTAACCCTAATCCGTGTTGTTCTTTTAACCCTAATCCGTGTTGTTATTTTAACCCTAATCCTTCTTGTTATTTTAACCCTAATCCTTCTTGTTCTTTTAACCCTAATCCTTCTTGTTCTTCTAACCCCAATCCGTGGTGTTATTTTAACCCTTCTTGTTATTTTAACCCTAATCCTTCTTGTTCTTTTAAACCTAATCCGTGTTGTTATTTTAACCCTAATCCTTCTTGTTCTTCTAACCCTAATCCTTCTTGTTCTTCTAACCCTAATCCGTGTTGTTATTTTAACCATAATCCTTCTCGTTCTTTTAACCTTAATCCGTGTTGTTATTTTAACCCTAATCCTTCTTGTTCTTCTAACCCTAATCCGTGTTGTTATTTTAACCCTAATCCGTGCTGTTCTCTTAACCCTAATCCGTGTCGTTCTTTTAACCCTAATCCGTGCTGTTCTTTTAACCCTAATCCGTGGTGTTATTTTAACCCTAATCCTTCTTGTTCTTTTAACCTTAATCCGTGTTTTTATTTTAACCCTAATCCTTTTTGTTCTTCTAACTCTAATCTGTGTTGTTATTTTAACCCTAATCCGTGCTGTTCTTTTAACCCTAATCCGTGTCGTTCTTTTAACCCTAATCCGTGTTGTTCTTTTAACCCTAATCCGTGTTGTTATTTTAACCCTAATCCGTGGTGTTATTTTAACCCTAATCCTTCTTGTTCTTTTAACCCTAATCCGTGTTGTTTTTTTAACCCTAATCCTTCTTGTTCTTCTAACCCTAATCCGTGTAGTTATTTTAACCCTAATCCGTGTTGTTTTTTAACCCTAATCCTTATTGTTCTTCTAACCCTAATCCGTGTTGTTATTTTAACCCTAATCCGTGCTGTTCTTTTAACCCTAATCCGTGTCGTTCTTTTAACCCTAATCCGTGTTGTTCTTTTAACCCTAATCCGTGGTGTTATTTTAACCCTAATCCTTCTTGTTCTTTTAACCCTAATCCGTGTTGTATTTTTAACCCTAATCCGTGTTGTATTTTTAACCCTAATCCGTGTTGTTATTTTAACCCTTATCCGTGGTGTTCTTTTAACCCTAATCCGTGGTGTTATTTTAACCCTAATCATTGTTGTTCTTTTAACCCTAATCCGTGTTGTTATTTTAACCCTAATCCGTGTTGTTATTTTAACCCTAATCCGTGTTGTTATTTTAACCCTAATCCTTCTCGTTCTTTTAACCCTAATCCTTGTTGTTATTTTAACCCTAATCCTTCTTGTTCTTTTAACCCTAATCCGTGTTGTTATTTTAACCCTAATCCTTCTTGTTCTTTTAACCCTAATCCGTGTTGTTATTTTAACCCTAATCCTTCTTGTTATTTTAACCCTAATCCGTGTTGTTATTTTAACCCTAATCCGTGTTGTTTTTTTAACCCTAATCCGTGTTGTTATTTTAACCCTAATCCGTGTTGTTATTTTAACCCTAATCCTTCTTGTTCTTCTAACCCTAATCCGTGTTGTTATTTTAACCCTAATCCTTCTTGTTCTTTTAACCCTAATCCGTGTTTTTATTTTAACCCTAATCCTTCTTGTTCTTCTAACCCTAATCCGTGTTGTTATTTTAACCCTAATCCTTCTTGTTCTTTTAACCCTAATCCATGTTGTCCTTTTAACCCTAATCCATGGTGTTCTTTTAAACCTAATCATTGTTGTTATTTTAACCCTAATCCTTCTTGTTATTTTAACCCTAATCCTTATTGTTCTTCTAACCCTAATCCTTCTTTATCTTCTAACCCTAATCCGTGTTGTTATTTTAACCCTAATCCTTCTTGTTCTTCTAACCCTAATCCGTGTTGTTATTTTAACCCTAATCCGTGCTGTTCTTTTAACCCTAATCCGTGCTGTTCTTTTAACCCTAATCCGTGTCATTCTTTTAACCCTAATCCTTCTTGTTCTTTTAACCCTAATCCGTGTTGTTCTTTTAACCCTAATCCGTGTTGTTATTTTAACCCTAATCCTTCTTGTTCTTCTAACCCTAATCCGTGTTGTTATTTTAACCCTAATCCTTCTTGTTCTTCTAACCCTAATCCGTGTTGTTATTTTAACCCTAATCCTTCTTGTTCTTTTAACCCTAATCCGTGTTGTTATTTTAACCCTAATCCTTCTTGTTCTTCTAACCCTAATCCGTGTTGTTATTTTAACCCTAATCCTTCTTGTTCTTTTAACCCTAATCCGTGTTTTTATTTTAACCCTAATCCTTCTTGTTCTTCTAACCCTAATCCGTGTTGTTATTTTAACCCTAATCCTTCTTGTTCTTTTAACCCTAATCCATGTTGTCCTTTTAACCCTAATCCGTGGTGTTCTTTTAAACCTAATCATTGTTGTTATTTTAACCCTAATCCTTCTTGTTATTTTAACCCTAATCCTTATTGTTCTTCTAACCCTAATCCTTCTTTATCTTCTAACCCTAATCCGTGTTGTTATTTTAACCCTAATCCTTCTTGTTCTTCTAACCCTAATCCGTGTTGTTATTTTAACCCTAATCCGTGCTGTTCTTTTAACCCTAATCCGTGCTGTTCTTTTAACCCTAATCCGTGTCATTCTTTTAACCCTAATCCTTCTTGTTCTTTTAACCCTAATCCGTGTTGTTCTTTTAACCCTAATCCGTGTTGTTATTTTAACCCTAATCCTTCTTGTTCTTCTAACCCTAATCTGTGTTGTTATTTTAACCCTAATCCTTCTTGTTCTTCTAACCCTAATCCGTGTTGTTATTTTAACCCTAATCCTTCTTGTTCTTTTAACCCTAATCCGTGTTGTTATTTTAACCCTAATCCGTGTTGTTATTTTAACCCTAATCCGTGTTGTTCTTCTAACCCTAATCCTTCTTGTTCTTCTAACCCTAATCCGTGTTGTTATTCTAACCCTAATCCTTCTTGTTCTTCTAACCCTAATCCGTGTTCTGATTTTAACCCTAATCAGTGTCGTTCTTTTTACCCTAATCCGCGTTGTTCTTTTAACCCTAATCCGTGTTGTTATTTTAACCCTAATCAGTGGTGTTATTTTAACCCTAATCCTTCTCGTTCTTTTAACCCTAATCCGTGTTGTTATTTTAACCCTTATCCGTGGTGTTCTTTTAACCCTAATCCGTGTTGTTATTTTAACCCTAATCCGTGGTGTTATTTTAACCCTAATCCATGGTGTTATTTTAACCCTAATCCGTGTTGTTCTTTTAACCCTAATCCTTCTCGTTCTTTTAACCCTAATCCGTGTTGTTATTTTAACCCTAATCCTTCTTGTTCTTTTAACCCTAATCCGTGTTGTTATTTTAACCCTAATCCTTCTTGTTCTTTTAACCCTAATCCGTGGTGTTATTTTAACCCTAATCCTTCTCGTTATTTTAACCTTAATCCTTCTTGTTCTTTTAACCCTAATCCGTGTTGTTCTTTTAACCCTAATCCGTGTTGTTATTTTAACCCTAATCCTTCTCGTTCTTTTAACCCTAATCCGTGTTGTTCTTTTAACCCTAATCCGTGTTGTTATTTTAACCCTAATCCTTCTTGTTCTTTTAACCCTAATCCGTGTTGTTATTTTAACCCTAATCCTTCTTGTTATTTTAACCCTAATCCGTGTTGTTATTTTAACCCTAATCCGTGTTGTTTTTTTAACCCTAATCCGTGTTGTTATTTTAACCCTAATCCGTGTTGTTATTTTAACCCTAATCCTTCTTGTTCTTCTAACCCTAATCCGTGTTGTTATTTTAACCCTAATCCTTCTTGTTCTTTTAACCCTAATCCGTGTTTTTATTTTAACCCTAATCCTTCTTGTTCTTCTAACCCTAATCCGTGTTGTTATTTTAACCCTAATCCTTCTTGTTCTTTTAACCCTAATCCATGTTGTCCTTTTAACCCTAATCCATGGTGTTCTTTTAAACCTAATCATTGTTGTTATTTTAACCCTAATCCTTCTTGTTATTTTAACCCTAATCCTTATTGTTCTTCTAACCCTAATCCTTCTTTATCTTCTAACCCTAATCCGTGTTGTTATTTTAACCCTAATCCTTCTTGTTCTTCTAACCCTAATCCGTGTTGTTATTTTAACCCTAATCCGTGCTGTTCTTTTAACCCTAATCCGTGCTGTTCTTTTAACCCTAATCCGTGTCATTCTTTTAACCCTAATCCTTCTTGTTCTTTTAACCCTAATCCGTGTTGTTCTTTTAACCCTAATCCGTGTTGTTATTTTAACCCTAATCCTTCTTGTTCTTCTAACCCTAATCCGTGTTGTTATTTTAACCCTAATCCTTCTTGTTCTTCTAACCCTAATCCGTGTTGTTATTTTAACCCTAATCCTTCTTGTTCTTTTAACCCTAATCCGTGTTGTTATTTTAACCCTAATCCTTCTTGTTCTTCTAACCCTAATCCGTGTTGTTATTTTAACCCTAATCCTTCTTGTTCTTTTAACCCTAATCCGTGTTTTTATTTTAACCCTAATCCTTCTTGTTCTTCTAACCCTAATCCGTGTTGTTATTTTAACCCTAATCCTTCTTGTTCTTTTAACCCTAATCCATGTTGTCCTTTTAACCCTAATCCGTGGTGTTCTTTTAAACCTAATCATTGTTGTTATTTTAACCCTAATCCTTCTTGTTATTTTAACCCTAATCCTTATTGTTCTTCTAACCCTAATCCTTCTTTATCTTCTAACCCTAATCCGTGTTGTTATTTTAACCCTAATCCTTCTTGTTCTTCTAACCCTAATCCGTGTTGTTATTTTAACCCTAATCCGTGCTGTTCTTTTAACCCTAATCCGTGCTGTTCTTTTAACCCTAATCCGTGTCATTCTTTTAACCCTAATCCTTCTTGTTCTTTTAACCCTAATCCGTGTTGTTCTTTTAACCCTAATCCGTGTTGTTATTTTAACCCTAATCCTTCTTGTTCTTCTAACCCTAATCTGTGTTGTTATTTTAACCCTAATCCTTCTTGTTCTTCTAACCCTAATCCGTGTTGTTATTTTAACCCTAATCCTTCTTGTTCTTTTAACCCTAATCCGTGTTGTTATTTTAACCCTAATCCGTGTTGTTATTTTAACCCTAATCCGTGTTGTTCTTCTAACCCTAATCCTTCTTGTTCTTCTAACCCTAATCCGTGTTGTTATTCTAACCCTAATCCTTCTTGTTCTTCTAACCCTAATCCGTGTTCTGATTTTAACCCTAATCAGTGTCGTTCTTTTTACCCTAATCCGCGTTGTTCTTTTAACCCTAATCCGTGTTGTTATTTTAACCCTAATCAGTGGTGTTATTTTAACCCTAATCCTTCTCGTTCTTTTAACCCTAATCCGTGTTGTTATTTTAACCCTTATCCGTGGTGTTCTTTTAACCCTAATCCGTGTTGTTATTTTAACCCTAATCCGTGGTGTTATTTTAACCCTAATCCATGGTGTTATTTTAACCCTAATCCGTGTTGTTCTTTTAACCCTAATCCTTCTCGTTCTTTTAACCCTAATCCGTGTTGTTATTTTAACCCTAATCCTTCTTGTTCTTTTAACCCTAATCCGTGTTGTTATTTTAACCCTAATCCTTCTTGTTCTTTTAACCCTAATCCGTGGTGTTATTTTAACCCTAATCCTTCTCGTTATTTTAACCTTAATCCTTCTTGTTCTTTTAACCCTAATCCGTGTTGTTCTTTTAACCCTAATCCGTGTTGTTATTTTAACCCTAATCCTTCTCGTTCTTTTAACCCTAATCCGTGTTGTTCTTTTAACCCTAATCCGTGTTGTTATTTTAACCCTAATCCTTCTTGTTATTTTAACCCTAATCCTTCTTGTTCTTTTAACCCTAATCCTTCTTGTTCTTCTAACCCCAATCCGTGGTGTTATTTTAACCCTAATCCTTCTTGTTATTTTAACCCTAATCCTTCTTGTTCTTTTAAACCTAATCCGTGTTGTTATTTTAACCCTAATCCTTCTTGTTCTTCTAACCCTAATCCTTCTTGTTCTTCTAACCCTAATCCGTGTTGTTATTTTAAGCATAATCCTTCTCGTTCTTTTAACCTTAATCCGTGTTGTTATTTTAACCCTAATCCTTCTTGTTCTTCTAACCCTAATCCGTGTTGTTATTTTAACCCTAATCCGTGCTGTTCTCTTAACCCTAATCCGTGTCGTTCTTTTAACCCTAATCCGTGCTGTTCTTTTAACCCTAATCCGTGGTGTTATTTTAACCCTAATCCTTCTCGTTCTTTTAACCCTAATCCTTGTTGTTTTTTTAACCCTAATCCGTGTTGTTATTTTAACCCTTATCCGTGGTGTTCTTTTAACCCTAATCCGTGGTGTTATTTTAACCCTAATCATTGTTGTTATTTTAACCCTAATCCGTGTTGTTATTTTAACCCTAATCGGTGGTGTAATTTTAACCCTAATCCGTGTCGTCCTTTTAACCCTAATCCTTCTTGTTCTTTTAACCCTAATCCGTGATGTTATTTTAACCCTAATCCTTCTTGTTCTTTTAACCCTAATCCGTGTTGTTATTTTAACCCTAATCCTTCTTGTTCTTTTAACCCTAATCCGTGTTGTTCTTTTAACCCTAATCCTTCTCGTTCTTTTAACCCTAATCCGTGTTGTTATTTTAACCCTAATCCTTCTTGTTCTTTTAACCCTAATCCGTGTTGTTATTTTAACCCTAATTCTTCTTGTTCTTTTAACCCTAATCCGTGGTGTTATTTTAACCCTAATCCTTCTCGTTATTTTAACCTTAATCCTTCTTGTTCTTTTAACCCTAATCCGTGTTGTTCTTTTAACCCTAATCCGTGTTGTTATTTTAACCCTAATCCTTCTCGTTCTTTTAACCCTAATCCGTGTTGTTCTTTTAACCCTAATCCGTGTTGTTCTTTTAACCCTAATCCGTGTTGTTATTTTAACCCTAATCCTTCTTGTTATTTTAACCCTAATCCTTCTTGTTCTTTTAACCCTAATCCTTCTTGTTCTTCTAACCCCAATCCGTGGTGTTATTTTAACCATTCTTGTTATTTTAACCCTAATCCTTCTTGTTCTTTTAAACCTAATCCGTGTTGTTATTTTAACCCTAATCCTTCTTGTTCTTCTAACCCTAATCCTTCTTGTTCTTCTAACCCTAATCCGTGTTGTTATTTTAACCATAATCCTTCTCGTTCTTTTAACCTTAATCCGTGTTGTTATTTTAACCCTAATCCTTCTTGTTCTTCTAACCCTAATCCGTGTTGTTATTTTAACCCTAATCCGTGCTGTTCTCTTAACCCTAATCCGTGTCGTTCTTTTAACCCTAATCCGTGCTGTTCTTTTAACCCTAATCCGTGGTGTTATTTTAACCCTAATCCTTCTCGTTCTTTTAACCCTAATCCTTGTTGTTTTTTTAACCCTAATCCGTGTTGTTATTTTAACCCTTATCCGTGGTGTTCCTTTAACCCTAATCCGTGGTGTTATTTTAACCCTAATCATTGTTGTTATTTTAACCCTAATCCGTGTTGTTATTTTAACCCTAATCGGTGTTGTAATTTTAACCCTAATCCGTGTCGTCCTTTTAACCCTAATCCTTCTTGTTCTTTTAACCCTAATCCGTGATGTTATTTTAACCCTAATCCTTCTTGTTCTTTTAACCCTAATCCGTGTTGTTATTTTAACCCTAATCCTTCTTGTTCTTTTAACCCTAATCCGTGTTGTTCTTTTAACCCTAATCCTTCTCGTTCTTTTAACCCTAATCCGTGTTGTTATTTTAACCCTAATCCTTCTTGTTCTTTTAACCCTAATCCGTGTTGTTATTTTAACCCTAATTCTTCTTGTTCTTTTAACCCTAATCCGTGGTGTTATTTTAACCCTAATCCTTCTCGTTATTTTAACCTTAATCCTTCTTGTTCTTTTAACCCTAATCCGTGTTGTTCTTTTAACCCTAATCCGTGTTGTTATTTTAACCCTAATCCTTCTCGTTCTTTTAACCCTAATCCGTGTTGTTCTTTTAACCCTAATCCGTGTTGTTCTTTTAACCCTAATCCGTGTTGTTATTTTAACCCTAATCCTTCTTGTTATTTTAACCCTAATCCTTCTTGTTCTTTTAACCCTAATCCTTCTTGTTCTTCTAACCCCAATCCGTGGTGTTATTTTAACCATTCTTGTTATTTTAACCCTAATCCTTCTTGTTCTTTTAAACCTAATCCGTGTTGTTATTTTAACCCTAATCCTTCTTGTTCTTCTAACCCTAATCCTTCTTGTTCTTCTAACCCTAATCCGTGTTGTTATTTTAACCATAATCCTTCTCGTTCTTTTAACCTTAATCCGTGTTGTTATTTTAACCCTAATCCTTCTTGTTCTTCTAACCCTAATCCGTGTTGTTATTTTAACCCTAATCCGTGCTGTTCTCTTAACCCTAATCCGTGTCGTTCTTTTAACCCTAATCCGTGCTGTTCTTTTAACCCTAATCCGTGGTGTTATTTTAACCCTAATCCTTCTCGTTCTTTTAACCCTAATCCTTGTTGTTTTTTTAACCCTAATCCGTGTTGTTATTTTAACCCTTATCCGTGGTGTTCCTTTAACCCTAATCCGTGGTGTTATTTTAACCCTAATCATTGTTGTTATTTTAACCCTAATCCGTGTTG